>NC_140216.1:17824459-18237257 GCF_951802725.1 Rutilus rutilus
ACAAACTAGACACGGTAAGTAATGCTAAAGTCAAGTAATGCATTTATCTTCAAGATAATAACTTGATGTACATGCTGACCTGAACTGTTTCACATATTTTTGTAATAGATGCTCTCAGTTGTACTTCACATTCATGCCACCAGGGAGCAACCAAGCTCCATTGTCATTGACTCTTCCTGCATGTCTGTGTATGTAGATGGATAGAGGGAGGGAGACCACCTTCATTAACAGTAGGCAGATGAGTCACTAGGATGGAGGAGTGTGTGTGTGTGTGTGTGTGTGTGTGTGTGTGGGTGGATGGGTGTGGTACACATCACCCCCAGGTGTCTTCACACATTGCCAAGGGCCTGATACTGAGACCTTTTTTGTCTATTCTGTGATCCTGGCCTCTGTATGATACATCTATTCAGTCACCTCTCATTTGCATCCATTCAGTACCAGTTCTTTTAACTCAAACATTAATTTTGATCTATTCACTTGCATAATTATTCTCCTAAATATATTATACATTACATAGAGATCTCAAAATAACTAATAATCTACTCTTGTGGTGACGTACTAAATTGCAGCGAGGGTATGATTATGACAATAATAAAAAACTGAAACAAGCCAATTTACAAAACAGCACACTTTATGTAACTCATAACTGGTGAGAAGACATTTGGCTGTATTTAGATGTGGCATGAATGTTATCTACTTCCTTTTGTGGTCACTCTTGTCAAACGCTGTATCCGCTTACATTTAGTTACACCATTTTTCTAACAAAATCTGCAATAATTCTTTCAGCGTCCTCCCCAACATCTAAAACACACACAAACACACACACACACACACACACACACACACACACACACACACACACACACACACACACACACACACACACACACACACACACACACACACACACACACACACACAATTACCATATATAGTGTCTGAAATGTAGAATTTTCTAAATAATGGATTACTAAATATAGTGTTGTGAGCTTCCAAAATATTTGCATTTTTTCCCCCCATGTATTACATTTGTCATTTAAAAATGTACTGTATGTGTTTGCATTATGACTTATCATATTTTAATGATAAATTTAACTATTGTTTACATTTAACTCAGATAACGTGGAACATTCTCAAACTTGTGCTAATATTTTGACGAGGTTTTTTTTCTTTTTTTTTTTTTTTCTTACACACAATTTCTGAAACTATGGCTCCATTTCTTGAATCTCTACACACAAAACCACAAAACACACACACACAACATGCAAAACATCAGACTTCTCTTGCAAAAGCAAACACTTCATTCAAAACTGTTTTAACTCTTCCAAAAACTGTGTTTGCGTAGTAACTCTACACACAAGCATCAAATGATTAGCCACATACAGTACACGCCAAACTGCACACATAAATGAAAGATGTAAAACACTTCTGTCTTGTGTCTTTTGCTTGTTCAGTGTGCAGTGGAGTTACAGGAGTTACATAAATACTGTATATATACATAATGTAAATATATATATACACACACACATATATATATGTAAATATATATACACACACACACATACATATATATATATATATATATATATATATATATATATATACATTATAAACAGAAATTCAAGGGGGTAAGAATAATTTTGCTTTCTAAGTGATCACTTTAAAGGGGTCATGACATGGTTTTTGTTTTATGTTTCCTTAGGTGCAATTATAGTATTACTATAGTTTTTTGGTCAAAAAATACATTTAAAATTTTAATGATTTATGACCTTTTCCCACCCTGTTTCTCATCCTCTGATTCAAACAGTCTGTTTTGGGGGTGTTTCCCCTTTAAGAATTCAGTGTTAACGCCCACTGTTATGATTGGCTAATGTCATTGGCTAAAAGTAGTTTTAAGATGAAATACATTACTTACAGTTTGCGGCGTTGTTGTTGGGCCCAGAATAGTCAGCACGGCCTGATCTTTAAGCAAAAGTTTTCTGGCAAAGCCAGCATCATACTGCGATTTGTTCTCAAAACAGTCATCCTTGAAATGTAGAGAACACACGCTTAAATTAACACTGCCGTGACTAGGACGTCCGCAATAAATAAACTGCATCCATTTTTCCCTGACGTCTGGATCGTTCAGCAGCGTATTCAAACATTTTGTTTGTCCACAGCCAGGAACAGTACATCTGCGTGGCAATCTTCTTGTAAATAGACCAACTCGATGCACGTCGACTGAACACCTGTGGGCGTGACAATGATGCGATGATGCGAAATGAGGGGTAGTTGTCTTGCACTGGAGGCGGTCATATGCAAACGACTGGTACGTCACTTCGTACCGTGACGGCACTTCTTACCATGGATCCCCAACGAGCTTTAATTAGAGCTTGATTAAATAAATGCTTTGTTTTTAATGGGGAGGACGTCTTAAGCTATGAAACTTGCAGGAATTTTTATTGGGACAAAGACCTCTTATTTACCAAAAGATCAAGGCAAATTTGGTTTCTCATGTCATGACCCCTTTAAGTATAAGTGTTTTCACACATGATTGTTGGGTGTAGGTCATCAGTAAATAAATGTGGCATTTAAATGGCAGTGTTTCCCAAATCAAACAAAAGAGCTGTTAGTTTTGAATGATGTGTGTAATGTAGAGAATTGTGTTTAGAGTTTTGCAAAAAGTTTGTTTTACAATAGCAAACGGAGTGTTAAGCACATAATGTGCTTGCAATTTTGCAGACTTGGTCTGAAGATTCGGCACATGAGTGAATGGTTTCACTGAGTGAGCCTCAAGTCCCACTTTTAGTGTCTAAGCAATAAAACAATTTTTTTAAAAACACTGTCAAGTTATATTGTCTTTAATAATGTTCTCAGTGTCAGGGAACAGACTCAGAGACAGAGATAAGGTTAAACCCAAGTAGGATATTTATTGACAGTATTGAATTTAACAGCAAGCAGGTGAGTAATAGAAAAGTAAGAATAATGATGAGCATATGAATATGAACTAACTGAGTCTCTTCCTGAGTCTCTTTCCTTTACCAGGACGAGAGTGGAGCAAAGACGAAGAGTTAGGGTGACACCACTGGTCTGGAGGGCCAAGGCAGAGCTGACGGCTCGTGGGACTGAGGCGAGATCCAGAAGAGCTGGAGAGACTGAGGACAACTGTGGAGCTGGAGGGAAGGTGGAGCCCGGTGGAGCTGAAGGGATGGAGGGTTGAGGCGTAGACAGAGGCCTGGAATGCCATGGCAAAACCAGGGCATTGTCTGACCAAGGTAGAGCCAGAGGGACGAGGTAGCCCGGCGCAGCAAGTGTGGTGATGGTCCACGGTGGAGATGAGAGAGCATGGAGCTATGGTAGAGCGGGTGGGTTGGAGGGCGGAGGTGGAGTCCAGGGCTCTGAGGCCAGAGTTGGAACTAGGGTATCATCAGGCGGAGCTGGAGGCTGCATAGCCAAACCATTATGCAGTGCCACTGAATGAGAAGCTGGGGGGCTAACAGGAGACTGGCTGGGTTCGGTAAAGTAGGTAGGAGAGGGAGGCTGGGTGGGACCATCGGAGATGCAGGAGACTTGGAGCTGGGCAGGACCAGTGGAGACGCAGGAGACTTGGGGCTGGGCGGAAACAGCTGTGATGAAGGAAACTTGGCTTGAGAATAGGAGGGAACAAGGGTGTCCATAATATTGACCGTGCTTGTAGCCAATTATATGTAGCCATATTGGCCACTGTTCATCAGAGGAAAGGGGCATGGATGGAATCCAACTCCACACTGTCAAATTCCACTTGAATCCCCACTGAGACAGCAATGGGTGCCGGCTCTCGCACCTGATCAGACATGACGACTCAGCCTCTTGGAAGAGTAGGGCTGCAGGCATTGGCTCTGGAGTGACCTTCTCCATCCGTGCCAGGTCGTTGTTGACTGTCTTTTGACTCGCAGTGGGCTCTAGCTCAGGTTCTGGTTCTGCCTTGGGCTCTGTGATCGTGGTGGGTGGGGTAAAGGGGCCATCTGAGCTCGGGGTCTGTGGCAATCATTGGCTCTGGCTCGTTGGCGGGTGTCTCCACAAAGATGTCCCCATTTTTTGGTCCCAATCAGGAAAACAGCTGATAAACCATACTAAGTAATTTGAAAATGTAAAAATGCAGAAAGTTTTCTGTGATGGGTAGGTTTAGGGGATAAAATATACAGTTTGTACAGAATAAAAAATCATTATGTCTATGAAAGTCAACATAAAACATGGATACCCAACATACCAATATCAAATTTGAATCCCAAAATACAATAAAATAAAATGTGTGTGTGTGTGTGTGTTTCTGTTTCACATTATAGGGGCAAAGATTTTCTTAAACTGTAAAGAATCCTGAATCTGATACATTGTGTGAACATACAACTGTCTCTACAATTCAAACAGCTGAACAAACATATTAAACAATGTCCTAAAGGACATACAAAAAAAATACAAAAATGTTTCAGTGATGGTTAGGTTTAGGAGTAGTGATAGAAAATACCATTTGCTTAGTATAAATAAAAATAGAAGTCAAATGGAAAGTCTTTGTAATGACAGAAATACCAACATGTGTTTGTGTTTGTTTGTGAGGGTTGTAATGGGAATGTGTGATTCTCACTGTGGAGGAGTATTTACATTAGTGTTTATGTATGGGCGAGGGTGTATGTGTGTATACATGTGTCTCACGAGTTCCACAGCTGTATTTTCTGAGCACTTAGTGCAGGCACACATTTGCATGCCTGAGTCAGCACGCTTGCTTGCATCATAAATTCCCCGCTCTGTCATTGGCCAATGTTATGACTCAGAGCTTCACTGCGTGGGTGGTGCACAATACCTGCGGACTTCAAAACACTTGAGTGTGTATGTGTGAGTGTGGATTTACCTCTGGGGGTTTGTGTGCTGATACACACTTCCAGACAGTGAGTGGGTGATGTCTTATTGGGATGGATGGAGCTGTACCTCAGAAGTGAAAGGGTGCAGTGAATGAGTCACACTAGCACTTCAGGACTCCCCCACAATTCCTCAGTTGTCCATTATGCTCCACTCAACACTCACATGGATCGGCACTGTTAAAACCCTGGGCTTCTGATAGCCTACTGTGTTACGTAATGGTGTACTAATTGAAATAGTTTGATTTCGGATATTCCCATGTTCTCTGGGATTCTATAGCACTGAAATACCTGGTATTGACCTTTAGTGTCATGATCAAATCTAGATAATCTGATTCACTCATAAATGTGTGCCACCGTTGTGAATTGGTGGTCTTTGTCACCTTTAAATTGAATTACCTTTTGTTATATTTTTTACTTTTACTTTTTTTTTTTTTAAATTTAGATGTTATCTAAATAGTAAAAAAAAAAAAAAAAGAACTTAATAGATTATATATATATATATATATATATATATATATATATATATATATATACGCTACAATTGAAAAGGTTGTAGTTGGTAAGCTTGTTTAAAAATGTTTTCCATTACGTTCATTTTATGAAGTATACTTAAGTGAAGTTCAAGTATATTTTTAAGTATACTTTATGTAGTAAGTATACGAATATTAAAGGGGTCATGTAATGCCATTTTTGTACAAGCTAGTATGATTCTTTAGGGTCTAAATTAAAAGTTTGTAATATACTTTAATTAAAAATTCTCATTAGTATTGTAAGAAAACACTCATTTTACCTGGTCAAAAACAGCTCTGTTTTCAGCACACTGTTTAAGTGCATGTGTCTTTAAATGATAATGCGCTTTGCTCACCCCACCCCTCTGTTCTGTGCGTACACCGTTTGTAATAATAACACAATAACCATAACGTGTTGTTCATTATAAACGTGGGATTATGAATTATATTGAGAACGTCATACATAGAAAACATGCCGTAATGTACCCTGGGTGTAAACCTTAGCCGCATTCATCGTGAAGCGTGCTAGCGATTTGCAAAGATTAATATAAAGATTAATATAAAGGTTAATAAAACGTTACACTCACTTCAGTTCTTCTGGAGGTGCAGCAGGAACACGAATAGATGGTACAGATCCTTTTTTCAGGAGCAGCTTCTTAGCAAAACCAGCTTTATACTGACCCTCATTTGTAAAGCAGTCTGGTATGTGAAATGATTCACGCAAACATGAAAGCATTGACGTTGATCGTGGGCAATATTCCCTTCGAAAACAAAACTCAGCCACTGCGTCTTCAGCGGTTCGGATTTAGGAACATCAAAATGACTGCTGTGTTCCTTATTGCACCCAAGAACAGAACACCACAATCTATTAGACGCCATTCTGCTCCAGCGTATCAACAACGGCGGACTATGATGACAGCTCGCTCACGAGCAAGGGCGGGTCTGTGTTGAAACGCTGCTGTCAATCAACAATCATGGGAGGGGCGTCCGATCTTGTGACGTCACAAGATCGAACGGCTTGATTTGAGACAGGGGAAAACATATAAGGAGATAAAAAAAAAAAACACTGGATGGATTTTTGGACTGGATGGTTGTGTACAGGCACTGCCAACACACATTTCAGTACAATCAACTTGTAAAAGTGCATGTACCATTATATGACCCCTTTAATGTACTAGTAGTAAACTTGTAAGTGTACTATTTCTATACTGCTTGGGACTAAATTGGCCCACTAAGTATATAAAAGTATATGTTTAAGTGCAGGCTTCTATAAGTGTAACAGTAGTAAACCTTAACTGCACAACTAGTTCAGAACTATGTTTCTCATTTTTACTGCATCTGTCCAACAAGTGAACTTATAAGTATACCAGTTTACTTTTTTAATACTTATAGCACATTTTTTAGCTTATGTAGGTTCACTTTGAAGTATACTCTCAGTAAACAACTAGTTTAGTAGTTTTACTGCAAGTATACTTGTAAGTTTTCTTTAAGTGAACATAACATTATACTTATAGTTTACTATTTATATATTATTTTTGCACTTTAAGTATACTACATGTTCCTATTTAGGTATTAATTTTTTATACTTGAAATATACCTTTAAATGTACTTTACCTCTTTCACTTTTTATGAACATTTTATTCGACCTACATGCATCCTTTTTATCAGTACTTGAATGTGGGTAAGTTTCATAAAACAAAAAGACACATTTTAAACAAAAAGCTGAGAAAACCGCATTTTTGTCAAAGAATCTGAATCTGATTCAGAACGATGATCAAAACACAGACGGAGTAGATCAAGGCCATCAACACTCTCAAAGCTTCACAGTCGTTTCCTCCTCATGCGTTCATGGATTTATATGCTGCTTAATGTTTGATGATCAGGTTGTTTCACATTTGAGTAAGCAATCTTCCATCACTTGTTTCTGCTTCGTCTTCACCTGTGTTTTGATACAGAGATTCTATACTCTTTCAGAAGATGTGTAATATACTGTATAACAGTGAAAACATGGATAGCCGGAAAATTCAGTCAGTGCCGGGGAAAGAGTGAAGTAGATTTGAAGTAAATTATTATGTACACTACCAATGGACTAGCCTACACAAAAATTCAGATATACTCAGAATTAGGAACATATCGGTTTTCTTTCTTCAGAAATTATAATATGCTGATTTGTTGTTCAATTTCTCATTATTAGCAACGTTAAAAAACATTTTTTTAATTCTTTGATGATTAGAAAGTAAAAGACAGCATTTGTTTGAAATAGAAATCTTTTATAATATTATAAATGTCTTTACTTTCGATTTTGATCAATGTGTCCTTGTTGAATAAAAGTATTCATTTAAAAAAAAAAAAAAAAGGTTCCACAGACATTTAAACGATATTATAGATCTAAAAAACTAAGAATTTATTAAAAAAAGTTAGGGGGAAAAAAGGTTTCTCATCAGTGAAAAGCTGACACTGGCACCATTGGGTTGCATTGCACCTATTACATTCAGTCAAAACAAAGTCAAAACAAAACATGGTGGGATTACTTCTATAAACAGTTCACTTGAAGAGGAACAAGTTTCAAAATGAGGTACACTGTGAGCAAAGCTTTATCTCTCTGTTTACAGATTTGAAGGAACACTGAAAGCATCATGAATTTATCTGTAGAGTCACTGTGACAGTACAACACCTCTTCTGTTTTGCTCCATTTCTGTTTGACGTAATGAGAGAGGCAGCAGTGACTTCAATGCTCCAATCACATCATCACAATGACCTTGCAGAACGAAGTATTTTTAGTCAGCAATTTGTTCTTTCTCTCCCTGATTTCTTCTTTTTTTAAATCCCACACATTTTCCTCTCATGCAAGATAGACAGTAGAGCAGCTTTTAAAAATTGGATAATTCACCAATTTTTTTTTTTAATTTTGTCATCATTTACTCTACCCTCATTTTTCAAACCCATATGATTTGTTCCAACAGTAAGGGCTTCTAAACTCTGGCCTTCAAGAGCCACTTTCTTGTACAGTTTAGCTCCAACCCTGATCAAACTCACCTGCCTGTATCTTTCTAAAGCCGGGTGCACACTGTGCGATTTATTAAAGTTCTTTAGGATTGTTCCCTGTCAGACTGTTTGAACATGATCCTCGCTGTAAGTCATCAAATTGTAAGATCTCAGTTGTCAGACTGTACGACAGTCAAGGCGCGTTAAAAATGGAAGCACGCAAGAAAACTTGTCCGAAGTTTTACATCATCAATGAATGACACGTACGTTCACAGTGAGCTGCATTACACGTGGGATTAAAATGGTGGCTACAAAGAAATCTCTAACGTTAATTTTGGTCATGGCTCTTCATGAAAAATGAAGACAATTTGACGGTTGTCGTAGGAGAAGTCACACTGCAGGACTGTGATTCAAATCTTCTGACACTGCCAAAATTTCGTCTGGGGTCAAATTTGATCGCAATGGTCATTAAACAGCTCTCGGTGAATATGTCAAACTAACAATCAAAGACTTCAGATTTTAGCCTAGGATCAGAGGAATCTTTTAGGATTTGCAAAATTTGTCTCAGACACTCAAATCGTGGCTAAAATCGCACAGTGTGCACCCGGCTTAAGGTTGCATCTGAAAACTTGCCATACTGCCCTATCAGGCAATGGGCACCCAGCGCAGTTGACTTTGTGCACCGACGCATGTATCATTCCTATTTTGCACCCGCACACAGCGGACTTTTCCCTCCACACATGCACGTCGGTAAATTAGGAAATTAACTTGCGCTCCCGGGGGCGGTTCAGCGCAAAGAGGAGGCGTGTTCCGGCGCAAACATTCCCTGGTGCTATTTTGCAGGTTAAGAAAACAATTCCACCACTGACCAGGAAAAACCTAGTCTAAAGTCAGTGGCGTGTTGCGCATGTTATTCATATGCTATTTTAAGGGCGCATGCTTGGCCATAATCAATGTAGCGTGTGCACAACGCACATGCACTTTGCTTATCTCATCTACACACAGACACAGCAGTTCTCATTTTTAGAAAACCATACATTATTACAAGGAAAAATATTAACACACGAGTGAAATCATTGTTGTGTCCATGAAGATGTGAAAAAATAGGCATAAATCTAGCTTACATATTTACCCAAATTTGTATACGCCTGTTTAACCGATGCTAAATCTCCCATCCCCATACAATGTCACTTCTCTTTGTTTTACGGCCCTGACGAGAACGTCGGTCTCCTCGGCTGTGAACCACTCCTGGCGTGCGCCTGGCAAATCCGCCGCTATAATAGCAATCCGCCATGGAACAAACCACACCTATGAATAATGAAGCTACTTCAGACCAACCCATTTTAGATTTGCGTCGGGCGCAAGAGTCATTTATCCTGCCGGTATAATAGCAACAGCGCCCAAGACCCGCCCACAAAGTTACTTGCATTTCGTGCTTGATACTTGCGTTTCAGATCGTTAAAATAGGGCCCAATGACTTTGCAGGCAGTGTTTGCGCACCTAATAAAGTACCTCATGAAACTGGTTTTGGACAGACTTCTGAGGCAGCCTAACAGTTTAATGATATTCAGCGAAATAGATAGAGCTTTGGTGATAACTAAGCAAAAATTTCGATTTCTCGATAGAAATGACATAAAAAAATGGAAAATGTTGGTCAGAAACATACATTTTCACACAAACTGACCACTAACTGCATCTTTTAGATGCCATCTTTATTTTTTAGCTTAACTGTCACAGAATAGAAAGCACAGGATTGTGGGATATCAAAGGCAGCAATTTGCTGCATACATCTATGCTGCCTTAATCAGGAGTCCGTTTCCCGAAAGCATTGTTAGCCAACTTTGGTCGCAAGTTCTGTCTTTATCAGCATAGTTCAACTAGTTGCTGTTTCCCGAAAACATAGTTCTAACAAACATTCGCAAACAGCATCACAAAGTTGTGTGGTTGGAATGACAACTATCACGATCTGTGCTCCTGGGAGAATGGCGACTCCACCCCCAGGCGGTTCAGCTGCTCTGGAGAGAGTTCGGGGAGGCTCAGGTAGACCTGTTCGCCTCCTCAGAGACCTCCCACTGCCAGCTGTTTTTCTCCCTGACTGAGGGAATATTCTGCACGGATACACTGGCACACAGCTGGCCCCGGGGCCTCCACAAATATGCGTTTCCCCCAGTGAGCCTACTTGAGCAGACATTGTGCAAAGTCAGGGAAAACGAGGAGCAGGTCCTTCTGGTGGCTCCCTATTGGCCCACCCGGACCTGGTTCCCAGAACTTATGCTCCTCGTGACAGGCCCTCCCTGGCCCATTCCTCTGAGGAAGGACCTTCTGACTCAGAGACGGGGCACCCTATGGCACCTGCGTCCGGACCTCTGGAAACTCCATCTCTGGTCCCTGGACAGGACGTGGAGGTTCTAGGTGACTTACCCCCAGAGGTACTTAACACCATCACTTCTGCGCGAGCGCCGTCTACGAGACGTGCGTACGCCTTGAAGTGGAACCTGTTCGTCGACTGGTGTTCTTCTCGCCGAGAGGACCCCCGAAGATGTTTGATAGGGTCTGTGCTTTCCTTCTTGCAGTAAGGGTTGGAGCGAAGGCTATCTCCCTCCACCCGCAAAGTACATGCTGCTGCTATTTCAGCGTATCACAACCACATGGATGGTAAATCAGTAGGAAAGCACAACCTGGTCGTCAGGTTCCTTAGGGTGGCGAGACGGTTAAACCCTCCTCGTCCCCCCTCCATACCCTCTTGGGACCTTTCCCTGGTGCTTCGAGCACTTCAGGATGCTCCCTTTGAGCCTTTGCAGTCAGCAGACTTAAATCTTCTTTCCTTGAAGACTTTGCTGCTGATTGCACTGGTCTCTATCAAGACGGTAGGGGACCTGCAAGCATTTTCGGTCGACGAATCATGCATACTGTACGTTCACACCGCCGCCGACTTGAGCTTCAAAAGTTACTGGAAGTCATTAATTTTCAATGGAAGCTGGCTTCTCTCAGCTGCAAGGAGCGTCAAATCCATCGGCGTCGCGTTTTGGGCGTTTTGAGCGTCAATCAGAAAGTTGAAAGTAGCTCAACTTTATGGTAATGAGCTATGACGTGGTTCAGCGGCAAGCAGCGGCAAACGCCAGCAACCAATCGGAATATAGACGTCCTTCGCGCTGGCTGATTCCGGAGAAACATACGATGTAAACTTTCGTTCCTACCAAAACATTAGTTCCGAGAAAATGGAGGAGAAGCTGATCATCGCCGTTGCTGGGTTTCCTATCATTATCGGATTAATTGCACAGTTTAACCATCATAGAGTGAAAGTTTAGCATTTGTATGTGTTTTTAAGTCCTGTCAGTTTAACAGGGCGCACTTGACAGGGCATAAGAACGAGCAGAGAGAGAGAGTGCCCCGGCCGTGCGCGCGCACTCACTATTAATAATAATAATAGCTATCTTTTCTTTTTTTCGCGGCCAAATGTGACCAAAACGGTTATTTTAAATGTTACTTGTTTTTTCTGTTTACATTTCATGGTGTGACACTTCTCTTCTCCCATGATCGAACATAGACTGCTGCTACATCAGAGCGGCCAAAGCGTCAACAAGCGTCAACAACCTTCCCCGTACTTTTTGACAAGCGTCCTTGACAGGGCGGCCAGAGCTTCTTTGCAGCTCAAGTCGGCGGCGGTGTGAACGTACAGTTAGAGTTCGGGCTGGGTGACAACTAGGGGTGGCACGGTACATAAAAAAACATCCGAACCGTTCGGTTCGCTTGTCTCGGTTCGGTGCGTGTGTGCGTCGCACGGTTCGACTTCGACGCATGGGCAATGTAGCCTCGTGCCCGTGCTAATACAATGCTAAATCATAAATCAGATGTATGTAGAATAACATTATGATGTCCAGCAATCGATTTAAATAGTACACTGGGTTTACTTAGACATTTCATGAGATCTACTCCACTATGTTGTTTTTTCACGTGAATAAATACATAGGTCGACTGTTTCACAAATGTAGCCTACTTTAATGGTCCAGTGGCAGAACTCTTGCCAAGCGTGTCATAGGTTCATCAAAACCGATTATGTTTATCAGTGGTTGTATATCAAGCAGGGACAGATTTGTGTGAATTTTGCTTTGTTATTTCACCGGAACGAATAGAGAGTCTCCTCAACGGATTGAAGCGCGCGTCCGAGTGAAGACTGTGCGGTGTGTGCGCAAGCCACAAGAGAACACTGTATCAGCGCCACTGATCGCCGCGGCAATGAGCACTTTGATCACTTGATTAAAAAAAAAAATTTCAGCGCTAGATTGCTTCTTATTTAACAAGCGAACAAAACGAATAATTTGCTAGTTAACTGGAAATGTTTTATGTGAGATGTGCCGCGAGAAAAGTGGTGGGGACAATATCGACCCTGGGGTACATGTCTCACCCGCAAATTACGCCTATGATGACGAGACACGAGGAGAAATTGACAAAGAACTGTCCGACACAGCCCACGTATAGCTCTCCAGATGGATGGACCTCCAGGGCCACTGAAAGTTTCCTCACGGTGACCGCTCACTCACTATATTACTTCGAAATAGGAAATGAGAAGCTGCGTTTTGCAAACACGCCCCATTTATGAAATAAATCAATTAATAATTAGATAATTAAGCTATATATCATATGCTGAAGTAAATTTTTGGAGTGTTAAAGATTAAAAGAAAAAAATAACAAGAACCGTAGAGAACCGAAAACCGTGACCCTAAAACCGTGATACGAACCGAACCGTGGGTTTTGTGAACCGTGCCACCCCTAGTGACAACCATGTTGTACTGAGACCCCGGCCTGGCTATGTGCCCAAGGTTCCTACCACTCCCTTCAGAGACCAGGTAGTGAACCTGCAATCGCTGCCCCTGGAGGAGGCAAACCCAGCAGAGGATGGCCCAAAGGATAGTGGATGCCATCGCCTTGGCTTACCAAGCTCAAGGCGTGCCCTGGTTGCATGCTCACTCCACGAGAGGCGTTGCATCCTTCTGGGCGCTGGCACGTGGCTCCTCACTAACAGATATCTGTAGAGCTGCGGGCTGGGCGACACCTAACTCGTTCGCTAGATTTTATAGCCTACGTGTAGAGCCGGTCTCCTCCCGTGTTCTCACCCTAAACAGGTAGAAGAACTGAGAGGCCCGGCTTTGTCGGCTTGCTGCACCCTACTGTGCTCCTTATTCTCCAGAGTGCAAAACCTGTGAGTCCTCCAACACCCTCGGCTCGGACATAGCGGAGTGTCCGGTGCCAGGCCTTTATCCGTTGAATCCTCGAGAACCGGGTCTAGGAGGGGTTCCTTATGTGTAACCCTACGGCGATCCCATATGTGTATCTTCCACGGCTGCTCCTAATCGAAGCCTGTGTTTTCCCTTGGGCTAAGTCACCCAATATTCATATGCAGTACAACCTTCGGATTAATCCATATGTATATCTCCACATAACTCCTTTGGGGAAGAATGTGAGTTCCGCAGCGTTCTCCTTCCTAACAGAAAGGGTACACTTTCCCAGTGTTATCCAATAATCTCACTGTATGGGTTATCATGGAACAACAGTGACAGATACACTCTGTGTAAGCCCTCTCCTATCGTCCTTCCAGGCAAGAAGGGGTAGAGGCTTGCACAGGGCGCTGGATGGGGTGCAGCAGCTGTGGAGCTTTGGTAGGGATTCCTATTCATCAGTCACGACGTACGTCAAAATGACCGGTTGATAGGGAACGTCTCGGTTACATATGGTAATCCTCGTTCCCTGAAGGAGGGAAAGGAGACGTACGTCCCGTCACCACATCTGCTGCTGCCCGCTGAGGCGGCCAGTTTATCAGGCTTGGCTCCTCAGCAAAAAACTGAAGTGCAATCGCACCCGCTGCTCATTATATACCCTCGCTGCTTGGCTGAACAGCTGATGCAAATGATTGCACACCAATGTGCATTGGCTCGTTTAGTTTCACTCAAAGTAGATCGGCCTGTCTAGCGAGATTCCTATTCGTCGGTCACGATGTACGTCTCCGTTCCCTCCTTCAGGGAACGAGGGTTACCATATGTAACCGAGACGTTCTTGTTTGTATGACGTGGACTCAATAAATTCTTATCTTGAGCAAAATAAGCAAGCTGACATTCAGTACAATCTGTATCTTTTATTTGGAATACATACAAATGTCATTTACATCTTTTAATTTGTTAAGAGATTTAAAGCGTCGTTTTTAAAGAGTATGCACGTGCGTACGTGCTCAAGTACGTAAGGCCAAGCCTATTTTGAATCTGGAAATAAAGCAAAATGAGAAATAGTCCTCAGATGCCATGTCCATAATTTATAGCAAAACATATAGCATTAATTCGATCTCAAACAGATTCATTAAAATAAGTTATTTCTCCACCACGTGTGTGACATCATTAACCAACGTGGTTAAACGACCAATTTGCAACAATACGGTTTTGGGAAACAGTTGTGACTAGTTGATTTCTTCAACAATGCATTGTACTATGGTAGTTAAGCAGTGAGTTACGTCGTTGTACGGAAACACATCCCAGATGAAGGTATCTCAGGAGACAGGGAGTGAAGCTTACATTGGATTCCTACCTTAGAATGCATACTCCGAAGGCAGCATTTTTAAGCTTTTGGACGCAGCCCAATAATCCTGAAGACCTTGATTAACTTGTTCAGGTATGTTTGATCAGGGTTGGAGCTAAACTTGGCAGGAAAGTGATCTTGAGGGCCAGAGTTGAGAACCCCTGATTCAAATGAACTGTAAAGTGGTTAACTCAAGCCGAGCCTCGGGTTCGAGCCTCCTCCAAGGACAGCTAGCCAGATTAGTTTAATATTAACCTTTAAGGCTGAATGGGCAGGCGAAGTAGTGAAATATATTCAAGAAAATATATTGTCCCCATTTACAGCTTCAGTGTAGCTACTTTTTGTTATCTTGTAGTGTAACTACTTTTTCAGAGGAATGGTGTGTCTGTAGTTTAATGTTCTTTAAATTAAAGTAGCTTGTAGCTTGACATTTTAACGTAGCATCCACAGCACTGCAACACTTCAGAGCCCATATATACTAGAGTTGTGGGGGGGTAAATTAAGCTTGATCTGCTGTGACAGCAGGGTGCACATGGGCACAGATCTATGGATCTGCCATAAGTGTACATGTTGAGTTGACTTGCTCCTTCTGTCAATGGGTCGAGGGTCTGTCCAAATAAACTTCCCTCATCCACTTTGATAAAGTTGAACCCACTTCAAAAGTGCTTTGGGAAGTTTGCGAGTGTATGGCTGCATCTGAAATCGCATACTTCCCTACTAGGCCTATATAGAAGGCGAAAGAAGGTCGACTTGAAGATATAGAAGGTTTGTTTGTACTTTAATTGTACACTATGCATACAGAAACAGCCTAGGACAGTACATTGCAGTATTCTAATTTTAAATGCACTCATTGTGAAATATTATGCCCCTGAGATGATCTCATCCATCAATGACTTTTGTCTCCTACACAAGGCTATAAAGGTGTGAATAATGACTGTGCCCACATCAGCCAGTGACACACGCCTCAACTCTCCAAAACATCAGCCACTGTCTGACTAACAGAGAATTTTAGTTTAAGGGAAGTGATTGAATAATACTCACTGTGCAAAAGCAAAAATAATACTGAGTGAGTCAGTGAGTCTGTGATTGTATTTATCTGGAAACTTTGTAACATTCATTTGTCAAGTTGTTTTGAGATTACTTAGATTGGCTGAACTCACATGGGCATGTATATGTTGACTTCACCTCTCTTAACACATACCTGCTCAATGTTCCAGGCAAACAACAATCCAGTTTACACCAGTTTGACATGTCAAGACAGCAAATGCTATGGTCTAAAATACTCATGCAACAACAACAACAACAACTCCTTCAAACATTAACAATGTATCTACTTATCTCCTTGCAAAAAAAAAAAAAAAAAAAAAAATGCTGTTTTGACAACTAAATTTTTTAAGTCTTTAATATTTAATGGAATAGTTGACCATCATTCATTTCAGAGGATGGAGGTTTATTTGTTCTTACAGTCAGAATATTTGCACCTCTATTGAAATTTGGCACATTGTATTAATTTAAAAAAACTGTGAGAACCGTGACTCACCATTTAGGTTAACTTGGCACAAAGTGTCTTGAAGGACATATTATATTTTACATGACGGCAAATGAGTCTGTTCAACCATATGGCTTAAAGAGGTAAAAAGTTCACCCAAAAATGAAAATTCTGTCATCATTTACTCACCCTCATGTGAGTATGCACTCTTAACTCAGACCAAATACATTGATCAAAGCACTTGTATGAAGATTACATCATATATGGACCCCAAACCGATTGCACCATCAACATTGATTTAAAGAAGACCACCCAGTTCAAATAACTCAATTTCTTAATAGCATCTAATGGCACCATCTGGACATCAAAGGGGCATGGCTCAAATCAGTGGGCAGGTTACTGGACTTCTCTACAAAAAAAAATAACAAAAATTCTGAAATGGGGCAGAGTGCTGGCCCACCCCAAAGATTAACACATCCTCAATGCCATGGAGATGAGGATTCTCTGGTGGACACTTAGCTTGCCCCATCTTGACCATGTAATGAATGAGGATGTCTGACAAAGACTTGGAGCTGTTCCAATTGTTGATAAGATGAGGGAACACCTCCTATATGTTATGCGCAGCGATTGGAACTCTCTTTTAACCCAAGAGGCTGCCGACAACGTGGAAAACCCCAAAAAACTTTTGATGGTCAACGTCACAGAAGATACGTCGTCCTAGAAGATGGACCAAGAAGGATCAAGCCAAATGGAGAAAAGAATCAGAGCAGCAGACCCTGTGAGACCACAGAATAAAAGCTAGGAAAGAGAGGTCACATGTTGTGTGAGAACCAATGAACAAATGTATTTATTTCTACTTTGAACCAACTTAAAAAAAAATAGAAAAAAAAAATACAAATATGTCTTTCGCAAATTATGTAACGGTTTGGTTTAATCCTTAAATTTTAATGTATTAAACAAAAATATTTCTTTTCCCAAAGACAAAAACACTCATACAAAATAAAAATAAAAATATTTATTATAAAAACAAAGCTAAATTAGCTATAAAACCAAAGTAGAATTTTCACTTAAGGTAATACTAAAAAAAAGTATATTTAGTGTCTATAAATTGAATATAATTGACTTACTACAAGTACAGATAAATTCGAAAGACCTCACTGTTTATTGTGATGTCTTTTTAAAACATGCATTATATTTTCTGTTACATACTTAAAAACACCAGAAAAATTTATAAAACCCACAATAATTTCCACAGTCAAAAATGCACTATAAATAAATGACACTGTCGTTTCACTTGTGTTTTATTAACATTTATTTTCACTCTGCAATTACTTTCATGATATCCCTTTCGATTCTCCTCATTAGTGTCTACCTTGCAGGTAGAGCTGCTTCAAACCTCAAGTTTTCACCCAGACCCTGAGCACGAGTCAAGTGTTGTGTTTAGTAGTGAACACTTTAACCTTGTTCACAAGGATTCAGCAGTCTCATGGGAATCAGAGAGACCTAAACAGATGGGGGAGGGCTGCCTTCGTCAGAGAGAGTCCTCTGGGAGGCAGATTGCTGAAGCCTGACGACGGTGGGGGAGGGATGTTGTTTATATGTGTGTGTGTGTGTGTAAGGAGACCAAGAGAAAGAGTGGAAGGCTGCTGACGCAGTGAGACTCATTGTGGGGTGTGTGTGACGTCCAGACAGCCATGTAAATCATGAGCGCAGTGAAGAGGCTGGCTCCAGCCTAACAGCCCAGTCAAGCGTGGCCTTTCACAGGCAGAACTCTGGCGCACAGGAATACCTTCTCCACTACGGTTAAACAGATGATAGATTGAATTCAGAAGTATAGTCAGAGCACCGTTCTACAACACTGAAAGCTGTTACATTTTCATCGTCATTCACACTAGAATGTATGCATCTATATACATTTATCAGTACTGCAAACCAACATTTGATTCAAAACTAGCCAGTGACAGCTAAATCTGCAACCATTTTTTGCGCACATTTGATTGTTTTTTAAACTGCTAAACTATGAAAATCAAAACAAATCTGCGTTTAAAGCTACAGTCTGACATTCCCAATATTTTGTTAACAGGTTTGCAAAAATCGCAATCCTCATTTCAAAGAAAATAAAACAATTGATATGTAATAGTTTGACCTGAGGTGGATGAACAGCACATTCTGTGACTTATCATTTGTTGAAATTTGTAAAGATAGTACTGTATTCCTGAAGAGCTTGGTAGTAGCAATGCCAAGGTCATGGGTTTGATTCCTGAGGAAAGTAAAAATATAAAATGAAAACCTTGAATGCAATGTAAGTTGCTTTGGATAAAAGTGCCAACTTTCTCTTCCTTTTAGATTTTTTTTTTTTTTTTGTGTGGTTGAGCACCCTCATTGAGCTTTTTGCCCATTGGATGTGTGCACTTTTGAATCTTTGATAAAAGGGTCTCCCAAATGTATTTGTACAAAATAAGAGGCATTTACTGCTCGAAAATTAAAATAAATTTAGCTTTAGGTGTGTTCGACTTGAAGCAGCGCTGCACAGACCGATTGGTGTAACAAAGTACCGTGAGAGCGATTAGACAGCCGAAGGCTTCGTATGCCTTTGAATTGCTCTTGCGGTACTTTGAAGTCATACACAGATCAGTCTGCGCATTACCGATTCAGGTCGAACAGACCTTTTAGTGCCTTTAAACATAAATTTGTCATTTCTCTAAAAACAAGTTGGTAACACTTTATTTTGATGGTCACTTTTTTTTTTTTTTCTTAAAGGAACACGCCAACTTTTTGGGACTTAAGCTTATTCAAAGTATCCCCCAGAGTTAGATAAGTCCATACATACCCTTCTCATCTCCGTGCGTGCCGTAACTCTGTATGACTCACCCACTGCTAGTTTAGCTTAGCACAAAGACTGGAGGTAAACGGCTCCAGCTAGCATACTGCTCCCAATAAGTGACAAAATAATGACAACATTTTCCTATTTATATGTTGTGATTTGTATAGTCACAGCGTGTACAAATAACAAGGTCACATGAGACACAGCCATCTTCTAACCATATACATACTGGGAACTATATTCTCAGAAGGCGAAGCACTGCTTCTTGGGCGGATTGATTTGCTCGCAGCACCTGAGAAGCCCGTGGTGAGGAGCAGAGAGTTCGCTCAGAGTTGGAGTAAATCACTCCGCAGAAGTAGCAGTGCTTCGCCTTCTGAGAATATAGTTCCCAGTATGTATACGGTTAGAAGATGGCTGTGTCTCATGTGACCTTGTTATTTGTACACGCTGTGACTATACAAATCACAACATGTAAATAGGAAAATGTTGTCGTTATTTTGTCACTTATTGGGAGCAGTATGCTAGCTGGAGCCGTTTACCTCCAGTCTTTGTGCTAAGCTAGGCTAGCGGTGGGTGCGTCAGACAGAGTTACGGCACGCACGGAGATAAAAAGGGTGTGTATGGACTTATCTAACTCTGGGGGATACGGTGAATAAGCTAAAGTCCCAAAAAGTCGGCGTGTTCCTTTAAGTAACGTTACACTTATGTGTCGATTAACTCTCATTAGAGTATTAGTAGACTGTCTGCTTAATATCTGCTAACACTTTATTGTGATGGTCCCCCAACAGACATCCTACTGACTATAAGTAGCTTTGCAACTGCGTCATCTTATTCTAACCCTAACCTTACCAGTCTACTAATACTCGATTAACACTCTAGTTAGTAGAAATGTAGGTGCAACGTTACTTATAGTTAACAGAATGTGTTAAAGGGACCAAAATAAAGTGAAACCAAAAGTCTAACTAACTGGTTTTCAGTCTTTTATTTATTTTCTTTTAAGATTAGCGTTTACGAAAAATTCTTTTTGTAGTGTGACAGCCAATAAGACACTGCTACAGTTCCGTTACCCCAACAGCTGCTCAACTGCTGCCTGTTTCTCAGTCGGGTGGAATAATGTTGCCTTGGAAACAGTTAACATGGCAATTAATATTTTGTCAAGCTGCCACTGTGCTGATTCTTCCAAGGCAGTTTGGGTAACTGATTAAGGACTGTTTCTCATTGAATTTATTTTAGTGCTCATATTAACATGTTACAGTATTCACAGAACCCACTTAAGCAGCATGGTGCTGCGTAGCAGGAGTGTAGCTGAAAGTAAAGTTTCAACTGTTTTTGCTAAACTCAACAGAAAATGTGAATATGTAAAGGAATATACGATTTTATGAAGACACAGTCAAGTCAAGTCACATTTATATATGTAAAGCTTTATACAATACATATTGTTTCAAGCAGCTTTATAGAGATAAACAGCAAAACAGAGATCAATGATGAAAACAGAATTCAGGATCAAACAATTCATTCATTGAAAAAGTCATTTGGACTTGATGGGTAATTACTAATAATGACAGACATTCAAACCCTTTTTATTAACCCATTTTCTTTATTATTTAATGTTTGTTTGAGTAAATAGATCATGAAAACAATATAGTATTTGCTATATTTGTTATATGTGTAAAATACTATATTAGTATTTTTATAGTGAACTTGCAGTTTAGATTGTGTCTCCTTGCCCACACTACATCACAGGCAATCTTTGTGTAGTCTGCTTGTGAGCGGAGCATGCACAGTATCTCGAGGGGGCTGACTGTGTTCATTGTGAACGTCTTCCCCTGATGATGCTCCAATCCTGCCTGTCCATCTTCGAAGGAGGGTGGCCAGGCTCACGCCCCTCAAGCATGGGACACACCAAGCCGAATATTTGCATTTTGGAATGCTCGACTGGGATAACATAACACCTGCAGCCGACATTTTATTATTTGTTGTTGTGTTTTCTAATAACAGTTCCAATTATAAGTTTTATGTTGTTTCTATGATGTAAACAAAGGTCAAAGCTGTTTGGTTCCGCTAGCCTGCTAGCTAACATTACAGTGTTGATGAGTATTTAGCTACGGGGCTCTCGCTTTTGTTAGATTGTTCACTGATCCTTAGAAACTTACCACATGAAACATCCTGTAAAATCCGTGCTTGCAAAGGTTCTGCACAATCTTCTAGTTTGTATACATTCACAGGGTCTGAATCGGGCTCAAACTGACATGACAAAATTGAAAAAATGTATGCCATTGTTAATATTTACTCCTGAGCAGATGAAACTCGCTGTTATGGTTAGGGGTGTGGCATTTCTGGAACATGCTTTGAGCGGTTCGCCAATCACATTACAGTGGGCCAGCTAACCAATCAGAGCACATTTTGTATTTCGGAAGGAGGGGCTTCATCGGAACAGGAACTAGAGCGGTTAAAGGGAAGACTGGGAAGAGAGGTGCCGAAATAATGTACAATATGTGAAATTTTTTTTTTTTTTCAACGATCAAGCATGATAACCTAGTACACCCCAAACACAAAATCAAGACTTTGTAAAGGTTTCATAATAGGACCCCTTTAAACACAACCATTTCGGTCAATGATTTCAACCCTCCAAAACTGTTCCAGACAAAAATGAAAATTCATGGTAAACTCCTGATAACCATTTTATAATTATGGCAGTTAATAATATAAATACTTTTTACACATCAGAAATGCTGTCGGTGTGAAAGCACAATGTGAACCTGCTTTTGCAGTCATGCTGTGGTGCCACTTACACTCTGTTTTGTGTGTGGCATAAAAAAGGCCAAATACAGAGTCATACTGTTTTTTGTTTACATAAACTGAGTGATGACTAAATAAATGCTTGAGGTGTTGCTGGTGTAGCCCATGGATTGCAGTCACCTGTCTACATACACATGTATGACACTGGCTGAATGAGTCAACAGAGATAGAAATGGAAAGCCAGGGTGGAGACAAGAAGAGCAGTCAGTGCCAGCACAGGACAGAGACTGTCTTCATTTTGACATGATTTGTGTGTTGTGGGCAAAATGTACGGTAACACTGAGATATTACAGCTGTTTGTACATGTCTGCATGTTGATGATCAGCATCAGAGGTAATATGGCTTACGGCATTCTTTGAAAAGCTTGTATGACTAAGATTAAAAGAATCTGATTTGCATTTCATGAAATTATTAGCGGTCCAAGCACTTAACCCTATCGTGTTTGCACTGATTTTCTTCTTCTTCTTCTTCCTTATTTTTCTGCCCTTAAAGTGTATGGCCGTCAGAGACCATACATCGTGGAGACCCCAAAATTGGCAGGATGGTCCGCTACTCTGACACATAAACACACATCCGTTCGACACTAGGTGGCGTCGAAGCATTGCAAAGTTATAAGTTAATTAATTGATCCGGCAACAATCATTTTTACGAGTTAACCTATATCTGCTGAACGCAATGTTCAAGCTTAACGAAACTTAACAAAAGGGCATTCTGAGGAAGCACACCAAGTTTCATAAACCTCTGCCAATAGGGGGCCCAACAACAACAACAACAACAAAAACGATTATAAATATGCAACCGTATGATCCATGAAGTTGAAAATTGGCATGCATCTTCTTTGGTGGTTGTCCTAACATATCCTGTAATATGACTTGGATACTTAGAAAATATGGCAGCCAGCAGCCAATCAAATTTCAGTGACTAATAACATCAAATCTGAATGGCCTACCATTCCAAAAATGTATATATTTGTACATCTTGTGAAAATGAATATGTGTCCCGTGTCTGGTATGACCCATATTTTGACTATTAGCATACAATCTGGTTCACTTCGCAACCTATTATTACCAAGAAAGCCTGCTTAGACATGAAAAGATTGTTTGACAAGCATGCAAAGTGAACAACTATAGAGTTTTTTTGTTGTTGTGACATTTAGGGTTGGTTTTTTTTTAAATACAAATTCAGTCAGAATTAAGTACCATCCAAAAGTAATAAGTACCACTTATTTTGCAGATATAACTAAAACAAACAAACAAAACAAAACAAGCACAACATATAGAAATCTAGTTCACTTGCTACTTAATACCTTGAACACCACTCTGCCCTTGTGAAAAATAAGTGAGCTTAACTGTATTGAACTTGCACCTGTAATGTACTTGAAATCTTAAAAGTATATTTAAAATAAAAAAAAAAACTGTTCTATTCAGTGGGTCAAATAAATCACTCTAATGTTTAGCTAACAGTAAAGATCCTGAGTCCAAAATATTTGTATTCGTCATTGGCTATGCTTACTACGAATGCAAAAAACGCAGAAAATCGAACCCAATCCATTTTTTTTTTTTTTTTATGGATTATATTATTTACAAATAATTTAACAAGTACTTACAAGTAATTAAACAAAGTTTTGGAGGCAGTGTGTAAACGTGATTGACACAACATGAGGTCGTATTTATTTTTTAACGTGCAAGAATTTCGGACTCAGTGTGCAAGGACCTTAACCATGACTTTGTTTACAGGACTTGTTTACAGGAGTTTATATAACCGGACTCTAGAAAGTTGCTTACATTTTTAAAGTAAAGTTACATTGTGAATGTTGGTTGCACCACATGATTTTTTTGACATGCCACATGACTTTTCAAAAAGTTTAAGTATTTATTATTATATTATTATTTTTTTTATGCACCTTTTTTCTTTTATTTATTTTTTATTTATTTTTTTCTAACAAATAGAATTAAAAAAGATTGAAAAAAGATTATGCCACACTTAAGGTTAAGAATTTCGCGTCATATATAATCTGATTTATGTGCTATACTAAGCTATATCCTGTATTGTGTTGTATTGTAGAAAGGCACTATATAAAATAAACATCGTTGTAATTCCCTTGTTTTGTGAGTGTGAGAAGGAAGGAGACCGGGGTCGGCTGGCTGAGGCTCGTGGGTATTTTATTAAATAAACTCGTATAACAATCGCGCCACATGCGCGTCAAACTCAAAACTCATTCAACAGTTCAAATTACTCGGCAGCATTCGTCTTTCTCGATCAGAGTTCTCTGTTCACGGTCCCACGAGTCCTCAGCCCTCTCTCTCCTCGATCGCTGGGTCCAGATACGGTCTCCCCACGCCAATTACTGCAACGAGACACAGGTGTGTAAGTCATTTTGCACTTGACCCACTTACCGCCGCTCGTCTCCCCACTCTCTCTCCCGTCGCAGACCTCGCTGAACCACGCCTCCCCTGCCACAAACATATTATTGTATATGTGAATAACATTTTTATTTGTAATTAATTATATCCGTACAAAACAATAATAATAAAAAAACGAGTCAAGTCACATTTATTTATATAGCGCTTTTTACAGTAGCCTACAGATTGTTTCAAAGCAGTTTTACCGTGATAACAGGAAAATAAAGCAAAAAAGTTTGTTTCCTGAAGAAAATAGTGTCACAGTCCAGCTTAAGTAAGTTGAGTGATGTTTCATTTTTGTTTTAAAAAAAGTTATTAATTTAGTTCATTTATATACACTGCCGTTCACAAGTTTGGGGTCGCTAAGATGTTTTATTTATTTTTTAAAGAGTCTCTTCTGCTCACCAAAGCTGTGTTTATTTGATTAAAAATACAGTAAATCAGCTGTTTTCTATGTGAATATATATAAGTGTAATTTATTCCTGTGATCAAAGCTGAATTTTCAGCATCATTACTCCAGTCTTCAGTGTCACATGATCCTTCAGAAATCATTCTGATTTGATGATCAAGAAACATTTATGATTATTATCAGTGTTGAAAACAGTTCAGATTTCTGTGGAAACCATCATACATTTTATTTCTCAAAAGAGAAATGTAAAAATACATTTATTATTCAAAAGAACAACATTTATTTGAAATAGAATCTTTTGTAACATTATAAATGTCTTTACTGTCACTTTTGATCAATTTAATGTGTCCTTGATGAATAAAAGTATTAATTTCTTTAACTTCTTTCCAAAAAAAAAAAAAAAAATCTTACTGACCCCAAACTTGTGAACGGTAGTGTATATTTAGCCACTCTGGAGTAAACCATGATGTCATCGTCCAGCTTAGTTCAGTATTAATACTGAAGATCAGTTCAATAGTGTCAATGCAGGCAGATCAATATTATTGTTGAATATTAAATTAAATTAAATGTTAAATTTAATGTCCCCAACTAAGCAAGCCAAGCCAATGGCAACAAATGTGGAAAAAGGTGACAGTGGCAACCTTGGGAGAACCCAGGCTCAGTCAGGGGGCCAGTTCTCCTCTGGCCAATGAACGGACAGTGTATGATTATGATTCAGGCAGCATTATAGATCAGAAGTCAGATTGGTTTGGAACAATCAGAATATTATCCAGTTCCATCTGGTTGAAGATCGGAGTCACGCCGGTATGGAGATGGGTTTGTCGTGTCGATGAGGCCTTCACAGGGGAGAGTCTCTGCTGACACTTCAGGGATGCGTTGTGGTCGTGTCTAGGTGCAGGTCCTCCATCTGGTCTGGATATGGCCCGGATCTGGCTGACTACATCATGCGTTGTGGTCGTGTCTAGGCGCAGAGGTCCACTTTCTGATCTGGATACGGCCTGGATACGGCTGATAACAGTAAACCTTGGAATAAACAGAAAGACTAACATTAGCGTAGATGCCATTCTTCTTATGATGTAACGGGTACATCAGGGGCACGTTCAAGTTCAAAACGGTGCGCAACGTTTTGCTGCGGTTTCCGGGTTGAACGTCATGTTTCCTGGAAACGGCGTGCACCGGTGTGCAACGGGGTTTGAGATACGTTTTCTCTTGTTTGGTGGGTGTGTCAGAACTGCAGTCCAATCAGCAGCAACATGTATATAAAGCACGCAGTATTAAAGTGAACTCGCACAATGGGTTCAAGGAAAGTAATTGGGGGCCAAGCACCGAAGGTGCGTAGGCACCTATTGTATCTGTTCCCGTTCTTATTATTCTTCTTCCTTCTTCCGACTGGGAGTCTATGGCAGCCCATAGAACCGAATGCGGGAAAGTTGTTTTGGTTTGACATTCTGATAGAGGACAGTCCCAACATTAAATACACCAATTTTGGTGTGTCTAAGTCATTCCCTCTAGCGCCACCACCTGTCCAAAGTTTCACTTTTATTTTGCTAATAACTTTTGAACCGTAAGGCCAATCAACAAAATTCTTTTTCTCTCTGATTCCTGAGCTCATGCCAATTCGATAGCACCCTATGACGTCATTTCCGTCAGAACAATATGGCCGCCATTTTGAATTTATCTAAAAAGCTACTTTTTCGAACTCGTCCTAGACGGTTTGTCCGATTTGCACGAAAATTGAACCAGATCATCTACAGACCATGCTGACAAAAAGTTATGGAATTCAAGTTGACTCGCTTAACAGTTTTCGATAAACCCACGAATAAATTTTATGTAGCGCTTGCGAAAACAGATGTAAGGCCGTATCTCCGCAACGCTTTATCGGATTCAGACCAAACTTGGTACATGCTGTGTTTCGGCGCAGCGCCACCTACTGGTCCGGAGATATGAAAAATGGCTATTTTTGCTTATAACTTCTGAACAGTTTGTCCAAAAATCATAAAATTGGTCTTGTTAGATTCAGGGTAACATGCCGAGTCGACTGATATCCAATTTTACCATATCGGCCATTTTGGCTGTCGGCCATTTTGAATTTTGTGCTAAAATGCTGTATTTTAAGAACGCATGAACGGATTGTTACGAAACTTGGTATGGGTCATCAGCCCGATGTCCTGAAGGAGCGTGAGAAGTTTCGAAACAGCGCCACCTAGTGGTGAATTTTTTTTTTCAAATGCTTATAACTTTGTGTGTGGGCGACTTATTTTCACGAGACTCTTCCAATTAGACTCCTGAAACCTTGCCGAGTCCTACGATACCAAACATGCTAGGTTTCGCCTTACGGTTTGTGTAGCGTTGTGATTTAGCGCTTAAAAAACATTTGGCTATATCTTCGAAACCGCTAGTCCGATCGAGACGAAACCACCGTCAGAAGTTTGGAAACATAGGTTGATGTTGAAACACCAATTCCCAAATACGAAAATATTGATGTTTAGGGGTAGTAAATTCCAATCAAAGTCATGTGTCAGTCATTTTTTACGTGTTTTTTCATATAAATGTCTATAACTCCGAAGTGAATTGAGATATTTTCACCAAAATCGACACACATATGTATGGGCTCACTCTGAGGACACATAAAAAAAATGGTGGGACTCAGCCTCTTGGTGGCGCTATAATAGAACAAAACATGAAATTCCCATTGACTTCAATACAGTTTTGTGAAATAAAATGCTATACTAAATAAATGCATTAGTGTACTATTACAAAACTCAGAATGTGCCATCAGCACCATCCCCTGAAGGTACCCAAAATATTTCGAGACAGCGCCACCTAGTGGTCAAAAGTTATAACAAAATGTCCAAAACTGCTAATAACTTTTGAATAAATTGGCCTATTGTAATGCCACTGGTCTTAATAGATTCCTTGGGTCAAGTTGAGAACATAGATACCAAGTTTTCCTTATTTGGCCAAACTTCCTGTCCGCCATCTTGATTTTCATTCAAAACCTACTTTTTCGAACTCCTCCTAGACCGTTTGTACGATTTTCACCAAAATCGAATCGTATCATCTCCAGACCGTGCCGACTCAAAGTTATGGATTTCGTGTCGACTGAGAAAACCGTTTTCGTATACCGCAACAGCAAAGTTGAGGCATGATGCCAAAAGCACTATTCAGGCTTTATTTCTGCAATGCCTTGACATATTAACACCAAACTTTGTATGTGTCATTGTCACTTCACTCTGACCACATCACATCAGTTTTGTGACTGCGCCACCTATTGGTCAAAAGTGATAATCCATTAAATCATATTCTTATTTACTGTTTCTATGATTTTTCAGGCATTTTGCCTAAAATCTTCTGTAAATGTCTTTAATTGCTCATTGTTGCAATTGGTCTGACACGTCTTGTCGTCTTATTCTGCTTGGCCCCGGTAATGGCTGCTTGCAGCTATATTTTACAAATGTGTTCGATGCAGCTCGGTATACGCAACAACTGAGGATATTAGAAGACATGTTTGTCGTAAGTTTTATTGTAAAAATATAGGATATCAACATAATGATGTAGTTGTTTATATTTTTAGCTTCATTGCAAGTGTATGACATGTGGTATAGAAATAAACAATGGTAATTAAGTGCTTTTCCTAAAAATGAGAAAGAAAATACAGGGTATTAAAACAGTATGAACTACAAATAAAGTCAGTATGTGAGGCTAAATAGATGTGTTTTAGTCTGAATTAGGTAAGATGTGTGCTTCCATTTCAGTTTCCACAAATCCCTTCACTCGATTGGGACATTCTCTTTTGTTCTGGGTGGCAAGTGCAGTAACTGTAACATCGGGCATATTTTGTAGTATTAAACACATATTTATACCGACTTCATCAGGCTCCGAAAATTCTTCACAAAGACCACAAAGAATGGCCTTCTCAGCTGCCATAGTTGCAACTCTTGCGTCATCAGAACAGTGTGTTCAACGCATCACCGTTTCTGTTTAAAAAACGTTGTGCAATGTTTTGTTGGGGCTGAACGCAGCCCAGGTGTTATAGGAAGTGTTCCCGGTTCCGGCTGACCTAATTTATGCAGCCTAATAATCATTTAACTGATTTGAATAATAGGAATGTATAATTTGTTATGTGTATGGCAGGTTAAAGAGATGTGTTTTTAGTCTAGATTTAAACTGACAGAGTGTGTCTGCTTCCCAGACAATGTTAGGAAGACTGTTCCAGAGTTTAGGTGCTAAATAGGAAAAGGATCTACCGCCAGCAGTCAATTTTGATATTATCAACTGGACAGAGTTTTGAGTTCCCAATAGACGTTTAAGGCTTTTCTGTACGCAATCGTGCTCTCTCTCCACGAAATTCGAAAAACGTCTAGTTTTGTTTTCTTCCAGTTGAGCTCCATTTTTTGGGCTACTCTCTTAAGGGCCCGAGTGTGCTCGTTGTACCACAGCATTGGACTATTTTCTTTAATCAGCACAAAGGAGCAACTGTGTCTAAAGTGCTGGAAAAGAGAGAGTCAAAAGTTTCTATCGCAATATCGAGTTATTCTAAGCTATCTGGGATGCTGAGGAGATGAAACTGATCAGGAATATTATTAATAAAGCAATCTTTAGTGGCAGAAGTGATAGTTCTAACATATTTGTAACACGGAGTCGGCTTTGCAACCTTGGCTAAATGGAGTATACACAAGACTAGATAATTATCTGAGATGTCATTGCTCTGCAGCAGAATTTTAACGGCATTAACATTGATTCCACGTGACAATATTATATCTAAAGTATGATTATGACAATGAGTGGGTCACGTGAGTGGGTCACATGTTGTCTAACTCCAATAGAGTTCAGAATGTCTCTAAATGCCAATCCCAAAGCGTATTTTTCGTTATCTACATGTATATTAAAATCACCAACAATTAGGACTTTATCTGCAGCCAGTACTAACTTTGATAAAAAAAATCAACAAATTCTTTGATAAAGTCTGTATGGTGCCCTGGTGGCCTGTATACAGTAGCCAGCACAAATGTCAAACGTGATTTATCATTTACACTAGATAGTGTTACGTTAAGCACTAACACTTCAAAAGAATCATATTTGAAACTAGATTTCTCAGTATTTCTGAAGATATTTCTATAGATTACAGCAACACCTCCCCCTTTTCCTTTCAGATGTGGCTCGTTTTTATAACAGTAATCTTGGGGGGTGGACTCCTGAAAGTAATGTAATTGTCTGGTTTTAGTCAGGTTTCTGTCAGACACAAAGGGCTCTATTTTAACGATCTGAAGCGCAAGTGTCAAAGCGCAATGCGCAAGTAACTTTGTGGGCGGGTCTTGGCGCTGTTGCTATTTTCCCAGCGGGATAAATGACTCTTGCGCCTGGCGCAAATCTAAAAGGGGTTGGTCTGAAGTAGCTTCATTATTCATAGGTGTGGTTTGGGCGTAACGTGAAATAAACCAATCAGAGCGACACCTCACATTCCCTTTAAGAGCAGGCGCGCTTGTTCTAAAGCGGATTCCTATTATAACGGCGGATTTGCCAGGCGCACGACAGGAGCGGTTCAAGGCCGAGGAGACCGACGTTCTCGTCAGGGACGTTGGGGATGGAGAAACACACCCAAATTAACTTTGGTTAAACAGGCGTATGATAATTTGGGTAAATGTGTAAGCTAGATGTATGCTTTTATAATAAAATGTCTATCTATCTATCTATCTATCTATCTATCGTAATAATGTATGATTTGCAAAAATGATAACTGCTGCGTCTGTGTGTAGATGAGAGAATCAAAGTGTATGCGTGTTGTGCACACGCTACATTGATTAAGGCCAAGCATGCGCCCTTAAAATAGCATACGAATAACATGCGCAACGCGCCACTGACTTTAAACCGTTTTTTTTCGGTCAGTGGCGCAATTGTTTTCTAAACCTGTAAAATAGCATCAGGGAACGTTTGCGCCAGAACACCCCTCCTCTTTGCGCTGAACCGCCCTGGGGAGCGCAAGTGTATTTCTTAGTTAACCGACGTACATCTGTGGAGGGAAAAGTCCGCTTTGCGCGGGTGCAAAATAGGAATGATACATTCGTCGGTGTACAAAGTCAATTGCGCTGGGTGCAAGATAGGGCCCAACATGTCTAGGTTATAGTCTGTAATCATATCATTAACAATAAGTGCTTTTGAAGTAACGGATCGAATATTCAGTAACCCGAGCTTTATCATTTGTTCATCTGTATTATATCTATTTTTTATTTGTTAAACATCGATTACATTTTTACCCTTAGATAGGTTTGGGAGTTTTTTGTATTTCCTAATTCGGGGAACAGACACAGTCTCTATATGATGATATCTAGGTGAAAAAGTCTCTATGTGATGGGATTTATCTGACCTCAGTGACGTGAGACAGCTAGCAGCCGGTCGGTTTAGCCAGTCTGTCTGCTTCCTGACTTGAGCCCCACTTCATGTTTGAGCTCTAAGACTATATGCCATATTACTAGAGAGAAGAGCAGCACCATCCCAGGAGGGATGAATACCATCTCTTTTCAACAGGTCAGGTCTGCCCCAAAAACTTTTCCAATTGTCTATGAACCCTGTATTATTTTGCGGACACCACTTAGACAGCCAGCCATTGAGTGAGGACAGACTACTAAGTATCTCATCACTCTGGCGAACAGGAAGGCGGCCAGAGCAAATTACAGTGCCTGACATTGTACTTGCGAGTTCACACACCTCTTTAACGTTAATTTTAGTGATCTCCGGCACATCATTAGTGCCGACGTGAATAATAATCTTAGAGAATTTACAATTATCATTAGCCAGCACTTTTAAATTTGCTTTGATGTCAGGCACTCTGGCTCCCGGCAAACATGTGACTATGGTGGCTGGTGTCTCTATTTTCACGTTCTGTGTAATAGAATCACCAATAACTAAGGCACATTCAGCAGGATTCTCAGTGGGTGTTTCACTGAGTGGGGAGAACCTGTCTAATGTTGTAATCGGAATGGAAGAGCGGTGTTTTGTCCCGCGACTACAGTGTCTCACGGTCACCATGTTGCCCTGCTGCACAGGCTCTACAGCTGGAACCGAACAATGTACACAGTTCACTAAGTTAGTCGCATCCAAAGCAGTATCTAAAGCCCTTGCATTCTTGCTATCCTCGATCAAAGTTTGGATGCGTGTCTCTAGTTCTGAAATCTTCTCCGTCAGCCTGACTATCTCCCTGCATTTATCACGTGTAGTCATCACCGCTGACAGAGAAGGCTATACTATACATGTGACACAAAGTGGAAGTGATAATAACAGGAGAAGACATTACTCACCATGTTTGTTGACTGATCCTACTCACCACAGTGTTGTTTGATGGACTCGTAAAGGCGCGAGTGTGCACGAGACGGCAAGCACGGATGGCAGGCTAGTGAGATACTAGCGTGTTGTGCTAGCGATAACAATTTAGATAAAAGCTAGCGATGTCAGATTAATGTGATAGGCAATATTAGATAATATCTAATATGTGTTGATGAGTAAGTTATATTTAGCAATATAAACAAAAGGAACGATAGTAAATAGAGCAATTCAAAGCAGAAAGCTATACAGTGCTTACAGATGCAAACCAGCAGCAAGGCAGACAGGAGCAATCGATCAGCGTGTAAGTGTCTGCTAAATGACTACTTACTAAATGCATACATTATACAGTAACATTTGCTTTAACATGCTATCAAATGGCTATCTAGAATTATTAATTTCAGTCATATCTAAATTCACAGAGCTCAGGCTAAAATACTTACGCTGTTATAGATGAGTCTGGTTTGAGGAAGGTGCCAGACAGTGACATTTCATGGCTGTGACTGGAGACTGCATTTTGATTAACATGCAGTGTGGATATGCAATCATTCAGTGATACATAGCACTGATAAATATCCACTTTATACATATGGATTTTGGTGTTTATAGTTACAAGATGTCCTGTTTTAACATGAATGCAAGGTAATGTAGAAAAGCACTGGCTAATATTGGTTTGGTGAATATTATAGTACAGTGTGTTCTGTCCATATCCACTGTCTGGTAACAGGTTTAAGCCCATCCCTGTTTTATGGATTTTATGTGTGTTTAGTGTGTTTGAGACAGAACAAAGCAACAGACTGTGAGCAATTGTCCGTCAGATGAGACGCTCAGACCCGATCCCACTGAGTAAGACAGATTAGATCATCGGCTATGGAACATCCACTCTCGGATAACAGAAATGCTTTAAAATCTAAAGAGGTCTCTAAAGAGGACCTGTAAATAAGTCACATGGAAAGATGGAAATAAAGCAAAACACTTGAACATACCAAGAGAATTTTCAATATCTTGATGTCTTAAATAAAACAGATGTTGCCTGCTTTATAATTCCAATGTTTTCTATTGATTTATGTACTGAGAATGGTAATGATTATTTTAATATGGAAATTGTGCACTAATTTGACTGGAAACATTCGCACAGTCATAGTGTTTGGGAATGACAATTATATTTACTAACAGGTTTGATTCTTGCCAGATTGTTGTCTTGTTTGTAAACAGTTGAAGTTCACTTTTCACATTGAACGATGGCACTTTCTACCTGCCGCCATCCTTACTGAAAAATCCAGCATAAATCAGCATGAATTCCATGTTGGTCCAGCTGGTTTATTCTGTTTAGATGCGGTATAGGGCTGGTCTTGCATAGTCCTGCTGTTCTCAAACAAAAATGAGGTGATGGAGCTGGTCCAGCAAACCAGAAACCTGCTAATGCTGGTGACCAGCAATGCTGAAATTTTCAGCAGGGATGTTGGTTGCTTAAATATCTACAATATATATATATATATATATATATATATATATTTTTTTTAAGGTGGCCTATCTCATCTCACTGCTTTTGATCTGTGCCAGTTCCATTCAGAATCTAATATATTGAGAGTATTTATTAAATATATATATTTTTTCCATTGTATGTTTTAACCATCACCTTTTTCCAGTTATTGTGTCTGCTCAGACACTGTGAATTTGTACCATCTTGTGATTGTCAGTTTGTCACCATCAAAATTAAATTACACATACAATGACACTCAATGAAACCACTTCTTTAAATAAATATTTTATTTTCAATGAAAATAAATACATTTTCTTAAGATAGAATCAACAACATTTAAAAAAAGCATTTGTGGGGGCATGGCGACAGTTCATGACAGCACACAGTTTGGAAGAGAACATACAATCTCACCTGCAGGGAACATTCTGCGGGGTGGTTTGTGATTTACGATATACAGACTGACAGGCTCAAGTAGCTTTAGGTTGAAATTGACATTTTCCCTCCTTTTATTTTTTAACAAAAAAATAAAATAACAAGACTGGATCGCCGGGAATGTGAAAAATCATTAAATCATCAAATAATAATCTACAAATCATTAGATTTTTCTGTTGCTAGACGTGGTTTGTCTATAATTATCCAAGACTCACAAATTACAGAATAAGCATACTAGGGAAGTCATTCCAGTCTCTACAGATACAAGAAAATACAACTGACAAAATCGAAGTCTGAAACTGAATTTCCCATTTCGTATGCATCAAAGACTAAACAATCAGCCAAGTTGGAGTTGTAAGACACAGAATATGACCCATTAGGTTTTCTTTCTTGTGCTTTTTTTATTTGGTGGCAACTGTTCACAATCCCAAGCTGTACGTACAGCAATTACCCAAGCCAGGGCGGGTAAAGCCGAGGGAGTTGAGCCCAGCTCTGGTGGAACAGATTAACCTACTACTACTGTATGCTGTGCTATTTCCATACCAACCCAACCCCCACAGTATTTAACACAAGAACTACCAACATAACGACACAGGAAGTTCTCAAACCCAGCAGGGCAGCCGTTCCCAACTCTTCATTACACCCTGAGCGAAAGCAAGCAAATGAACATGTCCATTTTGTAATTATCAGGCCATCTGAGATGACTGATCATTCTGACCTCAATTAAGAAGAAGGTTGTAAGTGTAATTTAAATGTAATCAAGTTTAAACCTGCAGTGCTCGGGCAGCGAAGAGGGAAACAACATTTTGTGCTGGTTTGTAAGGTTGGCTTTAACGCACATCAGGAAACCAGTGCTGTGGTTAGTGGTTGTTTCGAACAATAGTTAACCAATTGACATTCAGGTTAATTTGGAAACAAGTGGAAGGTTTAATTCTTTATGCAGCATGTGGCTTAATGAATATTGTGGTCCATGTTCCATGTTCACAGCAATAAGGAGCATATGAGCAAACAGGAAGCCACTTTTTGAATCATATAAAGACAGCAGTTTCTTCCTCATTCCATGGAACAAGGTAGGAATGTCTACAGTGAATATTAATCAGTATCTGTGTAAAAAACTATAAGGCAGTTTTACAGTTCAGACTCATCAGCAGGGAGCACAGGCTCAGCATTTAGCAAGGGAGGCTACAAAACATTCTACCATTTTCTAGGCAAGTTAATCTAGCACAGAAATATTCCTGAAAGCATCAAGACCTATATGCAAGACACTCATTTTGGGTCTAATTCAGTCAGATATAGCAACAACAACAAAAAAAAGTGTTAAATGTGACAAATGTTTACCGTAGGCAATCATCTTTAAAATTTTGAATAGCTGTAGAAAGAAAATGACCAAAGGGACAGTGTAACACTGCGCACAAAGAATGTTTCATACCCAACCGCTACCACCTCACACCCCCTTACCATTTCAAATATCATTAAGAGCTACTGGAAAAAAATCAACCTATTTTGAAGTACCAGCCTTCAATTCCCACTCATTCAAACATATTTTACCACAAGTCTTGGGGTTAGTTTGAGAAAAGGCAAGTCTATATCACCACAGATAATGTTTGCTTTTTGGTAGGTGTCATACATAAATACATTTCTAAATGCTATTGATTCTAGTTGCCCCTGAGGAGGCAAAGCAGTTTCTGCAAAGTTCCAAGCAGACTTCATTTTCAACCATGTGAAGTTACATTCAACCCTGGGACACTCAGTCACCATTAATCCAGGATGACCAATGGGGCAAGACAAGACCTGCTCACCAAAGCCACACTTGTGCCCAGTTCTTCACTGACTGAAGACCGAAGACTGAAGACCATCCAGAAGTCTTTTCCCTCATTGAAAGCAAAAAGTGTGCACTACAACATGCATAGCACAGCTTCACAGATACAGAGAACCTGGTTGTTTTAGCCTTTCTCATCTTGCCCCAGCTTTTTCTTGATGACCAAGTCTTTCTTTGATTTAAGGACCAGAAGCAGGATTTTAGCAGCTGACAGTGCTTGGTTGCTGCTTGCACACAAAGTCTGAGATGAAATCAAACTCGTTTTGTCCGAGGTAAAGCTCAGGAAGCTCTTGAACCCGGTCCAGCCCGAGTTCCAACACCAAGGATGTCAGAACCTCCTCATCAATCAAGTCTATGTCCATGACATTGAGGCCCAGTGTTGGCCCGCCCATCCCCATCTGCATGCTTGCTAACTGAGCAGGACCCATTCTGTGCTGGACATTTCCCATGTGATGCCCATTCATAGGACCGTACGGGTGCCCGTGGTACTGGGTATTGAGTTTCTGAAGATGCATGCTCGCCATAAGCTGCTGAGATGCTGTAAGGCCTCCTCCACCCATATACTGCTGTGGGTGTTGGTTCTGCGGGTGCATATGATGGTGCTGGGTTTGAGGGTGACCTTGCGGTTGCTGATTCGGACCTCCATACATCATATTGGCTGGCTGCATTTGGTGGGGGTGTCCACCACTTATCTGGCCGTTAACCTGACCGTTCATGACGCCATTCATCACATTCCTCTGCCTCATGGCCGCCTCCATGGAGCTCTGGGGCCCCCTGCTGTAGTGCATGAGCTGCCCGTTGGGAAGGGTCCGCAGACTGGGCTGGTGTCCGTGCACAGAAGGGCCGTTCATTCCCATGCGATACCCATGCAGGCCTCCGCCAGCAGAGCCGTGGGTCATTGGCATCATCATGTGTTCAGCCATGCCTTTTCAACTGCAGAGAAATGAGAAGAATAGCACATATTCAAGCAACCTTTCAGTATCAGCTGATAAACTGATAAACACTTTCAGTTTCTGGAAAACTATCAGTATAAAACATCTGTGGCGCAAACCAATATTATTTGGCTAAACAACTGTTACTTTGATGACCAGTCTGTTTGCAATCAACTTTCACTGATTACAGTCAGTCCACTGTAAAACTAATAATAAATACTTTTCTTAATCAGTATTCATGATTCATTTTCAGAAAATAAATCTTTAATAAAGTTTATTTTTCTTACCCTGTTGACAATTTATTATTATTATTATTATTATTATTATTATAAATATAACAAATATATATTTATATTATGTTTTATGCTTAATTCAACACAATTTAGTAAGGGTTATGGTTACAAGTAAGCAGATGTATCTTACTGATTCAAAAATTGTCCACCACATATTTTGACACAGCATCCTAAAACCCATTGTGGTTGCCAGCTTAAACAATGCAGATATATTATGACTTGAGCCCTTAGCAGAAGAAATATAGCAGTAGCCTAAGGAGCACCAAGGAGCCGCCAGGAGAATCAAAACAATAACAGGCAGGGAGGTGGACAAAGTGTTCAGCAAACAAAGCCAACCTACTGTGAGCAAGAGATAATGACAAAATGTATGATTGATTGTATCTACTCAAATGACAGGGTTGAGTTTAGAGTTTTGAAAATGTATATTATAATAAACATAATTTGAAGTGCAATTCAATTATACGAAGTATTAATCTGTAGGCATATATCAGTTGGTTATACTCTCTAGATGAAGCAAATATATAATCATAACATTTTGAGATAAAAGGTATAATTAATTAATCTTTCCAATTCATACAGTTGACTAAGTTGATTAAGAGACAGTTGATTAAGAGATAAAGAACAATGTTGCATGGGGTCTATAGGGCACCTCTTTCTTTCTTTCTTTCTTTCTTTCTTTCTTTCTTTCTTTCTTTCTTTCTTTCTTTCTTTCTTTCTCTCTCTCTATCTCTCTCTCTCTCTCTCTCTGTCTAAAACAAAGAATTGCTCCTCTTCTTTCTACTAAGATTAAATATTTATTTAAATAAAATATAGGCTACAGACATTCACAATCCCTGTCAGACCACAGTGAAACTTTCATTAAACATCAGCATAGACTACTGAATTTACTGTATTTAGAGAAAAGTTAAAACGTCTCATACACTCATGAGATTTAATGTTCAGTTTAAGCTCTGCATAGCGATATTGCACTTATTTTAAAAAAGAGCATTTAAATTCTGACACTAAAGTATTATTAGTATATTATCTAATGATATATTGCCATGCATAGTGCGCATTATTTTCTGAGAAAAAAAGTCATACTAGAGTAACGTGTTTTGACATCTAAGAACACTTAAAAACCAGAACAGAAATAAAAGCACACTTAACCTATCCAACCATATGTTCAACCATACACATATTTAAATAGCCTATCGCTAATAGGTTCATGCTGATTTCATGGATTTCATTTACAAAAAGAACAAAAGGTCCAGCCAGCCTACTCGTTATCACAGTGATCTCTATATAAAAAGCACATACCGTCAAATAAATCCTGTTCTTGTAAAGATGCTCTTTCGTGTTATCAGTCTCTGTAAAGCAGCGCAGGTATCTCCAGAGGCTGTACTCTGAACTGAACAAACTGCTGCTGCTGAGCGCTTTCTGGGTCAGCACAAGGATTACACACACATACATAAAGAAGACCAGTGAGAGGGGCGGAGCAACATGAACCCCGCCTCTCCTCTGCTGTGATTGGCTCTTCCTCTAATCACAGACGTCACTGGCCAATTACTCACATGGCCTTCAGTTTTATGTGCACTGGCCAAACTCTTCAGCAATTACTCATAAACTAAAACACAACTCATAAGTGCTGCTTGTTGTTTAAACATGTTCATTTCTTAAAGGAAACTTGATATTGGTAGTTTCACTTTTTTTTAAAAACAAAACATTTAGGCTATCTCTCGCTTTTTCACCTGTGGCATTTTATAATTTGAAGATACTAACAATACTGTGCAGTAAAATATTTATTTTATTTATTTATATGTCATATAGAATTCTGTATTATATTATAGATTTTTAAAGGTTACTACATTTTACTGAAGAGGAAGTGCTCATTGATCAATTTACCCAAGTCAGTCAGGTACTTTTGGTTTGACCTCTTTTATTTTTCATCTGTGTAGTATTCTTATCCAATGTATCTCAACAGAAATGGACATAAAACAGGTCACAACGTTTCACTCTTATGTAAATGGCATATTTACCATTTTAAAGAGAGAGACAGACTTCGAGAAGAAAGAAAACCTCCTGCTGGCGTGAAGCATGTACAATTGGATTGACACTAGCAGTGCTGTACTGCCCAAACATACCCACATATATCCTCACATGTTCACTTATACTAAGCATGTTGAACTTATGTTTCTCGTGATCTTCAAAACCTTTTGACCTAAAGAGATTGTGTGTAAATGCTTGACAAAAACAAATTGTCTGTATGTATGAATTATATTTATTTTCATAAAAGAAAATGTTTTAATTACTTGTTTGGATGAGTTGGAGCTGGTAGTGAAGAAAAGCACCCTGTATACATGTGAACTCATTCAATACTGTTCAAAAATCATACTATCAGAACAATGGTGGCCTCTTTAAAGAACCTCAAATATAAGATTAATATAAGTGTGTTGAATACTCACTCACTACAAATACATATCACATAAATGCATTCAAAACAGAGTCATGCAGAAAACTCCTGACAAATTGAAATACCTCTATTTACTCACTCCTCCATCTCTAGAAAGGAATGTGGTGACCAGAAGTGTATAATCCCCCCTCTCTCTCACACTCTACATTCTCCTGTTCTTGTATTGTTTCCTTTGTCAGTGTGTAAATTAAGCCTGAATCAGCCTTAAACAGATTAAACAGTTCAAATGACTTTAACTTTGCACAGAAACCTTTCATCATAGCCTAAACTGTTAAACAACAGAACTGTTAAATGACAGAATTTGTGATTAATTGTGTGCAATAAGACAGCATCTCTATACTATGATACTTGGGCCTTTGAATGATGTGAATGATTACATTTGCTCTGTTTAATTCATCATGTGCTGTTTGTGCTACATACATGATTACCTCAAATTGTGAAGCTTGTTAAAGAGAGGTGTTCTTTTACTTTTCTAAAAATAATATTTATGATTTTCAGTTTACCGAATAAGCCTATAGACTTACATGAAGGAGCCACATCTAGGGACCAGAATATCATAGCTGGGTTCCTTTGAATCACATAGTAAACACTCTACCAACTGCATAGCAATGTCTTGGCTACTCCCTAGGCAAGGGAGTGGAGCAAGTGAAATTTGCATAGGCCACCACCTTTCTTCATCATAAAATCTCCCTATGATAAACTGGGAAAATTTTGTCCTAACGTTGTTCCTTATATGTAGGTGTTCAGTGCTAGACCCAATTTCTTTAGAAATTCCTGCTGGGGTGTCAAAATGTGTCAAGAGTGAATGACCTAACTAATGAAATAACAAGATAAAATTAGTCTGTCTTCTATATCTGGATAGATTTTACATCAGAGTATTGCAGAGGACCATAATGGCCCATGGAGTGCACCATTTTATTCACATGAAAGTATTCTTAGAAATAGCCCATAAAAAAAAAATAAGTGCACGTTTTTTTCTGCAGCTATTGACACCAAATGGAATTGTAAAAATGATTATTTTCAAACAGGTTTCCCAAACATCTCACCCTTCGTCTCTTAAATGGTTGGATAAGTAGTCATAACACATACTCATGGCATTGCTTATATACTTAAAGTATATTATTGTAGCAAAAGTATACTTTTAAACGTTTGGCAACGCCGATATTAGACATATCTTGATGGAAGTATGCAGTTTCCAGATAAATCCATTCCGAACAGCTCTGTAATATAAATAATTGTTATAGGCTCACCATAGTGATTTAGGGTAAGCCAGAAGTTTGGAAGATAGATTACTGACATTTATTTGTACTGCATCTACCTACATGTACTGTATATCACTCTTTCTTACTCTTACACTTATGCCATTTCATTCTGTTCAATCACGAGTCATTAAGTTTCAACATGATTAATAAAGTTATTTCTAAACAATTACAGGCTAAGACTAATAAAATGTCATTGGGAAGGTAATTACAACCAACAGGTTCAATTTGTGACTAGTCATCTATTTGACCTTCAGAGGGAGAATGAAAGCATTGGTAAAAAGGTCACAGCGATGGACGGTCTCTTCTGACGCGTATGGCAACACTGCAAATTATCCGTAGCAATTTGCAGGTGGTGTGTGCAGAGCATTTCCATAACAGTGCCTATATTTTCCCTCTCTCAGTCTCTCCCTCTGACATTTCATAAAAAAAGTATCATGAATATTTTCACAGCTGTTTGGTTGTGTGTTTATATTGGTGTTTAGCATGCACACTGACAGGTCAGTAATGAAACCCACTGAGATGGACGTGGAGAGCAGAGTGCTATGGAAACAAAGATGAATAATTTTTTTTTTTCATGGAATGTGGTGATCTGAGGATGGCTATTGTGGGTTTTTAAAAAGTGGGGTTGCAAAAAAGGGAAAGCTTTTCAGTATCATTTCAAAGGGAGAAACATTCCTTTTTAGGAGAATTTACACCCAAGATGTAGCTCTTATGGAGCATTAGATAGATATAAATTCATAATATACATGTCTGAAATGCTCATTGGTCAAAGGATGGTTACGTCAGACTAGAGTTAGCGTCTGATAGAAAGGTATGTGTAAGATCCACTTTGACACTGGTTCGGTTTGAAATCAAGTGTGAATAAAGAAAACTGGTTTTCCAAAGTACAACCATACTCACCTGTCTGAAATTCTCATTTATGCGTACGTCAGGATGCTTACGTCAGACTCTGTTGCAGTAAAATTAGCACTTTATAGACAGGAATGCATTATAGAAGATCTGCTTTGACACCACTTCAATTTATAATCAAGTGTGAATACAGCAAACGATCGGTCATTTTCTCTCTGAGATGCGCCATGCATTACGTCATCACATTGGAAAGGTCATGCGTGACGTAGTCGGAAATACCGACCCAGTGTTTACAAGTTACAAGTGCAAGAGTAGGAGGACCGTTCAAAGTTATTGTATGTTGAATGACAGATATTTATATGTATTTGTGTCAGTTTATTGTTTAAAATGGTCCTTACATGTGCATATCCTGGATGTTTAACGATGTCATGCGTGACCTTTTCAAATTCCAACGTGATATGACGTAATGCGTGGCACATCTCAGAGATGGTACAAGACGGGCATTTGTGGTTAAAAAGTATATAATTATTATATATATTTTTTTTTAAATGACCGATCGTTTCGCTATATAAGACCCTTATTTCTCACCTGGGATTGTGTCGAGCCTTTGAAGCTGCATTGAGACTGACGTTTGGACCTTCAAACTGTTGGTTGCCATTGAAGTCCATTATATGGAGAAAAATCCTGGAATGTTTTCCTCAAAAACCTTAATTTCTTTTCGACTGAAGAAAGAAAGACATGGACATCTTGGAAATTTTTATTTGAAAGTGAACTAATCCTAATCCTAATAACTCCTGTTTTCTGTCTTTGGGCACCCTCTGTTGTTCTGGCTGAATATATATATATATATATATATATATATATATATAGGATAACAGTAGTGCGTAACGTAACAGTAGGCCTCTCGTTTGTTATTTGTGCACCAACGTTTCCATCCTTCGCTTCCTTTCCTCACGTCTTTGCCCCACCCCTTTAAGAAGCGAGGGAAGGATACACCTGTGTAAAAGGGTTGAGATGTCTTTCAAGGTGGCTGAGTACGATTGGGTTCTGGGTCACGGGCTGGAGGACGTAGGAGCGATGAAACGAGAAGCATCAATTTGAGTATTGAGAAGCACCCAGAGTGAGATCGCCGAAACCTCCTCAGATCGCATCATGTAATGGAAAATAAATAGAAATGATCATTCTTTCTAAAGAAATGTGATATAAACATGATATTTTATCAATAGTTTTCTAAATGTATAAAATAAATTAATAAATTAAAATGAATAAATAACACATTTATAATAACTACAGGGTAGCGCTGCGAGGCCACTGGCACGACTTGATTTTGGCCTTGGTGCTCGAGGTCCAAAGCTATTGGCCCTGCCCAGCATGTTGTTATTCCTAACTCGCACTGGCCCGACAGTGGAAAAACGGACACTATCGTAAATACACTAGCGTATGTGCCAGAGGTAGGGGTGATCTAGCTGATAATAGCATAAACTGTCTTTTGGTCAGTTTTCTTTTTCAAAACGACTAATGTCAGCTTAACTATATGTTAACAGTTTGAAGAGGATCTTGCTGAGCAAGATGTATTGTATAAACATGTTTATAGCTATTGTAGTTACCTGAACAACAACAACTACATATGTACAACAATGTAAAGTATGTTTCTTATCTAAGGCAATCCTGCTATGCTAGTATTTTGTGGTAACATGGGTAATTGATGATTTTCTTATTCAGCTCAGTTTTGGTAACAGGTTGAGCTAGCCAATCTGTACATACTCCTTTTTGCTAGTTAACACATGTACACACACCAGCCTACATTATCTCCAATGCATAATGCGTTGTGTACAAAGATCTCTCCACACCCCATGTGTTTATCAGTTCATGGGGTGGAGCCTCTCACCTGTGGCTTCAGGTAACCAGGATCAGGTCATGTCTGTGCTCGCGTGATCGTGTGTGTCCATGTGTTTGTAGTTTTATGAATGTTTATGCCTGTTGTGTGAATGACTCATCATATGCATTTGATTCACACACCAGTGTGTGTGCACATTTGGTTCGTTTGTGATTAGGAGAAAGGACAAAAAGGAAAAAGACACATAACAAGGGAATGAAAAGCAAGGGGGAGGGGTGATGCTCTGCATGCCTGTGTCTCGTGGTGTTAAAGTCATGTTTTGCTTCACTTGTTCCATTTGGCGGTCATTGACACCTCCCCCCATGAGTCTACCTTCCCAAGACTGGCCTCTAAACTCCTGACTATCCAGTGCTTGATGAAGCTTATGCAGTGACAGTTCAACCAAAAATGAAAATATAATTTACTTACCCCCAGGTGAATACAAAAGGAAACATTAGGCACAATGTTGACATTGATCTTTTCTAAGCATAATCAATCTTATTTAATTCATAAAAGTAGTCCATAAGTATTGAACACTATATTACAAGTCTTTTGAAGCCATACAATAACACTGTGTGAGGAACAGACCAGAACAGAAATTTAAGTTTTTATCTGCTAAAAATGTTTACCTCCCCTGCTGAAAAAAATCAGCATTGCTGGTCACCAGCATAAGGTGTGTTTTGCATGCTGGGACCAGCATGGGATGCTACTTTGGTGCAGCTATACCAGCACTATACCAGCTCTAACCAGCATAAACCTGCCTGGACCAACATGGAATTCATACTGGTTTTGTTTTGGATATTTCAGCAAGCTATTCAAATTTGGCACTAAAAATCTGGAAGGTATGGTTTGACATCAGTGAAATAAAAAAACATTGTTTTTTTCTTACAAAAACCTTTATTAACCCACCTTTATTTTATGATGGAAAGATGCACTTTTACGGACTTCAAAACAGAAATGGTTATTCACTGCCATTTGAAGATATGAAAACAAGAAAACAAAACTTGAAAGCTTTGAAGAGCCAGGACATTTTTTAATATAACTCTGATTGTATTCGTCTAAAAGAAGAATGTCATATACACCTTGGATGACTTGAGGGTGAGTAAATCATGGGCTAATTAAATTTTTTTGGTGAACTATCCCTTTAAGGCCCCAATGTACTTAAAGCCAAATTGAAGAACAAACTGGCATAATGTCATTTGAAATAAAATCAGGCCAAAACAAAGCTCACTTGAAGTTCCTTTCTGGATTTTGAAACAGTCCGTCAAAGCAAACATTCAGGAAAAAATTTATTTTATGTTCCAGAGAACAAGAAAAATGTTGTGGGTGGAATGACATGAGGATGAGTAAATGATGACAGATTTTATTTTGTTTTTGGGTGAACTATCCCTTTAAAACAAACACCTTAAGACTTAACACAGCCATGTGAGCTTACTGAGCTCATCGACATTCTCATTCTAAAGCAATTCCAACCAAAACAACACACCACACCATTTCAATATCACATCACCACCCATTCTACAGGGTGATTTGTATGACAACAACATGCTCATCTACGATGGCAACCCATGCAATCTAATTTTGGTTGGCTTTGGTTGAGTTTGGTTGGGTTTTAAAATGCTCACAGATGTTGTGGTTGTCCGTGCGTAGGGAGATGCACATACATTCAGCATATAAAGCATGCAGCCTTAAAGTTAACATTAAACTGACCCTACTTACTCTCAAAATTCACTCTGATATTTTGTATTAATATTACCATGAATGATTACTCATTGCACTTTATTCAGAAGAAAAAAGTTTGTTTTCATAATCTTCCACCAAAATAAATAACTTGTATCGGATCTTTTGTTTTTGGCTGAGATTAAAAAGGGCTTGAACTTACTTTTTTTCTTTCTTTTTTGTTGTTGTTGTAGGTTCATTACTGTTCATCATTATAAGTTCTTCATATGTGTTTTGGTGTCTGGGTTCTCACAAGAGGGCTAATTGTGAAATATGGGTGAAAGGAGGCAATGGCTCTACATCTCCATGACGAGCTGATTGCACTGTCAATGCGATAATGGCCACCTATGGTGTCTCTAATTCGACTTAAATGGGCCAAACTAGTGGAAATGGATGGACTAACACACAGTAAACAACTCACCCACTTATAAATAATTTTTGTTCAGAATCTAAATTCATTTGAAATGACGTGAAACATGATATAATCCGTGAGTAAGGCAGTTTTTAGTGACCACTCAGTTCAGTTCAGTTAAATTAAACCAACACCTCCATGTTGACACCTGCTGCAGTATTTGCGCAAAATTGATTGAAAAATGGTCCAAAAGTTATTGGTTGCTTGTTGAAACCAAGATGAAACTTAAATGAACTTAAAAAGGTTCAAGGCCCAGACAAGACATTAAAATCTTATCTTTAAAGCTGCTTTTCTGGGTTATGCCAGTATGGTCTATTCTATGCAAGGTCTCCTCTATGCAAGTACACTAGACGTTTCTCTCCTTGCCTCAAAGCAGGTTCGCGTTTCTCCCCCCATGATCCCATTAGCTATTCATAGCACTCAAGGAATGTGGTTTCCCCACCCCATGATTTGTTTGCTCTTTCTTTTTTCCTCCTTTCTCTCCACCCTGGCTCACGCTGTGTTTGTGCATGTGTGTGTGTGTGTGTGTGTGTGTGTGTGTGTGTGTGTGGATGTGTGTGTGTGTGTGTGTGTGTGTGTGTGTGTGTGTGTGTGTGTGTGTGTGTGTGTGTGTGTGTGTGTGTGTGTGTGTGTGTGTGTGTGTGTGTGTGTGTGTGTGTGTGTGTGTGTGTGTTCAGCGCTGGGCAAGACTGGCTCTTGTCCTGGATCTACATCTGGCATTCAGTGTTCATGTACTGTAGGTCAGAGGCTGGTTATGACACAGCGCTTAGTGAAGGGAACGCTGGACTCTGATCAGAAAGAGTTCAGTTGCAAAACGCTTTCAAGAAACATTACTCAACACAGTTTCATAAAAAGTAATCTGCTGTAGAGTGCTACATTATTTTCATTTAGAGGTTTTAGTAGTAAACATTAAATTAATTAATGTGGCATAATGTTTATTGCAACAACAATCATTTCAACTTGTCCTTCGTATTATATAAATGAATGAAACATTGTGATGAAACATTTTAAATGGTTGTAAATGGGGATTTAATATGTTTTAAAATCCAGCCTGCTTATAATTTTATAAAATTGTTTACATTCATTGTGATAAAAGTTGTCATGGTTGTCTTAGGATTTAGGCATTAAGTTGTCATGGCAACAGAGTTGTAAAATTACATAACTTTACAGAGAAAAGGTAGTAAGCTTTTTTTCACACTAAGTCATGTTAAAATGTTATCTTTGTCTACTCCATTAAAACATTTGAACATTTACCAATGTGAGTGCTAACTTGCGCAAGACTCTCTTCAAACTGTTGCCATGACAGTAGATGAACTAAAATTGAAAAACGGTCATATAAGAAGACTAATGCCTACACATTTAAATGAATGCCCACTATAGTACCCATTTACAATGCTGAGAATGCTGTGGATACTTACGTTGCCAAATACTATGTCCTAAACAGACAGTATAACATGTCATAACCAGAGTCCAATAACAAGCAATTTATCTCTGAATGAGAAGCCGCAGCACAACGTGACACAATCACAACCAATCAGAAGATACTTGATGTTTCATGTACACTTATGAGGAGCTGGATTTTGGACCAATCATATTTCATTGTGGGTGTAGATACCCAGGATGATGGTGCAGACATAGAAACCGAGCAATCAACAAAATGTCCTACTTGCTCGAAGAGGTAGTGACTAGTTTTGGCAAAAATGCAGGTTACCATGCAAAGATACACTGTAAAAACTGGTAACCTCTGACTGTTAACTTAAAGGCCAAAGTACACTTCACTGTGGAGGGCATTTGAGTATAGTGAACTCATTGTCATGATGGCATTTAAACAATGCTCATTTGGTTCTAAGGGGCCCAAAGTGTGCCAAGAAAATATCCCCAACACCATTACAACACCACCACCAGCCTGAACTGTTGATGCAAGGCAGGATGGATCCATGTTTTTTATGTTGTTTATGCCAAATTCTGACTCTTCAGACCAAGCAACGTTTTGCCAATCTTATTGCCCAATTTTGCTGAGCCCATGTGAAATGTAGCCACAGTTTCCTGTTCTTAGATGACATGTGACACCCGGATGTGGTCTTCTGCTGCTGTAGCCCATCTGCTTCAGGGTTCAAAATGTTGTTGAATCCTCTGCATACCTCGGTTGTAACGAGAGGTTATTTGAGTTACTGTTGCTTTTCTATCAGCTCGAAATCAGTCTGCGCTGCGCTGTGCATCGTAAGCCTAAGTTGATCGTAGAGACCTTTGTTGGCAATTGTTCTATGATCAACTTAGGCTTACGATGTTTTTGGGAAACGCAGCCCTGGCCATTCTCCTCTGACCTCTGGCATCAACAAGGCACTTTCGTCCACAAAACTGCCACACACTGGATATTGTTTTGGACCATTCTCTGTAAACCTTAGAGATTGTTGTTTGTGAAAATTCCAGTAGTTCAGCAGTTTCTGAAAGACCAGCAGAACCAGCCCGTCTGGCATCAACAACCATACCATGTTCAAGTAAGCAATAAGGTACAAGAGGCTGTGCTGTATCGTGAATAAGTCACGCTGAAGGGCGTTGTTAGGCATGAGACGAAGCGGACTGCCTGCAACTTTGCTTTTTTTTGCAACTTTGCTTTTATAAAACGGTTACCACACAATACAATTATTAAAACCGAAAAATATATAATGTAAATCACTAAAAGCCTGCCTTCCGCTGGAAAAAATAGTCCCCGACTGTAATCAGCAACATAAGTTACATACATTATTTCGCCAATAAATGGCGGCAAAGACTGTCTTTATGAGTGAGTCAGTCAGTAGAGAAGACTTTTACATTGAAAGGACTCAAACCTATGATCACGGAGAAGGAAGACGCAACTGATAGATGACAATAAGCACGGGAAAAACCCTTAACTGTTAAGGACAAGATACCGCTGTGGACAATCAAACAGATTTTTTTATTATGTAGCCTATATAGGACTGACCGAAAAGAAAACGCTATGTCTACTGTAAATGCAGGTACACTTGCTTACTCGATCTCTCACAATACTCTATAGATTCAATGAACAATATCAATGAGATCAAACATGTGTTTAAGTTGCTATAGTGGTTGCTAGGGGTGTTGTGTAGTGATACATAGAACCGTTGGGTGAAGCGATCATAGCCGTGTTTTATCGTGAATAAAACACAGCTTTTGACCAATCAGAATCAAGGATTGGAACTATCTGTTTTATAAAGTAACTTAAATCACCATTCAGATGCTCAGTTTGAACTTCAGCAGATCATTTTGACCATGCAAAATGTGTTCAGGGGTGTCTCATCAGGTCTTTAGTTCAGTAGTCAGGGCACCGATCAGGGAGTCGGACAATTTTTGGGGGTGTCTCAATCGCAAAAAAGTTGAACACTTATTTTGATGAGTTAAAGCAATGTAAAAACATAACTTATCGATCATATAATTGTTTACAGTATAAAAAGTCCCACAATGCGCCTTGTAAACCAAGGGAGCATGGATGCTTACTATGTTCCCTTAAAGGTATAGCGGAGGATTTTCCCGAATTTTAGAAAAGAACCGCCCTCTCCACTTTTTGAAAAAATGCACATGCGCAACACTCTACCTGCTCCCGAGAGAGAACGCCTATTAAACGTGTGCACGAGAGAGCATGCACAAGCCTAGTTCTCCTCGTGCACGCTCTGTTTACAAGTTGCTGTTGGCATGGCTCATACAAGCCTACTTTCCTTTACCTGTCGAGTAGAAACTTCGCGACTGAGGCATCAGTGGTGCTTTTAGCACACACCAGCGTGTGAAATATTCTCCCAAAAACACTCTGGTCTTGTTTCTTTCTTCAGAGGCCTTTCTCTTCTTGTCATACAATTCGTAGACACTTTTTCTCTTGCGACCCTCAGACATTTAGAAAAAACCCGGTGAGAACGGGCGAGCTTCAATGAATGGCTGAAACCGTAGCTCACCACACACATACACCCGAAAGTGCGCATGCGCAGAAAGCGAAACCTACCTAGGGACGAGCACGTACGACGGCCTTACGTAAACATATCACCAGAATGATTGACAACTAGGAGGACCAATAGTCTTGATGATCCACCCGGAAAAAGAAAATCCTCCGCAATACCTTTAAAGTCGACATGAAATCAAAATTTACCCTATTTACTTTGTTAGCGCATATTACTAGTCTTGTGGTGAACAATTAATCCGTGCAAGTTAATACACAGAAACAAATTGTTTGCTGTGGTAATCTTTAATCAAAATCTGAAAAGTTACTTCCGGTCTGGAACGTCAGTTTGATGACGTCAGTTTGACGGCTTGGGTTGAAAACGCTTAACCACTCGCCTCAAACCGTTAGTCTGCTATGAGCAGAGATGGAGAGGAGGAGCGCTAAAGTAAAACCCTGCCCTCTGTTCAATATTTCGTTTCACTTGGAAATACGTCACAACACTGGAGAAAAGTTGTTTGCAACTTCCAGTTCACGGGGACTTTAACAGAAGTTCTGAAGCAGGAAACATAAATCACGTGAGCCAACTCACTACACAAAGACACGCAATAGATATTTTACCATCATTTCATTATATTTCAGCATAAACATGCATTACTAGACAGGTAAAGAACATAATCTAGTTTACATTTATAATTTATTTATGGCTGAAATGTTGCACTATGTAACAAAAAAAGTATTTATCATAATGTACATTAAATAACATGTAAAATTGTAAAAAAGATATCAATTCTGCTGTTGTACATTAATACCAGTAGTGTTGTTGTACAATGAGGAAGTTGTACAAGTCATGTTGTCGGAAATAGAGTCATCAGTGTCTCAATGTGTAGTGTGCCAGGGTCCTTATTTACCAGTGCCCACATTTGTGTACACAATATACTGATTCATTACTTAGGAAGATAGAGAGCTGATTGAGATGCACCCCATGTCTACATGCCTAAATGCATAAAGTTGATGCTATGTGATTGGCTGATTAGATATTTGTGCCAACGAACAGCTATGTGTGAACTGAGTGTGCAAATTATGTGCGGTCAAAAAAACAGTCTGCACACATACAGTATTCACATACTATGATGATGTCGAAATTTACATCACATCGCGCACTGTAAGGATACCCTAGCGGACATGTAAAAACTTAAGCATACTTTGGCTTAAGGGGCTATTTTTTACTCATTTAAAAATTTGCTTTGTTGGTGTAATCAAATATATTTATTTTAGGGCTGTCAAAATAACGCGTTAATTTCGATTAATTAATCTGAGAAAAAATAACGCATTAAAAAAAATAATGCAGATTAATCCATTCCGTATTGACCTTTGAACCTGGAGCCGTTCTAGCCACCATTCGACTGTAAAATGAAGGAGGGAGACAAGAACGCGCTGGCGCTGCCAGGGCCGGGTTTCCCGATAATGATGTATCTTTTAGCTCTAAAGAGCGCTCTCTATGTGCAAGGTTACGAACGCTCGCAGCAATTCCACGAGCGTTTCCCAAAAATGCACTTAACATGAACGCGCGAGAACGCGTTTTACGTGCTACTTAAGAGTCGCTGTCCATTTGCGAAGTGCTGAAATATAACCTTATATGGAATCGTATTCTGAACGTTTAGCCTTAATTATTAGGTTTAACCTAATAATCGTCATCTGTGGATTAGCCTTAGACTCTAACAAGTCTAAAGTCTACATTCAGGCGGAGATAGCCTACTGACAAAATGAATGAACAAAAAATATTAAATTAATGTAGGCCTAATTTTAGAGGAGATAGAGCGAAACAAAGATGTTATTTTTAACAAATTTAAAGGACACCATACAAATAAGGAAAAACAAAACATCTGGGTGGACATTGCAAACTAACTGCAACCCGGGGTGTTCAAAGATCAAGGAAGGTGGTCTGCAAGAAATGCCCAATACATGGCTGGTTTTCGTGCACGTCAGCAAGTCATTGACAGATTTTTTTTTTAATTCATCCATACTTTGCCCAGTCTTTGAACCATATTTCCCACATTACTTCGTTCTTATATGATATATATATATTTTTTTTTTGTTCATTCATTTAATTTAGATGTGTATTTCTTCTTCCCTTTTTTATTATTTAATTTATACATTCATTTAAACAAAAAACAAGTACAATAAAGTGTACAATAAAAAAGTACAATCAAAACCTTATATTTGTACTCACTTTGCAGTGTAATCTGTTAAATCTAGATAAAAGTGTAATCTGCCGGTTGTCCTGCAGGTGACCGCATAAATCTGTCTTCTTACGATGCACTTGGGGATTTACGATTACTCCAGAGCACTCGTAGTTCTACGAAGATTTGCAAGTGCTACTTAAGTTACGATGCTTTTGGGAAACAGACCATAATATTAAGATCAGTCGTACGATCGGTTTTACGAACTTCTTAGGCTTACGAATACGATGCTTTTGGGAAACGCAGCCCAGGATCACACTGATGATGGTTTAGGCTGAAACGCGTCTGTGTGGACATATAAATAAATATATGAGATATAACTAGAGAGTGCGTTTTTTTCATCTTTATTGGATCATTGATTGGAACATTTACTTATAAAAAACGGCCTGATGTGTTGATAAAAATAAAGTCGTCTGCAATGTCTGAGGCAAGGAATTTGCATATCACCGGAGTTCGTCCACTCGAACGTACCACATCAATGCAAAGCATCCAGGAGTTAACGTTAATCCGAGGTGCGACCTAGCACGTCCCGTGATACCAACTCTAGCAGTCAACGTCATCTTCAAACCTTTTATTTAATAGAGTTTTTGAACTTTAATGTCACTAATGCTGATTATTCATTGATTCATTTGAATTGAAGTATGTAATACTTTCACGGCAAAAATGATGTATGCGATTAATTTAGATTAATTGATCACAGAGTATGTAATTAATTAGATTAATTTTTTTAATCGATTGACAGCCCTAATTTATTTGTATTCAGCGATGGTAATATACATGTGTGTGTATATATATATATATACTGCTTTTGACTCAGTACATTTGAACAAGTATTTTAGCTTTTCAGTGTAGCATTTATCACTTAACACCACTATGCTTTTCTGTCTTGTTTCATTGTGATTTAACATAAAAATGGTTTTCTCGAGAAATTGATTTAAAAGTTGTTTAAGGTAATAAAAGCCAGGTAATATCCAATAAAAGCCTTGGATAAATTTGTTTTGTTTCTTCTTTGATCTGGGCTCACTCACATTTGAATATCTCTACATCTGTCAGTATAATTGAGCACTCCATAATCTTTTTCTGACTCTCAAGTAGGAATGCGTAACTTTATTGTTGTAGACTGTAGCCTAGTGACTTTGAAGATGTGACAAATTATAAATCCAGGCAACTTGTAAGTTAAGATGTCTGCATTGTGACAGAATAATATTTGACAGATGTTGATTAAATGGTTTGTACCTGACCAGAGAGATGGTGGGAATAGTACTTTTTTTTTCTCGTGAGAAAGTTGAGATCAGCACATGTGTTATGCTAAGGTGGCATGAAAATGAAGTTGTGATCATGAGAAAACATGACAAAAATAGTCATCTGGAAAGCACTAAGTCCCGGGTCTTTTTCATTATTATAACAACTTCCCCTTTTGCATTGCTTGATTGAAGTTACACTACATGCAACACATCTTTATGTTCGAGCCCCTGAACACAGATATATGTTTGTGTAAAAGTGAAACTAGCTCTCAGAAAACATTTGCACAGATAAGAAGACTTTAAGTTCTTATCTAAGCTGCACATGGCAATTGCTGTGGTTCTGTGTTTGTTTGGGTATTTGTAATAATTTCACTTTATTTCTACATCCGTCCTGGGAAACTGAATTTATCCCCCCTAATAAAGTAAATGAATGACTTTGCTGTCAGTCACATGCATATTTAGAGAGCTCAGTGTGAAGTGCACTGGGTGCAGACTGCAACCGAGCACGTGCAACGAGCGTCCATGTTCCCGCTGGGTGAGATAGACAGATAAAGACAGCAACACGTGAGGAGGAGTGGGGGATGTGGAGGTGAACAGCGAGTGACAGTGAGTGTAAAAGCAGCTAAAGAGGCATGGTTAACCAGCCAAAGACACACAAGACAGCCAAGAAACAAGTTGTGGCTTGGGACTTAATATCCTGTTGTGCCACAAACAAACAGCACACATGTATTTTTCTGCACACCTGCTGTGTTTTGCTTTTGCTCCGCCCCATCAGCTCGGTTTTACCCAACTTCCTTCAGCTGTACTGAGAGAAAGCCGTTAGGCCACTGTTTTTTTTCTTTTCTTTTCCTCCAGCCTCCCCCTCTCCAAATCATAGCATCAGGTCCTTACATCCAGCCAATACACACACACACACACAAACACCGTATGCTGCTACATGCCAGGCAACCTGATATGTCCTTTCTCAGAAGAGCCCTCAATGACTCCTAGCACTGTTGCGGTCTCACATTCAACACAAACACATTCGTAAAGCACCACAGCTTGGACTAATACTGTGGCCTGACCATAGCAAATAACCCTTCTGTGATTCATTCCATGTCTTTTTGCATCTGCTTGTGTAACCGGTCCTACTCGACCCGCTCCAAACGGGATTCGAACAGGGGTCTCTGGTGTGGGAGGCGGGCGCGCTAACAAGGACGCTAAAGACTGCGTGCCTCTTGAAGCCAGGGGAGTGAGGTTTACACGCACAGCTCTTCCTGGCCTACGTCCGTTACTCTCACCTCCTAAACCTCACTCCCATACGGGTCACGGCACCAAATGTATGGTCCTACTCGACCCGCTCAAAGCGGGATTCAAACTGGGGTCTCCGGCGTGGGACAGGCCGTCTCTGCCATGGGACAATGAGAGTTAGTTAACGTAGTTGCAAAGTGCTGTCATTTTTGTTGTTGTGTTTATTGTGTTCTTAAGAGGACAGTGCACAGCACATATTTACATATTTATCTATTTATGGGTCTGGGTCTTGATGCGTAAAGTCTTGGTCTGGATCTTGGCCTTGGATTGTAGTCTCATACATCTCTGATTTCCTTTTTGCTAAAGGTGAAATTTACCTTGAAATTTAGAATTTGCAAGACTTGTAAGAATTGATCTGAATGTATTTTTAGCCACTTTAGGGTTTGGGGTCCAGGTTTTGGGGTTTGATGTTGGTCTGGTTCTGCATCTGGTCTGTTATTAGATCTGGTATCGACTACAAGTTAGTATCATGGCAGATGTCAAGCACTGTAATATTAACATCTGATACCATCACTGTACCATGTATTGACTGAGAATCATGGGAAAAATTTAATAATCAAATTTGTAGTTCTATAGCAAATTTATTTTGTTTTAAGGAAATTTAGATATTTTTTTCCTGGAAAACAAGATAATGATAAGGAAAGTGTTAAAAAGGTAAATAAAATGTCTTAGATGGGTGAAGACTGAAGATGAGAGTTTTCCATTAAATTATGAAACGAGTGACGTAACATGTACCATGTAACATGTCACGATGAGGTCCAATGTTCAATTGCTGGAGCAAGCTTCGTTTTCCCTGTCCCCCCCCAACCCCCCCCCCCCCCCCCCCCCTCCCTCCTCCTCCCCTCCCCTCCCCTCCCCTCCCCTCTCTCTCTCTCTCTCTCTCTCTCTCTCTATCTCTCTTTGGCTGAGTCACTCTGACCACTGCTGCTTAGGAACGAGTGGATTCTTAACGGTGTCTCCATGGCGACCCTGTGGGGAAGGTCACAGTGTGCGGGTTGGGAATGTTTGAAGGTCTGTTGGAAACACATGCCAGCAGAGAGTGGCTGATCTTTGCCCTGTCTGCTTGTTTTTAGGACACTCCATGTTTTTATCTGCTCTTTAACTCATTGGCAGTTTGTTCAAACAAAATTCTTTACAGTCACTGTTTCCTACAATTATTCTGAATTTTGAAGCAAGTTACTCAATCCAACTCGTGAAATGACGGATTTGAGACCAAGTCAGAAAAAGAAAAGAAAAAAAAAAAACATCTCATGAAATTGCAAAACCATGTGAACTCACTGTCAAACGTAGGTTATAGTATGAGAAAAGAAAGACTGTAAACAAAAGTTGAATTTACTCCAAACAAATTACACTAATGTGACTAAACTTATTGTGTCCAATTAAATAAATCTGAGTATCCCATAAATCAATTCAAAAGAGGGATCTTAACCCTCATGTGGTGTTCCGGGTCATTTTGACCCAGAGATAATTTTATTTTACCCCAAAATACTAGTTAATGTTATCGCTTTGGACTGAAACTTAGTGACTCTATTCACAGATGGTATAACTACTTCTCAAATGATTTTTTGACAATTTTCTTACTTTTTTAGGGGGGTTTTTGTCACCTTGTTACACTTGTGGTCTTCCTGGTCAAAAATGACCGGACTACAAAAAATAGCTTATAAATCACTTGTTATGCAATATTATCACCCAATATTTGATTCAATCTTTTTGTCCACTTGTTCTCTTTCAATTAGGACTGGTTTTATATTTCTATTTGCATCTGATTAATCGTAGGCCTCATTTATTTGAGAGTAGGCATCTCATTTTTTGAGGAAAAAAAACATTATTTTTGAATAATTTTGGAAATTTTAAATAAAATCTGAAGAAAATTGGCACTGTTGATCACACTAGTCTACTTTAATTTTTCACCAGGAATTTTGTTTTGAAAAACTTTTATTTTGTACAAAATGGCACATTGTCACACTTGTGGTCTTCCCGGTCAAAAATGACCGGCCTGCAAAAATTGCTTATAAATCACTCGTTATGCAATATTATCACCCAATATTGGATTCAATCTTTTTGTCCACTTGTTCTCTTTCAATTAGGACTGGTTTTATATTTCTATTTGCATCTGATTAACCCTTTAAACCTGAAGTGCCTGGTTAATATGAAAATTTAAGATTTCAAATTACTAAGCAAGCAATGAATGGAACAACACAATGGAACATCATTTTAAAGCTTAGAATCTCAGCTTTTAAATGCATTTAATCACTTTGATCAATTCCTAACAAGTGCTGAGTTATCACTCTAAAACGAAGTGTACCCCCCCCCCCGCTGGCTGCGAAATAAATAATCATAATATATATTTTTTAATATTTCCTTGATCAACTTAAAATAGGTGTCATTTGAAAGCTTAGAGTCTGAAATTTACAATGAATGTAGCCAATTTGATAAACTCCTAAGTAGTGCTGAGTTATTTGCTGATAAATAGAAAAAATTAATTCATAATTTATAAACTACTTTTTTGTACTACATTCAGCAATATGTCAAATACATCATACAGCTCAGATAGTCCTGTGTCATATGTCATTTGAAAGGTCTCAATGAGTAGAATACAGCAAGCATAATTGTTTCAGGCTTTTTACTAAACTTGAGCGAGGTTTTTGTAAAAGAAGCCCTTCAAGAGACCCATGTGTAAACCATATATGGATGCTGAATTTTAGACACATTTCCGCTCATAACTTCATGAAACATGCTCCGATTGTGGAAAATGACACATCATTATTTACAGCAGATGCTTACAATTAAGACGAGTCAACATAATCCATCACTCAGAACTAAAGATATTCCTCATGGAGTTCTAACACAAAAAAGTCCACAGACTCACGTAGCCAAGCAAGGTAGCTTAGACTTGGCCTTTTTACTCGTATCTTCATAAAAAAAAGACATTGATCATGAAAAATGGCACAACGTTATTTACAGCAGGAGCTCACGATTAAAAAGAGCCCAAACTCAATATATTCCATCAATCAGATCTAAAGATATTCCTCATGGCGTTCTAACTTTTCAGTCTCTCCCATTCACTTTCAATGGCCCATTGAAACAATGGCCCTCAATGGCCCAGTGGAACACCACAAGTGTAACTCTGTGCCATTTTGTACAAAATAAAAGTTTTTCAAAACAAAATTCCTGGTGAAAAATTAAAGTAGACTAGTGTGATCAACAGTGCCAGTTTTCTTCAGATTTTATTTAATATTTCCAAAATTATTCAAAAATAATGTTTTTTTTACTCAAAAAATTAGATGCCTACTCTCAAATAAATGAGGCCTACGATTAATCAGATGCAAACAGAAATATAAAACCAGTCCTAATCGAAAGAGAACAAGTTGACAAAAAGATTGAATCCAAAATTGGGTGATAATACAACATAACAAGTGATTTATAAGCTATTTTTTGTAGGCCGGTCATTTTTGACCGGGAAGACCACCAGTGTGACAATGTGCCATTTTGTACAAAATAAAAGTTTTTCAAAACAAAATTCCTGGTGAAAAATTAAAGTAGACTAGTGTGATCAACAGTGCCAGTTTTCTTCAGATTTTATTTAATATTTCCAAAATTATTCAAAAATTAAAAAAAAAAATCCTCAAAAAATGAGATGCCTACTCTCAAATAAATGAGGCCTACAATTAAACAGATGCAAATAGAAATATAAAACCAGTCCTAATTGAAAGAGAACAAGTGGACAAAAAGATTGAATCCAATATTGGGTGAAAATATACTATAATGAAAGATTTATAAGCTATTTTTTATAGTCCGGTCATTTTTGACCGAGAAGATCCCGGGTGTTATAGGGTTTTGAACACCACACAAGGGTTAACCATTTAGGTTAACTAGTTCCAAGTAGACTCAACATTGTTTCAACTTCATAATTTCAATTAAATTGGCTAAAATATAGAACATATAATCATATATGAATCAAGAAAAGGAAATTATGTCTGAACTCAACCATGAATAAACTGGATTCTCCCCATGAATGCACATAAAACGTCTCGGTTACGTATGTAACCCTCGTTCCCTGAGTAGGGAACGGAGACTTTAGGTCAGTGACGACGAATGGGGTTTCGCTTAGAAAGCCTCTCACCTTCGAGTATACAAATCGAGCCAATGGCAAGAAAATGCCATGGGTCTGCAGAATTTGCATCTTGCGTAAGTCCGCCCCACCTCGTGGGTATATAAGGAAGTACGCTGGCAACATGCAGATATGTTTCTTCGCTGAGGAGCCGAAACTGAACTCCGGCGTTCCAGCGGTACAGCGGAAGTGGCAGGGAGACGTAACTGAGACGTTCCCTTTCGTGGTCACTACGAGTTACGTCAGTGACAACGAATGGGGTTCCCAGTCTAATCACGCCACCTCGGCTGTCTTCCAGTGCCCTGCGTAAGTCTGAGATCCCTGTCGTGAGGCTAGCATGGACGAAGGACTCCTACTTAACACAGGAATACCAAGGTACACTGGGATGCATATCTCAGTGGAAATTATTGGACTTAGGAATACACATATGACCCGGAGGGGGATGCATATGGGTGTCCAGCCGCAGGTGGAATATTTCAACCCCAACCCCCAAGGTGGCTTGCCGAGGGAAAGACACATGCTCAGAAAAGCTTACAGTGGAAATACACACGTGGGGGTCGCCCAGAGGGGGAACCATGCACATGGAGGCACCTAGCCAAGCTCGAAAGCTGCCAGTGGCATAACTCTGGCGTTGGCGTCAACAGCGCTGGAGGAACTCAGGGCCTGCAGGGAGGCTCACCTGAGGAGAATAATCGCACGTATCCCGGCCATGGAGAGGAATGGCGAGCAAGCGAAGACACCTGAGCAGAATCTAGTACCAGCTGGTTGAAGCGAGTACATGAGAAGAAACTGGCTCCACTCGGAGATTGTGGAATCTCACAAATGTGTTAGGTGTCACCCAGCCTGCAGCTCTGCAGATGTCTGTTAGCGAGGCGCCATGCGCTAGAGCCCAAGAGGAGGCCACACTCCGGGTGGAGTGGGCCGTCACACCAAGGGGGCACGGTCGACCTTGCTGCTGGTAGCCAAAGCAATGGCGTCCACTGCGTTCTGTCTAAGTAAGCACGGAGGGCGCGTACTGGACAGAGCAGTGCCAAGGCTGGGTCTGCCTCCTCCGAGGGCAGCGCTTGCAGGTTCACCACCTGGTCTCGAAAGGGTGTGGTGGGAACCTTGGGCACGTATCCTGGCCAGGGTCTCAGGATCACGTGAGAGTAGGCCGGTCCGAATTCCAGGCACGCTTCGTCAACCGAAAATGCCTGCAGGTCCCCTACCCTCTTAATGGAGGCCAATGCAACCAGGAGCGCTGTCTTCATTGACAGGAACTTAAGCTCCACTGATTGCAGAGGCTCAAAGGGAGCACTCTACAGGGCAGTTAGCACCACTGAGAGATCCCAAGAGGGGACGAGAGGAGGGCGAGGATGATTCAGTCTCCTCTCAGGAAACTGATGATCAGATTGTGCTTTCCCAGAGACTTACCTTCAACTGCATCGTGATGTGAGGCAATAGCGGCAACATACACTTTCAGGGTGGAGGGAGACAGCCTTCGCTCCAACCCTTCTTGAAGGAAGGAAAGCACGACACTGATCGGGCATTTTGTGGGGTATTCTCGGCGGGAAGAACACCAGTTGACGAAGAGGTTCCACTTGAAGCGGTGCAGGGCAAGACGTACAGCTAGCAACTCGAGGCAATTGACATGACAAAGGCGCTGGGGTCCTGTCCAGGAGCCCGCGGCAGCATGTCCATTGCACATGGCGCCCCCAGCCCGTGGTGGAGGCATCTGTTGAGACAACACATGCCTGGAAACTCGTTCTAAGGGCACTGCGGCCCATAGAAAGCTGAGGTTCGTCCACGGGGTGAAGGTCTGACTGCAGGCCGGAGTCACTGGGACTTGGAACGTGCCGTGTTGCCATGCCCACCTCGGGACTCGATCGCGAAGCCAGTGCTGAAGCGGTTTCATATGAAGCAACCCGAGCGGCGTTGCTGCGGCTGCGGATGCCATATGCCCCAGGAGCCTCTGAAATAGCTTCAGTGGAACCGCACTCTTGCCCTCGAATTGACGGAGGCAAGTCAGCAGTGACTGCACGCACTCACTCGTAAGCTGCGCGCACATGGCGACGAGTCGATTTTCATACCGAGAAAAGAGATCCTCTGCACGGGGCAAAGTTTGCTCTTCTCCCAGTTGACCCGAAGGCCCAGACGAGCTAGGTGCCGGAGCGCTAGATCCCTGTGTTCGCAAACCTGGTCTCAAGAGTGAGCTAGGATCAACCAGTCCTCGAGATAGTTTAGGATGCAAACCCCGTGTTCCCGTAGAGGAACAAGGGCTGCCTCGACGACCTTCGTGAAGACGCGAGGAGACAGGGCTAGCCCAAATGGGAGAACCGCGTACTGGTATGCCCGCCCTCGAAAGCAAACCGTAGGAACGGTCTGTGTCGAGGTAGAATGGAGACATGGAAGTAGGCGTCCTTCAGGTCGATCGCTGCAAACCAATCCTGTGGCCACACACATAGAAAATGCGTTTGGCCGTGGCATCCTGAACGGCAGCCTGTGAAGGGAGCGGTTCAGGATGCAGAGGTCCAGGATTGGCCATAACCCACTGGATTTCTTGGGGACAATGAAGTAGGGGCTGTAAAGCCCGGACCTCATTTCGGCTGGAGGGACAGTCTCGATCGCACCCTTCGCCAGTAGGGTGGCAACCTCCGCTCTCATGATAGGAGCATTGCCACCGATCATAGTGAAGCAGACTCCTCTGAAGCGGGGAGGAGACCGTGCGAACTGAATCGCATAGCCGAGCCTGATGGTTCGGGCGACCCAGCGGAACAGGTTGGGAGCTCTAGCCAGGCTCCCAAGAACTGTGCCAGCAGGGTCATGCGAACCACAGACGTACCCTCGGTGGTGCAGCGAAGTGGAATGACCGGCCCGGACGTGGGTGGCATAGTGGCCCGGTGTGGGGGCATGGTCATTAGCCGCCTCCTGCCAGAGGAGGCCAGGGAAGGACCAGCGTTCCATGGGGGCGTGCTCTGCCAGGGGTCTGGCGACAGAGGGGGACGAAAGTGGCGAGGCTCGTGTGCAGTGCGCACTGTCGTCCAAAGCCACTCCAACCGATGCTTTCAGCTGCCCGGGAAAGCATGGCCATCAGCTCTGGATCTGACTCGACTAACGCTGCCACTCCCGAGGGAGGCAACGCAGTCGAACCCTCATTTCCAGAGGAATCAAGCCCACCTTGTGATGCTGTATGTGACATGACACCATCTGCTGGAGCCCCGAATGAAAACACTGGGTCCCGGAAAGGAACCAAGCACACACGGAAGCCCCACGGTTTGCGATGTGGAGGGGGGCGTGGCCCGAGGAATGCTCGTCTGTATTATGCCACACCGTAACCCTCAGATCACCCTGGCCACCGGCCAAAGTATCCCCTCTCGAGTAAGAGATAGATTGGGGTGTGGCAGAGGGGACTCTACCCACACGGAGATCATTGAGTCTCGATCTATTAACATTGCGATGGTTATGTTCCCGCAATGAAAACATGACTCATCCATGCCACGCAGCTGCCGAGCGTGATTAAGCCCAACACGCGAAACAGCGCTCGTGACCATTAGGCAGATGAATCACGCGCCCACATCCAGTAAATACACGGGCGAGTCGTCTTGAAAAAGACGTGCCGCGTGCAGCTCTTTTAGAGAGAGGAAAAAGCTCAGCAGAGTGCTGAAGCGCCCAGGGAGAAACACACACACTGTCGGCAGATCACTGCACAGATCAGCAGCAGACAATGCGATCTCGTTGGAACGCGCCGTCACACCAACACACTGAAGAGCCGCTCGTCTCGTAGAGTGAAGATGATTCAGAATGGCTTGTAGGAGTGAAGAGAACTCTTGGCTCCGAAGTGAAAACATATCTGCATGTTGCCAGCGTACTTCCTTATATACCCACGAGGTGGGGCGGACTTACGCTATGCAAATTTTGCAGACCCATGGCATTTTCTTGCCATTGGCTCGTTTTGTATACTCGAAGGTGAGAGGCTTTCTAAGCGAAACCCCATTCGTCGTCACTGACGTAACTCGTAGTGACCACGAAAGGGAACTGCATTTCTGCAATATAATATACCTTCATTTGAATGGATGTAAATGGAATTCATAGAACAGAGTTTTAATGCATTATTAAGAAGAAGAAGAAGCAACAACATTAGTATAATACTAATGTGACAACACACATAACAACTATAAATAAAATTGAAAAGAGCTAAAGCCTTTATGAATTTCTTAATAACTACTAAATGGCCCCATAAGTTCTCATCTTTTGACTGAGCATGCATAATTGAATTATTCAAGTGCAGGGGCTTATGGGTATTGTCCACGGCCTCAGTTTTGTACTTAGTGATTTTAAGTTGTAACACTTAAAATGATTTTTGAAATTCAAAATACTGTTTAATTGACAGCCTTTTGGTGAAAAGTTTGTTTTTAGTAATGACAGGGTGCAAGATGAAGCGAGTAGAAATGTTATTGCTCTTTGCTTGCTTTTTTTAACGTTTCCTTCAAATGTTCCCTCTAAACTTATTTAGGAGTGATTAAAAAAAAAAAAAATAGACACAAACAATAGCTGACAGATGGAACACAGCTCAAACAATTTAATCTTCACTACACAAAAGTCACTTTCCAAAAACAAGATCAATTATATTTGGGATAATCAAAACAAATAGACTATATATCTTGAATTAAGTTTGTTTTTCTTACCCCATTTTAGTTTTTAGTTTTTTTTATAAGGTAAGCAAAAAAAAAAAAAGGGGGTAAGCGAAAAAAGATATTGATGCCTTGCCCCTCTCACCCCTCTCTTCTTATTTCGCCAAAATGTAGGATGATGCGGTTTGAGGACACAATGCCTTCTCACGTGTCTCTGGCCACCCTGTGGAGCCAGGTAAGGGTGCAAATACACTCACGGCCCCCACATCGGGACACTGTGATGATTGCTGGGTCTTCTCATTGGGGGTCCCAGCATCTCATTCGGAGCTTCGACGGAGGACCAGATGTTGATCACCGCTTCGGGGGGCCGGGCTTGAGTCATCTGGAGATGAGCATTTGGCTGTGCTGCCCCCTTCAGGGAGAGTAGTGTTGTTGGAGTCAGATCCAAAACTGACGGCAATGCTTTCCCGGACAGCCACGAGTGTCGGGCTCAAGTGGAACACTCCACCGTGTCCTGAACCTTCGCGGCTGGATGATTGGTATATCGGTATATCGTTGTGGAAGGCACCTTTTCTTGCCAGAAGCTGCTCCGCAAACCCGCCCATCTCAGCTTCCAACAAACACTCCAAGCGGCAGGCGAAGTGTCCCTGAGATGGAGGGAGATGCTCTTCGGGAGATGCTGAACACACCACTGTTTCCCCCGGTGGACGGCCGGGCAGAGAATCCTGTGTTACAGTTTGATTTTGTTCCACTGCTGGTTCTACAAGCAGGGGTACCCAAAACCCAAGCAAAAAAGCAATTTCCTCAATCTCTGGGTTAGAAGTAGTATGGGTTGACAGTAAGTGATGCAATGCCTTGCCCCTCGCCAAAATGTAGGACGATGCAGTTTGAGGACGTGATGCCTTCTCACGTGTCTCTGGCCACCCTGTGGAGCCAGGTAAGGGTGCAAATACACTCATGGCCCCCACATCGGGAGGCTGTGGCTTCCGAGGTGGGCCCCTGTGCTCCACAGCGCTGCCCCACCATGGGCACATCTGTTATCACTGGTCCCCCTTGCACGGTGTCTGGAAGCCTGGCTAGAGCTTACCAGCCCGTCTTGTTGGGTCAGACTCAGCTATGCGATTCAGTTTGCCTGACGTCCGCCCAGGATCAGCAGCGTCTGGTTTACCTCAGTAGCAGGCAAGGATGCTCCTGTCCTGTGTGCAGAGATTGCAGTCCTTTTGAAGAGGAACGTGATTGAGCCGGTTCCACCAGCCGACAAACCAGCCGGGTTTTACAGCCCATAGTGCTCAAGAATGGAGGTGGGTTACGACCGATCTTAGATCTGCGCGTCTTGAACCAGGCCCTTCACAAGCTCCCGTTCAAGATGCTGACGCAAAAGCTCATTCCTCATGTGCTTTCGCAGTCTAGATTGGTTTGCAGCGATCGACCTGAAGGATGCGTACTTCCATGTCTCGATTCTACCTCGACATAGACCGTTCCTTCCCCTGCATCTTTACGAAGAAAGCGGAGGCCGCCCTTACCCTTCTAAAGGAGGTGGACATTTGCATCCTCAACTATCTCGACGATTGGCCCATACTAGCCCAGTTGCGAGATCAGTTATGCAAACACAGGGACATGGTTCTCTCCCACCTCAACCGCTTGGGGCTTCAGGTCAACTGGGAAAAGAGCAAACTCTCCCCCGTGCAGAGAATCTCTTTCTCTCAGTCTCAGGCAAGATCCCAATTCATCAGTCACTGACGATTAATGTCTCTGTTCCCTCCCTCAGGGAATGGGGGTTACATTAATAACCTAGACGCTCTGTTTTATCCCTCATTTGGATTTACTCTGTTTTGGATTTACTCTGGTTTTTGCCTATGTCTCCTGGATGTTTTCGCGTTATTTTGTTAATAAACTGCTATACTGCATTTAGATCCTCCTTTTCCTTGTTTCTGAAACACTCTGCGTTATAGAACTTTATATGGATCCAGCAGTGAGACTTATGCGTCTTCGACAAGGAGTATATCTGAGTCGCTCAGTTCAGTCATGCCATTGCACGACCCTAACTGGACCCTGGGTTGTTACATCGATCTTGCATTGCAACTGAGTGGCTCTGCTTTTACTGTGGGTGTCGTGGAGGAGGAACGCGACATTCACGCTGTATCCGCCATGACAGAGTCTCCAGCCATGTCTGCTCCACCCTGGTCACCTGCTCGGGCTGCTCCGTCCTGGCCACCTGCTACGTCTGCTCCACCCTGGTCACATGATCTGCCTGCTCCGCCTTGGTTACTTACTCTTCTGGCTCCGCCCTGGTTCCCTGATCCTCCTCAGTCTTCAGTTCCACCACACAGGCCTGGCCCTCCATCCTTCCCTCCCCCTGTTCCACCTCCGCTCCACCTCCCTCCTGGACTTATGTGTCTGGTTGTTGAGGAACTTCTGGAAACCGCTCCTTAAATGTATGATTCCTGTCTTGTGTTCTCCTGGTCTTATGTGGACTTTTATGTTATTTCCTGTTTTGCGACATGTTTTGTAGTCTGTTGTAGTTTTTTCTTTAATCAGTCCCTGATTGTTCCCAGGTGTGTCTTGTTTGCCAATCTCCCCTTGTGTATAAATATACCAGGGTTTCTCATGTTCTTTGTCTGGTGTTGTCCTTAGTGGAAGTACCGTGTGAGTTGTTTTCAGTTCTGTTTTCGCCTTCATTTGGATTTACTCTGGTTTGGATTTTCTCTGGTTTTTGCCTGTGTCTCCTGTTGCTTGGATGTTTTTGTGTTTGTTTATAAACTGCTATACTTCATTTGGATCCTCCTCTTCCTTGTTTCTGAAACACTGAAACACGTTACAGATACGGTATATTTTATAGAGATATATTCTCTGCAAATAAATCCAATAATCTTTGGTAATGTTGCTTCTCAAGTAAATGTATCTTATTTCAGGTATGTTCAGAGCACAGATGAGCTCTCTTTTGAGGGTGAACATGTTAGATTACTGAAGTCTATTTCAGTCTTTAGTCTTCAGCTACAGTTCCCATTTAATCTAATCCCCATTTAATCTAAAAAAATAATAAAATAAATTAAGATATCTCATTTGTGACTTTACTTTTAAAGGGAGTATATGCATGAGATGATATCATAAAAATGTAGAAAGACTTTCTGTATTAACACACTAATATGATGAGATGACAATATTTATATCAGATACATATCTGCTTAATCCCTACATAAAAAAAACTCAAACATGTGGCCACATTCCTGGAGGATGAAATATCTTTTTTTCTGTCCACTTCTAATTTTATAATGGCAATGAGTAATAGAGTTGAGAGAATTGTCTATGAAAATTCATATGTTCATATGCTTATGTTTCATAACTAATCATTAAAGTATGTAGTATTATCTATAAAATGTTATGTTGTTTTTCATTTAGAGCCATTAAAGCCTTATTTGTACATTTAATGAAGAAAATGTGAGAGAACCTTCCAAAAAAAAAAAGAAAAAAAAAAGATACAGATAAATAAAATTAAAAACGTGCCAATTGGTGACTGTCAGGGCATGGATATGTGGTTGCTAGGGTGTTGTGGTAGTTGCTAGGTTATTACTTATCGGGCCAAATTAAATAAATGGTTTTATAAATGGATCATGTCCCTCCCTCAATGTAAATCTAATTATTATTATTATATATATATTTTTTTTTTGTAAATTCCACTAATGATTCTGCAAATCATCTGTGCTTATAGTTGAATCCAATCATAAATGGCTATATTTCTTTTAAAAAATGTTCTCAGTTTGTTTTCAGGACAAATTCAGAAACATTTGACACTTTCTCTGAATGGCTCTCACGTTCCTCACGTACCTCTCTCTCTCTCTCTCTCTCTCTCTCTCTCTCTCTCTCTCTCTCTCTCTCTGTCTCTGTTCTCCTTTGTATCTCTCTGTGGACACTTGTGGTGGGGGAGGGGGGTTTGACGCTCGAAGGTAGTTTGAGAACAACACTGACTGCTGACCTTTACACATACACAAACACTCATCCCTATGCATTTCCATTCTTTCACAAATCAATGAACCATCTTTTAGATGTCACACTTATATCATTAACATAATTAGAATGAAATAAACCAATAGTTTCCCTGCGCTGATAAATATTTCAGAATATGTTTCAGTGTTTGTGTGGCAGCACTGTATTGATATTTGCTTGTTTCAATTTGGTCTAAACTCCCCAAATTAAGTACCAAACTGCAATTAATGAAATGTTGTAGGGAAAGCCTTTATATGGACATGGTTTGGGCATGTTTTATGCAAATGAGTAACCATGGACACGCGGTCACTTATTTAGAATACTCTAAATTCATTTAGTAGTAGTGCCAAGACTTTGGAATAGATTACCCTCACATGTTAGGGACTCTGACTCTGTACATGTTTTTAAAGTACAACTTAAGACACATTTGTTTGCCATGGCCTATTCTTCTTTTTGATGATAATTTTTATTACTGTTTATTATTGTTTCTATTCTATTACTATTGTACTATTTTGTCTATTTCACTGAGATGATGTAAAGCACATTGGTCAACATGTGTTGTTTTAATAGTGCTTTACAAAAAAAAAGTGACATTGACATTTACACTAGAATGAGTTTAAGAACCAATTCATGAATAGATATGCTAGTGTTGTGAATTAGGCAGAAATTGTTTGTGATAAGTTCTCCAGGGAATAACAAATAACAAATACAAAATATTCAACACAATTATTAGTGAATGAGACCTTTAACACTTAAGGGTTAATCTGTTCTAAAAGGAATTTTGCAAGTTAATACAATTTAAGCTCAATTGAAAACATCTGTGACATGCTTTTCCATCAATTAAAACACACACACACACACACACAGAAATAAATGCGCAAACTATTGACATCTATGGAACTTTATTATACAGTCGCCCCATACGCTTCCACTTCAAGCGCATAAAACATGAAACTCTACGCAAGTAATGCTTATAGTTACACAAGCTTAATGTGTCAGGCCTCAATTCACATTCTCAACAACTAATGCATTGGACAGCATGCATTAGTGTAAACTGTCTTATTCTATGGTCAGTTTATTATTTCAGTTCCACAACTGTCAGAATCTTGCTGAGCTAGTTAATCTGTCGACATGTGTATAATTAGCTGCCTAAATAATGACTCTATTTCTCCCTTCTTTCTGAACCAGAGCAGGCCTACAAGTTATTTAACGATAACCCATGTGCAATGTGCAATAGGACTGCATGTTTACAATGCTTTGGGCAACGTACCATTTAAGTTTGTGAACTTGTCTACAGTACATTTCTGGCCTGAGAGTAAACTTTTTTCTTCCTTTTTTTTTTTGCCCCTAGAACTCAACTTGTATTTTACAATATTCCTTTAAGAAAAATGTACTTATAGGAAGTCACTTTCAAGTCTTCTGTAAAAACAAAAAAATATATCATGTCTAACTAGCAGCCTCCACAGCTTTAATCATACATGACAAAAGCTCCACCTCAAATTGGATCCGCCCAGTGACATATGCCACGCTGACCTGCCCAAGCCACGCTGCTTGGCTGGGCTTCGCTATTCTCAGCCCCAGTCAACGAGAAGCAAAGAATAATTACTGCTAATGAAGGGATGGTGTATTTCACTGTTCACCCTTTGTGAATCAATACAACTGCATTGTAAATATGCAGATTAGTTATAATATCAGATTAGTTATCCTACTAATTGGATAACGTTGTTATAGCGTTGTTGTGTTTGGAGCTCCGTCGAATTAATTCAGAAACCTTGTTTTTCTTCTTTACACTCTTTTACAAACGAACTTTTTCATTTTTATAGCGTGTGAACATATCTGGAATACTATTCTCCTTAAAAAACAATCGGATTGCTCTGATATCGCTACATATATCCAACCTTTCGAACTTCCGCTACTAGCCTTAGCCCGCTAGCATTACACGCGTGGTCGCGCCTATCGATCGACTTATTTACACCCGTATCACTGAAAGCTATAATTCGCCATTATAGCACATCTGCTATAATGGCGAATATAACGGATGTGTGTCTAACGTTACCTTTGAGTGCAGGTGAGGACACATTCGAGCTGCATTCTGTGCAGTTAGAGCTGGAATCCGTGGAGAAGCAGATCCGCGACCTACTAGTGAGAAAGGCCGAGCTACGAGATCGACGTTTCGCGCTTGAAACATCACGCGCCGATGCTCAAAAGTCAGTGGTTAGTAACCTTTTGACTCCGACCTCGTCTACTCCATGTGTTTCTCTGCCCAGGATGCGATCATCCCTGGTTTCATTCACTCCGGCACCGACACAACAACATGGACCCTGGATGATTCCACAGCGGAAGACGCGGGCCAGGACCAGAGCTAGGACCTCTCCGCCCCTCCCGGCCTTCGAGATCTCCACCCAGAACCGCTTCTCCCCTCTACGCGAGACGGAATGCGACGCTGTGATCATCGGCAGTTCCATCGTCCGGCATGTCCGTGCTACCATAGGTAAAGGTAAGGTTCGCACTCACTGCTTTCCTGGTGCTCGTGTTCTCGATGTCGCTGCACAGGTTCCCGGGATTCTGAACGGTGACGAGCCCGTCGGAGCTGTCGTGCTGCACGCGGGAACGAACGACATCAGGCTACGGCAGTCGGAGGTTCTGAAGAAGGACTACAGGAGCCTGATCGAGACGGTACGCAGCACATCGCCTGAAACAACGATCATCGTGTCTGGACCGCTTCCCACCTACCGACTAGGACACGAAAGGTTCAGTAGATTATTTGCTCTAAATGAATGGTTAATGTCATGGTGTAATGAACAGAGACTGCTCTTTGTAAATAATTGGAATCTTTTCTGGGAGCGACCTAGGCTCTTCCGTGCTGATGGCCTTCACCCCAGCAGAATCGGAGCGGCTATTCTGTCGGACAACATCTCCAAGACGCTACACACCATATGACTAGTAAGTCAAAGTCCAAATCACACTCTTTGCTGTCCAAACTTAATTGATATAAGTACCAATGTAGAACATTATATTGAAACTGTGTCTATTCCTCGTTTAGTGAGATCAAATAATAAATCTACTGCAGGATCTAAGAAAAATCTAATTGTGATTAAACCAGAAAATCTCAATATTAGTGAACAAAAACAATTTATAAAGCTAGGTCTTTTAAACATCAGATCGCTTACACCTAAGGCGGTTATTGTAAATGAAATGGTCACAGATAATAGTTTCGATGTACTTTGCCTTACTGAAACCTGGCTTAAACCAAATGATTATTTCGGTCTTAATGAGTCTACTCCACCTGGATACTGTTACAAGCATGAGCCCCGTCTGATTGGTCGTGGCGGTGGTGTTGCTATAATCTATAAAGATATTCTTACTGTTACTCAGAAAACAGGTCACAGGTTTAATTCGTTTGAAGTACTTGTGCTAAATGTTACTCTCTTAGATGTAAGAAAGAAATCCATATTATCTCTAGCCTTGGCTACCGTATATAGACCGCCTGGGCCTTACGCTGATTTCCTAAAAGAGTTTGCAGACTTTCTCTCAGATCTTTTGGTCAATGTCGATAAAGCATTAATTGTTGGAGATTTTAACATACACGTAGATAATTCAAATGATGCTTTAGGGGCTGCGTTTACAGATTTATTAAACTCCTTTGGGGTCAAGCAAAACGTAACTGGTCCCACTCATCGTCTTAATCATACGCTAGATTTAATTATATCACATGGAGCCGATCCAACCGATATAGATATTATACCGCAAAGTGATGAAGTCACTGACCATTACATGGTCACTTGCATACTACGTACCGCTGAAATTTGTCATGTTGCGCCGCGTTATCGACCAGGCAGAACAATCCTTCCAACAACTACAGATCATTTCTCAAATAGCTTACCTGATCTGTCTCAGCTGCTCAGTGAACCCAAACAAACAGATGAACTAGAGGAAATGACTAGCACTATGAGCACCATTTTCTCTAGTACATTAGACATCGTTGCACCAATTAGATTAAAAAAGGTTAGAGAGAAAACTAAAGCACCATGGTACAACAGTGTTACGCATGTTCTAAAGAGAGAAACTCGTAATTTAGAGCGTAAATGGAAACAAACTAATCTAGAGGTCTTTAGAATCGCGTGGAAAGACAGTATGTCACGTTATAAAAAGGCCCTAAAAGCAGCCAGGGCTGAGCATCTCCGCAAACTAATAGAAAACAACCAAAACAATCCAAGGTTTTTATTTAACACCGTCGCTAGACTAACAAATAAACAGACGTTACCGGAGCAAAATATTCTGTCACAGTGTAGTAGTAATGATTTTATGAATTTCTTCACTGAGAAAATAGAAAGCATCAGAAACACAATTGTAAATGTACAATCTTTAATGGTGTCTTATGATTCAGCCTCAATTATCACCCCGCAAGAACAATTACAGCGCTTTGCAACTATAGGACAGGAAGAGTTAAATAAACTTATCATTGCATCTAAACCAACAACGTGTTTATTAGATCCAATACCAACTAAACTACTGAAACAAGTGTTACCTGTAGTGGAAGAGCCTCTTCTCAACATTATTAACTCGTCTTTATCCTTAGGTCATGTTCCAAGAATATTCAAGTTGGCAGTTATAAAACCTCTTATTAAGAAACCACAATTAGATCATAATAACCTAGCAAATTACAGACCCATTTCAAATCTTCCATTTATGTCTAAAATACTAGAAAAAGTTGTGTCCGCTCAATTGTGTTCTTTCTTGCAAGAAAATGATATCTATGAGAAGTTTCAGTCAGGATTCAGACCGCACCATAGCACAGAAACTGCGCTCGTTAAAATCACAAATGATTTACTTTTAGCTTCTGACCAAGGCTGTATCTCAATACTAGTTTTACTTGATCTTAGTGCTGCGTTCGATACTATAGATCACACAATACTCTTAGACCGACTACAAAACTACACTGGTGTTCAGGGACAGGCATTAAACTGGTTTAGATCGTACTTATCAGACCGTTACCATTTTGTCTGCGTAAATGGGGAAAAATCGAAGATAACGTCAGTAAACTACGGTGTACCGCAAGGATCTGTGTTAGGCCCTCTGCTATTCTCAATATATATGCTGCCACTTGGTAATATTATAAGAAAACATGGAATTAATTTCCACTGTTATGCTGATGACACTCAATTATATATTTCATCACGACCAGATGAAAACGCTAAATTATCTAAATTAACAGAGTGTGTTAAAGATATAAAATACTGGATGACATGTAATTTTCTGCTATTAAATTCAGATAAAACGGAGGTATTACTTATTAGTCCAAAAAACTGCCCACAAAACCTCTTACAATACAACTTTAACATCGTAGGATGTCCTGTTACTTTATCCTCTACAGTAAAAGACCTGGGTGTTATATTAGACCGCAACTTGTCTTTTGAAAATCATATTTCATATGTTACAAGAACAGCCTTTTTCCACCTTAGAAACATTGCTAAGCTACGTAACATGCTATCTGTTTCTGATGCAGAAAAGTTAGTTCATGCATTCATGACCTCGAGACTAGATTACTGTAATGCTTTATTAGCCGGTTGTCCTGCATCCTCAATAAACAAGCTACAGTTAGTCCAAAATGCCGCCGCTAGAGTTCTTACTAGATCAAGAAAATACGATCATATAACACCAATTCTGTCGTCTCTACATTGGTTACCTATAAAGTTCCGTATCAATTACAAAGTATTGCTACTGACCTATAAAGCCCTAAATGGTTTAGCTCCCGTGTATTTAACGGAACTTCTATCGCCCTACAATCCATCGCGCTCTTTAAGATCACTAAATTCGAGGCTTCTGGTCATTCCTAGGATATCTAAGTCCACTACAGGAGGGAGAGCTTTTTCACATTTAGCTCCTAAACTCTGGAATGGCCTTCCTGATATTGTTCGAGGCTCAGACTCGCTGTCCCAGTTTAAAACTAGATTAAAGACGCATCTCTTCAGCCAGGCATTCACATAATACTTACATTTTATACTACAGTTGAGACGACTCGACGCGGGCGATGTTTATGCCCTAAATCAATACATGATTAACTAACTGTATTTCTCTATGTACATTTCTGAAATGCACTTTCTGTAAAGCTGCTTTGAAACAATATGTATTGTGAAAAGCGCTATACAAATAAATTTGAATTTGAATTTGAATTTAAATAACAAGTAGAATCACATTGTACATGAAGCCACAGGGAAGGACCTTTCACTTTTTTTTTTCTTTTTTTTTTATTATGTAGGCTATAGGTGCTTTGTTGACATTTGTTGAATATTAAAGTCAATTAGAATAACAAAAACATGATTGAGGTGAAGATAAGACATATGATGATCTCACTGGAATGAAAGCACACTTTGTCTTTTTAAAGTAATGGTCCATCCTAAAACAATAAAAACTGTCATTGTTTATTCGCCCTCTTTTCTTTTCAAAACTGTATGACTTCCATGGAACACAAAATATGTTTAGCAGATTGTCTTTAGTTTGCATAGCATGGCTGTTAAAACACATTTGAGGAAGAAGAAGGTCTTACAGCATGGGAACAACATGAGGACGAGTATGCTGACCAAATGCACTATTCCTTGAAAATGACTTTGTGTAGGTGGCCGACAACTGGCTTTCCCATGAATATCAAACCTAGCATGTCTAAAGTATAATAAGAACAAGTTACAGTTATGTGCTGCTTATATCACAAGAGTGTGAGAGTGATAGATTTCAAAATAGCATAGTGAATAAAATGGGGTAAGGTTAAAATGCTTGAGAGACTAGAGAAGAGGACACTAAAGGTCTGTTCCAAAACCTAGTGTGCTGTCTTGCTGTCTCCTCTTTACATAAGTAGCTGCTTTTAAAAGAGTCTGATGTAGATAATGACATGACAGAAATAGCACTCCTCAAGTAACAGTTACAGGAGACGTAAATAACAATTGAATCCAGTAGAGTCTATGCTAGCATGTTGCTAGGCTAATGCTTAAGAATACAGAAATGCACACATAAAATATTGTGGGAAATATATTAATTAGTATTGTGTATTATATGGATTTATTGATATATTAGATGAATATGTTTATGGGACACATAGCATTTGTAACAATTTGTAACAATAAAGCAAACATGGGATAATAATGCATTTGCTGAAGAAAGCATGCCATTTTAGCTTGCTTCTATAAGTCCTTGAGATCTTTTATTGAATGTCTGAACACTTTATTCTGATAGTCCACTTTAGACATTCTACTAAATATAAGTAACTTTGCAACTACATGTCAACTACCAGTCACTAGTGTATTAGTAGACTGTCTGCTTAATATCTGGCAACACTTTATTTTGATGGTCTCCCAACAGACTTTCTACTGATTCCAAAGTAACTTTGCAACTACATTTCAAATTATTCTACTAACCCTAACCATAACCTAACAGTCTACTTATGCTCTAATGAGAATTAGTTGAAATGTAGTTGCAAAGCTAACTGTCAGTAGAATGTCTAAAGTGGACTATCGAAATAAAGTGTAATCCGAAATTCATGCTACACATTGCAAGTGCAATGCTGTACTAAGAGCTACTGAGAAAGTTTACAATGTAAAAAAAAAAAAAAAAAAAAGTTTTTTGAAAAAAGTTCAAAACTTGTTTGTTTTTTTACAAGTTTTGAAAAAATGTAGGTAGAGGTAGTTTTTATTTTTTATTTTTTATAAGCCTATGTTGTATGTTATACATTTCGAATAATATTTTAATCATAAGAGAAGCTGCATGTTTCATAAGTAGATCTAGCCTACGGCTATAAAACATTATGCAAAAATAACTTAGATACCATAAATAAGATACAGTTGATATAAATTTCCAAGGTTGAGAACGTCTGGCTTAACTGTTCTGAGATCAGTTGTGCCAGAGGTTGAGAGAGGATTAGTATTAGTTTAATATTAGTTTACTTTAGAGTGTCAGAAGAAATGTGAGAAAAAGTACATTGCTCATGCTGGTAAAACTTTCTTTTTGTCTCTAGCCTCTTGAGGTTCTGTTTCTATATGAACTGATAGACTTCTGTGAAAAGAACTCGCACACAAACACAAAAGCAACATGAAGCCACCTGCCACTGCTGTTGGAGTTCAACTCCTCCCTCCTCAAACAGGAAACAGGACTCATCCACAGACTGCTTCAAGAAACAATGAACAAGGAATGGAGACGAGTGGGGTGGGGGTGAAGAGGGACAGAGGCCTTGGATTAAATGAAGGACAAAGACAAGCTTGAGTTACATCAGTACTTTCACCCTTTACAGTGCTCTCGAGTCACAGCCAGTAGAAAGTTGTATTGCTCTTTTTAATCTCAAAAGGCATAAAGGACAAATTATCTGATTGTCTCATTGTTGATATAAAGCATGAATAGAGCTATGTAGCTCAGATGATTTGGTCTTATTAGAATTTGATGAAAATTCGTTCATTTTGAGACATGACTTTTGTATTTTTGCAAATCTGAGGAAAGTTTGAGACATTGTTGAGATCTGAAACTCCAGAAGAGCCACATATGAAATTGCTGGCGTCTTTATTTCTAAGGTGAAACATATACTGTAAGAAGCATTTTAAATGCATTCTTTTAAAGAGTCATTGGCTCTTAAATTCATTGCTTTCCAGGAGATAGAAGCAAGATATAATTGAGATCATTTCACTTTTGGTTTGTCTCACTTACCATGTGACAGTCTGAGAGTGTGTTGTTTAAGTTCATAATAAGCAAGTAATTAGTGTGAGATGTGTCATGATGTGCCACTGTGATGATGCATTCTCTGTACAACAGTGTTTCACTGTATGACATGCAGAGGGACCTTACTGTTTTGAAACCTTATATTTTCCCTTCTGAATGTTCGATGAGAGATTGAGCATAATTACAAACATGAAGAATGCATTTAACAGTAGTGTCACTGTCACATGAAAATGAAAATCACTGGACCCAACAGAAAATGTAATTTGTTCAACAATTACATGCCGCGCATGATTGTAACATCCCTGAGAGCAGTTTAACCAGTCTGCAAATATTCTTGACTTACCGGATTTTTGGAGAGCAAACATGCATACGTGAATGCGTATGGGTTCGTGTCAGTGTATGCGCATGTGCTGCCGGACCCTCCCCCTCCCTCCTTAGGGCCGTCGCCGTGGCAGCCTGATTATGTAAGTTGTTATCCAATCAGAGTGTGCCTGCATTGCTGTGTCCCGTGCAACTGCTGTTTGTTTGCATAGCAGATAGTCCTGGGGTAGTTTAAGAGTTCAGGACAAAAGCAGACACACACACATACCTACAAAAGATTTATGTAACATTTAACACGACAAGCCTTTGTGGGCACTGTTACATACAGAAAATATGTTCATTGTCATCAGAGTATTCATAACAATAAGCCTGGATAATATTGGGGTTTGTTATCCTTTGAATACTGTAATATAACAAGTTATTGTTGCAATTCTATATACTGTATATATGATTATGTATACAGTTACATACATTTACATCATATGCCTACATAAAGCTTGAATATTGAGTCACTGGTTTACTGATCTATGAGAGTCTGCACTGTAATAACATGTTTAGATGTTATAGGTATAATATCAAGTGTGATGTGTTGCGAAGTCAAGCATCACTATTTAAACAATCCCCTAACCTGAAAAACTGAAAACTCAAACTATACCCCGTTTCAGCTACAGACATGAATGATGCCACAGATTGTGTGCTTTGAACACCTTAGCAACCTCTAGCAATGCCTTGGCAACCACCCAAAACTATCTAGCAACCACTCATGTCACCATACCAACCACTTTCACAATAATTGCAACCACCCAGAGCATCACAGCAAATACATTGTAGAGTGCTAAAACCATCTAGCAATGCCTAGCATCCACACAAAACTACTTAGAACTCTTTAGCAACTACCTTCCAACACTTAAACAACCACCCAAAACTTCCTAGCAACCACACAAGACATAACAATGGTGTAACAACCACGCAGAACACTGTTGCAACCACCCAGAACATCACAGCAAACACCACAGCATAAGCATTGCAATGCACTAAAACTATTAGAACACCTTAGCATCCACCTAGCAACACCCTAACAACCACCAAAAAAATCAATAAAAACACAGTAACAACTACTTAGAATACCTTAGCAATACCCTAGCAACCATGCAGATCATAGCAATACTCTAAAACAATCAGAACACCTTGGGCAACTGCATAACCACTCACAACACTGTGACAGTGACATTGTTTAGAATGTTTAGATTTTTTTTTTTGAATTGTTTAGAAAAAACTTGTTTAGAAAATTTAAAATTCTTGATTGTATATTGTGTAATTATCCACTAGGCTGTAACTGTGTGTGAAAAGCACACTGATCTAAAGAAGCATTTCAGATGAAATGAGATTTGGGAGCCAATCTGATAGAATCTCTGATAGAGAGAGAGGAAGGCCCTGTTTACAACTGGAATTAAGATGTGTATCGGTCGATCGGATCACAAGTAGACGATGCAGACACATACATGTTTACACCTGCTGTTTTAATCCCGTCTTGCTAGCAAGCTTCCCATAATGTTACAGCATTAAGTCAGTAGGCAGAGAGTCAGCGTTTTTCCACATGAGCATTCGACCACATGAGCGTTTATACTACGAAAGCAATCCGGTCAGATACGTTTTCGCCTACCTCTGGAAGTGGTCGAAATTAGACAAGCTCAAAACATTTTAGATTCTTTCTTTCTTTCTTTCTTTCTTTCTTTCTTTCTTTCTTTCTTTCTTTCTTTCTTTCTTTCTTTCTTTCTTTCTTTCTTTTTTGTTTAAAATCAAAGTTATTTCTTATGATAATTTGCATGTTCAGATATTTATTCAACAAAATATTCTGGGGGCCATGAAACTTTTGTGAAAATAAATAAATAAATAAATAAATAATAATAATTATATATATATATATATATAAATTAAATATATATTTAAAAAGTATATATTGCTGGCACTGGCTGGCAACTGTTTTTAAAAAAGTTTTAAAAGAGTTAAAACCAGGAGAGAGAGAGAGAGAGAGAGAGAGAGCTGTGTGGTGAGAATGAGGAATAGGAGGAAGGTGCTGTTGGTGAGAGGTAAGAGTGAACGCACTGTGCTGTTTACTCAAGCGCTGATGGCTACAATAGAGCTTCCTTCTGCCAGGCATGAGGGCACACACACACACACACTAAAGTGTAGCAAGATGTTCCTTGCCCACAGATGTGTAGCAAGTACAAGAACAACAAGAACAGACACCTTTTGCACACACACACACACACACACACACTCTTAGAAGGACAGTATGGTAGGTTACAGTTAAAGTGGACACAGTCTTAGCCAAGTGCACAGTGTACAAAAATGAATAATGTTCACTCTCACTCGCACACACACACACACACACACACATACACATGCACACTGGGAGTTCATGAACTGGGAGTTCTGTTTGTAGAAAAGCACACTCAGCATTCTGTGCTAGAACACTCTCAGCATGAGGGAGATACACATCATTACAGCTCAGCTGTTTCACACATCACTTTTTTTCTTTCTTAGTAAATATTTTCATTCAGTCCTATTTAAAAAGCACTTTCTGATATATTTTATGTTAAAACCCTTTCTCTTATCCCAGTTTAATGTGCAGAGACTGTAAGAAAGCCAATGGTGGGTTGACTTCCAAAAGACACTGTAGGTGTGTTCGACTTAAAGTGGCACTGGGCAGACTGAACTGTGTATGACATCAAAGTACCGTGAGAGCGATTTGAAAGCATTCAGAGTCTGCTCTCTAATAGCTCTCGCGGCACTTTGATATCATACACACCGATCTATCTGCACAGCACCACTTTAAGACGAAGTCGAAGTTTGTTTGAGTGACCCGACATGTCAGCTGCAGCCTTAACCAGTAGTGTGAGTTTGGAGGTGGACTGGTTTACTGTTTGTCTGACCAATAGAAGGCCTTAAGGAAACTATTTAAAATCAGGTTTAGTAGGGATAGAACAAACACTTATCCATTCAATTACATAAGTTTTAGAAAAGAGGTGTGCTATTCAGGTTATGTGCAAAAAAACTGCGCTTCCAGTTCATGTCCTCTGTACATTAAAGGGGACCTATTATGCAAACTTCACTTTTATAAGGTGTTTGAACACAGAAGTTTGTCCACAGTGTGTGTAAATAACCAGTCTATAATGGTAAAAATCCACCCGATACTTTTTTTATAATCCCCATAAATCATTATACATCTCTCAGAACAAGCTGTTCTGTTTCACAATTTGCCTCTACTCCTACATAAGAATAGGGAAACCCCGCCCACGACTGGTGATGATCTGCACTAGATCCCGCCCTGAGTGAGAAGCAGCAGTCCGACATTATAACTGTAAACTAAACGATACCTGCTCTATCTCCATGCAGCATATATTTTCTGGCTCTGTGGGCATCTTAATACAGATCACACACAAGCACCTATCCAACAGTTTATAGATTAACATGATGGTACAGGCTAGTCGATGAGATGAATCAACGTAACTCCACAACAACTAAGTTACATAAATGTATCCACTAACCATTCAGAAACGTCCATGTACAGTCTAACATTTGCAGCCTTTTCCTGAGTCTCTCCATCTGTGTCTGACTCCGGTATAAACATGTAAGGCTGCACTCCTCTACTGGGTATTTTTGACATTTTGCCTTTGAGAGAAATTCGGCTGTTATGTTGTTCCAGTCTCTGAAGCTTGTATAAAGGATCGGCTGTCGTCTGAACGGAGGCGGAGCAGCATTTAAAGAGACACACAAAAAACTGAGCGTACCTAGGTATTCCTATGTCGGTATTTTCTACAGTGTGTTCATGTTTTTATTTACATCTGACCTCAACTGACTAAACACAATAAATAAACTGGAAAATATTTAGCACCTAGCTATTATATATTTGCCACAGACCAACTGTAGTTCAAAGGTGTTTAACAGCTGGAGCAAACTTTTCCAGAAAGCTGTTTCAAACTCTGTCTGAGGCTTCGACTTAGAATGCCGTCCCAGTCCCCAATCTTTCTGAGGAGGAGCACGGGATGAGACACCCTACACTGTACAAGGAGCTAGTAAACGGCTAGGGCTGCTCCCGCCCAGCAGCCCCAGAGACCTGAGTCCGGTGAGGGAGAGATATTCCAGGTCTCTTAACAGGTCTGCCTGCTGCCGTATACGCCTTACCCACCAGCGCCAAAGTAGTTCTAACCGGCCTGGAGGGTAATGTCATGGCCTTAAGGGACAACGCCGTGCCAGGGGACAGATAGCTCGCAACGGTCCCCATGTTCTTACAGCCCCCTTATATTTGCATATATTTTTGATTGAGGACTGAAAAGGGTTTACTCCACGATCTCGGAATCTTATAGTGGAGATCAGGAAAGAATGCTAGGTTGTAATTTTGACGACAGGAAATGCTCGTCTAATTTGCTTTTTGGGCGAGCACCCTGTCTCTTTACTGGCCCATCGATGTTTAACTTGGCTACGGCACTAGTTAAAACCTCCACAGGCTCCTCATATGAGATGAGATGGCAAATCTTCAATTTACCCTTACTCGATGCTCAGCACATCCACCTCCTCGGAGCTGGACAGCTGTAGCACTATATTATATAATTATTTTTTTCAATATTAAATGCAGCCAAAGAACAACCAGACAAGATAACTGTCATCATTATGTTCAGTTATATTCAGGTCAGAGACTTTTAGTTTGTATTTCTTCAGTTCATGCCTTCCTTTGTTTGATTTCCTGCCACTCTTTAGTTACCATGGTCACGCCATTATTAGTTAATGTGTTCCAGCTGTGTTCTATAAATTACCTTGTTTAGTTCACTATATAGTTGATGTTTGATGTACTCGTTACATTATAAGAAGAATGGCATCTACGCTAATATTAGTCTCTCTGTTTATCCTGAGGTTTACTGTAGTCAGCCGGATCCGGGCCGTATCCAGATCAGATGGTGGACCTGCGCCTACACACGACAACAACGCATGATGTAGTCAGTCAGATCCGGGCAGTATCCAGATCAGATGGCAGGTCGCGCTTAGACACGCTTTTGGCTTGCTTAGTTGGGAACACTTAAAGACAACCCAAAAATGAAAATTCTGTCATCATTTACTCACCCTCAAGTTGTTTCAAACCTGTAAGAATTTCTTTTTTCTGCTGAACACAAAAGAAGATATTTAGAAAAATGTCTGTAACCAAACAGTTGATGGACCCCATTGACTTCCATAGTATTTTCCCCCTTTTTTTTGAGTATACCTGCAATTCAACTTCGTTGAGAACTCTATTCATCAGTCTTTGTCTGTCAGCCTGCAAACACATTGTGACAGATGGCCAGACGAAAATGGATTATGCAGCTAAGTTTACTGCTGTGGCTCGTGAGAGCCAGAACTTTTTCATCTTCACTAAGGGATTGTGTCGTCTTGCACTCACCTGCCCTTATGACGACGAGACCCTGAAGTCACTTTTCTGGATTGGGGCAAACTATCATTATCCCGTTGTCCTCCCATACACCAAAGGACTTGACTGAAGGGAAGCTGTCATAAGGTGTTTGGAGAGCGTCGCGTCGCGTCCTGATCCAGAGAACAGCCAGACCCAGAGCCAGTATCACATTGAGCCCCCCGCAGATTGATTGGTACCATCCACCACGACGAGTGAGCCAGAGCCTGAGAACAAGAGGACAGAGCTTACCATCACCCCGGAAATGGAGCCCCAGTGTAGATCTGACCAGGTGAGTGAGCCCGCGACACCTGCAGCCAAGGGAAGTGATACGGAGGACTGGCTGATAGACTTTAATTGGGACACCCAGTATCTGAATCATCTTTATTGTTCAACGAGAACTGTTTGGATTGGGAATTATTCTTTTCGTTAACCTGCATTGACTGTATCATGGTATTTGTCATCCTATCAAGTTTAATTTCATCACCATCACCACAGAGCTCAGCCAGTCCTCCAGACCCGCCGCTGCCGGATGTTTGCAGCCCTACGCCGTGTCCGGGGAAGCCCTGCTATGACGTCAAGCCGCAGGTCACGCAACCAGTAGCAGCGCCTCTGCCTCTGGCCTTGGATCCCTTTGCTCCATCTCGGCCTGTCGACCTGTCGGCTCCGTCTGGGCTTCTCCCACCTTCGGCTCCACCAGGGACCCTTGGCCTAGTGACTCGTCCGGGTTCCTTCGTCCCACCGGCTCCCCCTTGGTCAGTTGTCACACCACTTCTGCCATAGACTTATGGGCCATCCGCTGCGGTCTGCATTCCTCCTTGTTATCTGTCACATACTATGGTCTGGTGCCAAAAGAAAAACATGATGTGCTAGCTATTAGCAGGGCTTAGATAGAGTGCCTTTTACTCAAGGAAAGGTTGAGCTGCCATCCCCGAGTTACATTAGGGTCTTTAAGTAGGACCTAAGCTCCCCTGCAGTTCATTGCAGTTTTTAAAGCCTGAGAGAGTTGAGAGTTACTGCACAACTGCAAATTATGTTCTGGTCTTGTTTGTCATCTTTCATTAGTAAGAGCAGTGTGCGAAATACAGGGGATTAACCCATGAGACCCCCTGAAAGCCTCAAAAGCAAAATTTGAAGGGGGTCTCAAATTTGGTAAAAGTGTTAATTAATTTCGTTAACGTAAACTTTGACGAAAAATTTACATTGATGACCTTTTTTCCCCTGACTAAGACAAGACGATGAGAGACGAATAAACGATAACTGTGACTATATCAACACATGCAATATCGTTGACAAAAAAAAAAAAAAAAAAAACCTTGACCAAAACCACTTATTTTTGTCGAATAAAGGAGGAGATTACAGACTGCTTTTACGAGCGTTCATGCTTACGGTTGCCAGATTTCAATAAACCCAGTCAGTGTTTTTCTGTTAAAAGGGCACGTTTTCTACCCGGTCTTTTCAATAGTATCTGGCAACCATACGCGCGCGCTTTCTACACTGCTGAAGAAGCGCGGATGATCTGAAAACACAGACAAGTAAGCTGGAGTTCCGCGATCTTCATTTGAGATTTTCTACTTAAATTAAAGTGTCATTCATTCGGTCTCCGTTCTGTCACGAGCAGCTTGCGCTGTTTGTGCGACTAAATCTGCGAACAAAATGCAGCTGATATTGTCACACCACGATCGGTCATACTGCAGGCTCTCATTTACAAGTGCACTGATTGCGTGCCAGTCTCCAATAGGCTATACATGGCATTTTTTCAGTTGATTGCTCTTGTAAGTGCGCCAGATTGGTGCCAATTATTGTCATGTCTGCATTGTAATGCACAACTTTGCCTCAAGTTGTTATAAAACAACGTGCATCCAAACAACTTTAGCCAATGCAACCTCCTATTGCTTTACGAATACTAGGCTATAACATATGATATTGAATTGGCATTTGTTTGAAATGTAACATCTATGCAAAATAATCCTTGAATAATTTCTTATTTAAGGCCATTCCCATTTTGAATATGTGATTTGTGTATTGTCAACAATAAGCATAAACATTCTGCATTTCCATTTTGTAGTGTGGATCATGCATTGCGACATCATGTTTAAGAATCTGTTATCTGATAAAATACTTCATGCTACTGGCCACTGACATACTTTTAAAGCTACTGTTGTCCCTTTTTTTGGCCTTCAAAACACCTTAAAATGCAAATGTCGAGATCAGGAAAATCTAAATTTTCTCGGGGGGGCATGCCCCCGAACACCCCTAGCAAGATCATTTTTTTAACCTCTGTGTTTAGAAAACCCTGCGTACGGCCCTGCACCTAGACTGATGCAGTGATCCTTTGAATAGTTGTCCTAATTTCATGTGTGGATGGACTAAGGAATAGTCACTCAAAATTCATAATTATTTAGTTGTCTCTTCCTATAGTCTGTGGGCCAGTATTAATTGCAAAAACTGCACCTCTTCTGTGGCTATATTAATTTCATAATGATGAAGCCTTTCTCCGTGAAGTCAATCAGCAAAAGTTAAGTGATAATGTGCAAATATACTGGCCCATTTTGGTGGGAACTAATATTCAATACTAGTCTTACATGTCACTTTTTATAACACGTTCATCCTTTGCTGGGACGCTTAATATTTGGGGATATTTAATTTAATTAATCAATCAACAATACTATTGATCAGCATTACCAAACGTGGACGTTTTCCACTAGAAACAAACATTGATGTATTATTTTAATTTAATACTGTGAAGCTGCTTTGATACAATCTGTATTGTGAAAAGCGCTATATAAATAAACTTGACTTGACTTGACTTGACTTAAAAAAATATTGGGGGCATAAATTAAGTGTAGGCTATACCCACTTCTCCAGGCACCACTACATCACTGAGCATATCAGATTATAAAAAGGTGTAAGGTTTGTGCGTGTGTGTGTTCATGTAGGCTATAGACTGATAGCGGCTTGCATCCATGAAATATTGTAATGTTATAGGCCTACTGTATGAGAAAATTTAGATCGGTATTGCGCAACAATCGGGAGATGGGGACCCCCCTGAATATTGACGGGTATTTCGCACACTGAGTAAGAGTAAGGTTAGCCTTCTTTCGTGAGTAAGAGTAAGGATGTAGTCTCCCTCTTGAAGGAGTGGCAACATCAAGGTTATAGCCTGGAGGGCTAATTACAAATGTTTTAAAGCCTTGCATGCTCTATTTAGTAGTTGCTCTTTAGGATACCCCTTAGTGGTGAGTAAGGTGAACTTAAGTATGGCGGACAATTTTTTTTTTCCCTTTTAGATTACCTCCCTCCCCGACTGTTGTTGGGTCTAAAGTAGGGTCTTTTTGTCCCCTTTGGTTGGGTTCCGCATCTCTCTAGTACGATCCATGTTAAATTAACCTGACAAGAATTGGTAGTTTGAGGGTAATGAGCAGTCCTTGTTATTTTGCAAACTTAGATTGGTGAATGGATCTTGGAGAAGTATAAGCATGGAGTGAGCACTCTCCCCTAATTATTTAAGGTATTTAAGTAGAGCTGGGGATCCCCTGTGGTTTCCTTAGGGGTTGAGTTTGATGGCGAGAATCTTTGAGAACTATATTTTGCCACTCTCGTACTTGTATCCCTTTGGATGGAAATCTGGGTTGCATTCTCCCCCTGGAAGAAGTGGTAATATCCAAGGTCATTTAGTTGAAAATATTCCCCCTTTGGCGGATACTTGGTACTTTACTTAAACTTGTATTTATACTTTGGCAGAAGGGCTGTGTCAAGGCAACAGAAACTGACATAGCTGAGCCATTTATTCCTTAGAGCTCTGCTCTTGGGGCCTCATAAGTCTGACGCCTGGCCCGCAAGGGAGGGAGGAGAGTTGTAAAGGCGGGGACTTCCCTTTTTATAAGAGCATAGAAGCTTGGATACCTTCTTCTGTTATTCGAAGATAGTGGCTTAGGTAGTGGTACCACTAGATAATCTATATGAGTATTTTGGATGCCCCCCTAATTGAAGCTCTGACTCCGGCTAATTATCCAATGAGTCAACTTACAAGCTATGCCCATTACGTTTGTGCATATTTACAGCTTTATGAGGCAGGCATTCTCTCAGCATTGTGTAGTGGGTATTGGTTCCCCATAGCGTCAGTCCAAGACTGTAACCCTGGTTCCCTGAGAAGGGGAACGATAGCCATGCCTCGGGCCTGCTTGTTATATGCTTAACATGAGCATATGTTTGATTTTCGAAGTTTTTAGTGTTGTTTTTGCAAAAAAAAAAAGGAAAAAAAAAGCCCTCTGTGCATACCCTCAAATGAAATCCTGCAGGCACCACTGGGTAGGCATATTCAGACACGGTTTGTTTTACTGAAGATGTCTTCAGGAGCTAAACTGCAGATATCACTGTTAAAATTATTCTGCTTCTGGTACTTTATTGGTCTTAACGAAGACATTTTCTTCTTAATAACAATATTAAAGTTGAATAAGATGCCAACAATAAAAGTGCTAACTAGGTTAGCTTATTACCATAACTTCATATACCTGTAGCTATCATCATCAGTTCATGCTGATGTTAGTCAGTTTATACTTCTCCAACAAACACAATAAAATCAGACAAGTTTTCCGGTTTGGTCATGTGATGGCACAAGATAAAACCAAAAATCCCATAGATTTAGAGTGGCCTTGGACATATCTAGACATCAGAATATCATAGACAGTTGACATTGGGCCTATTTGACTAAGGCCAGTAAACAACCGCTTAGTAACCACCCATAAACAATCCCTTAGTAACCACCCAAGCAATGTGTTAAGAACCACTAAGTACACCTTAGTATTGTGATGTTTGTTGCCACAAGTTGTGCAGAAACCACACTGTTAAATTAACAAAACTTTAAATAAATAGAAAGTTAGATTATTAGTTAGCTATTAGATTATTTCTTCAATTAGGTTCATTAATTTTTTCAAAACAAGGTGGTAACAAGAGTGACCTTTTTGTCATCATCATTGTCTTTTGTCATCATTAGACCAACTTCTAAGCTGTATCCTATTTAATTCTTGTGTTTCATGTTAAGTTGTGAGACACATTATTTCTTGACTTTATCACTGGCATTATAGAAACCCAGAGGTCAATACGTGACTATGTGTGCGTGTGTGTTTGTTTGTATGACTGGGCTGCCTGGGTTACAATTTTGCAAGAGCGTGTGGTTTGGCATATTTAACTCTTCCTCTTTAGGCTTCAGGTCTTATCAGGAGCAAACACCACACCATTTACATGCACTCAGTATCCACAGAAGCATGCTTACAAAAGACGGATGTTGAAAGATCAAGTGCAGAATCACATAAGTGTTGATTTGATGAATATGTGCATAACAATTTGCATAATTTGAATACATTAGCATTATTCTTGTAATGTAATTACTGAAATAAATGAATTTTGAAAAATAACACAACAAACAGTAAAATAAACAAAACAATAAAAAAAAAAAAAAAAAAGGCCTCAAAAATTAGCATGACATCATCTAGTGACATTTAGCAACTTTTTGAGCAGCCTTTGGTAGTTGGTTTTCTCTACATGGCTGTGCAATTCCATCAGTGTTCTGGATCATTGCTAGGTTTACCAGTATTCTTAGAGAAAGTCATGTTAACAGTTTACTGGGTTGATAGAGTACTTTTGAGGATGAAATAATCATAAATCATAAATAAGTTCTGACAAAGCAAGTTAGTTTATGTTTTGTTTTTTACTTTCACTGAAAATAAAGTTGATCAGAGGCTGTAGAGTTGCAATCTGTCAATAGTAATAGAAAATAATGTTTTATTTTCACAGACAGTGTCTGTAATATAGAGCGGCTGTAGATAGTAGAGTAGTGAGTACGGGCGAAAAGACAGTGTGAGAGAGAAATAAAGGTCTCTCCATCACTCTGTCAGATCACTCAGTGCTGATTTCCATATCAATATTTGAGTGACACTAAATGATTTAAACACAACAGGGTGCGTGACAGAGTGGCGCCCGAGCAGCGCTGTCTATTTTGCTTGTGTGGGTGTGTGAGAATTTGTGGTCAGGACTGTATATGGGCACTTTATGAATATTGCTGTTCATTTGCTGTCATTTTATTCAAATGCAACAAAACATGTTCATTCAGTGTCATGAATAATATTTCAACTTCAAGTAGTTAATCCAAAAAAGAAAATTCGGTCATCATTTATCATCCTCATGTTGTTACTTAACTTACATTCTGCTCTGGAACACAAAAGGAGATGTTTTGAGGAATGTTTCTAAGCTAAACTAAAATGACATGTTTTGACATATTGCATGGCTTCAGAAGACTTAGAAAATAGCACACAAGGTAAAATTATTTTTATAATAATGTATGGTGCTTTTTTGTCCTTTTTGGAGCTTCACAGCCACATTCATTGGATTGAAAAGAGAAGCGTAGACATTCCATTTTCTTTTTTGACTAACTATTTATTTAAGCTCACCTGAATCATGCATGGTGGCAATATGCATGTTAATGTGTGAGTTTACATCTGTTGTGGTAGACGCATCCTGCATTTGTGGGTGTTTGCAGCAGATGCTGAGTTCACATATGACTAACACTGGTTCTCTCGACTGGCACATCCCACTGTTGACTGATTATATGCTGTATGTATACTATCCATTCTGTCTGTAGGTTTCAAAAGCTCTTGTTTATCAGCTAAGATCATTCTGTCCTGACACTGAGATCTCCTCCTTCTCAGATTTGTTTCCTCATCTTCCTCCAATGCATTGCCAGATGCACAATTAAAATGAACAGATAAATAAGGAGATGAACAGATAAACCGGCCAAGAGTTGTTCCAAAAACTAGAGAGCTGCCTACCTAGACAGCATTTTTAGAATTAAATGTAATCACAAGTTTACGTTCCAAAGGGGAAGGCTTCCAAAAAGAATAAAAAAACAAAAATTTTAAATGAACTGTTTTTATTTAAGTCAAACATTTTATTATAGATGAAGCAACTTTATTTACATTAAATTATACAAACAAAAATAATCTTAATGGTTAGATCAGGTAGCTCTTTAAGGTAACAATTGCAGGTTACCAATTTTTACAGTCAGCAAATATTTATGCTGCCTTCTATCTCTTATAGACAACAGTATATTACTTATTAGAAAAGTGATCTTTAACTCAAGACAAAAGAAAAGTCTTGCTCCATACAAAGGAGTCGTTAGAATGTTGGTGTATAAATATATCAAGACTCTTTCAGCATACACCAGTATTATTGCATGAATCTAAAAGGTCAACTGCATGAGTTATATTGTTTCTCTATCTTGGTTCTCTCTCACAAAAAAAAAGAATTGCCCTTAAAACGTTTTTCCTTATGAACTTTCAGAATAAGCATCAGTCAGACTGAATGGATGGTTCATGAGTAGTTTAATGATCTCGTTCTGTTTTGCTTTATATAAGTGTTGTTGAAATTATTAGTAGCATTTATTTCAATATGCTTATACAACAAGGAACTAATAGTGTAGTTTCAGCATCTGGATAATGCGGGTGACTTGGTAGAATTTCAGGTTTAGAGCTACAACCAGTAATTGAAGATTGACCTTGGCAGTCATGTGCTCAATAAGATATATAACATACAATCTTTTTTTTTCTTTTTTTTATGTCTATACATTTTTGCCTGTATCTGATTTGTTTCTCTCTCTTTTTTAAGTCATTTTGTCCTGTTTTCTCTCTATCACATATTTGTTCATGTTCAGGTAGAATCACATTGTTGCATCAACTGCTTTCCATTTACAGACATTAGGATGCCCCATTGCCTGATTACATTTTTTTCCCATGCAGATGGACAAAGAGAATGGAGGAAAGTGATCACCAGAGGCAACAATGTCAGTATAATCCTGTTTGTCTTGCAGGGGTCTGTTTCTTATAATTCAACATAAAACTGAATAAGGATGTTGTAGGCCATGGATATGTCTCATTTAAAGGGATACTCCACTTTTTTCGGAAATATGCTCATTTTACATCTCCCCCAGAGTTAAACAGTTGAGTTTTACCGTTTTAGAATCCATTCAGCCGAACTCCGGGTCTGACGGTACCACTTTTAGCCTAGCTTAGCACAGATCATTGATTCTGATGAGTCCAGTAGCATTTCTTTCAAAATGACCAAAGAGTTTCAATATTTTTCCTATTTAAAACTTGACTCTTCTGTAGTTAAACCGTGTACTAAGATCGACGGAAAATCGATCGCAACTTTTCATTTTCCGTCGATCTTAGTACACGGTTTAACTACAGAAGAGTCAAGTTTTAAATAGGAAAAATATTGAAACTCTTTGGTCATTTTGAAAGAAATGCTACTGGACTCATCAGAATCAATGATCTATGCTAAGCTATGCTAAAAGTGGTACCGTCAGACCCGGAGTTCGGCTGAATGGATTCTAAAACGGTAAAACTCAACTGTTTAACTCTGGGGGAGATGTAAAATGAGCTTATTTCCGAAAAAAGTGGAGTATCCCTTTAAGTTAAGGACAAAATCTCAATATCACTGTGTTTACAGGTCACATCTGGGACAGCTTTACCATAGTCAAACTTACTGAAAAAAATACAAACCATGTTGAATACAAACAAAGGTTTTTAAATAAAAAAATAATTGATAGATTCTGGCCTCTGTTCCAAAACTTAGTTAGCTGTTTATGACATAGGCATCCTAACCAACATGGAGTACAACACATATTTGAAAGATTCATGCATGCCACACAAATAGTTACTTCACGTGAATCACCCTGGACACTCGACTCACAATTGATTCCAGTGGAGGTTGGTGTTACCACATGTTGCTAAGCCAATGAAGTGATAATGCAAACAAAAAATACAGCACACACAAAAATTGGGTGTAATACTTTGACTAATACTTTTCGGTACTGCATTACATGAATTTATAACGTTGCATTTATCTAGTAAGGAATAATTTGCTGATTTCCCTGAAAATAACTGCACACATTAGAACATTCGTCAACCAATCAGATTCAAGTATTTAACAGCCCCGTAGTATAAAATATAATAATAATTTTCCAACTTTGTCGACTATTTTGTTTGAATGTTGAATTACATTTAAATCCAGTTAGCAAATGTTTTTATACAATGTCACCTAAAAACAGCTAACAACATTCATTGTTTACAGTATAAAGTTAGTACACAAAGAAAAAGAGAAGAAAGATAACTTTTTTAATTAAATGAATGGGAGTTTATTCAAGTACATTTCTTCGTCTTTGGACCAGATTTACTAAACAGGGCAAATTAGCATGCGAGCGCAATTCCAAAATAGCACAGATGGGAATGAAAAGTTCTGCGGGTGATCTACGTTTGTGGGTGACGACTTACGACGCACAAATTAAAAACCACAGACGAAACCCGATCATTTCAATAATGACTTCTGGTTTAAGGCATGCTTTTTTCCCGCAAATGCCAGTAAATTGACAAGCGCAAACCATAGTAAATCACCTTGCGTGATTCATTTAAATACTTTCCTCCCATAAATTTTGCGTCTTAAAGGGCACCTATTATGACCCTTTTCACAAGATGTAAAATAAGTCTCTGATGTCCCCAGAGTATGTATGTGAAGTTTTAGCTCAAAATATATAACATATAATTTTTTACAGCATGTTTAAATTGTCCGTTTTTGGGGCTCAGAAAAACGCGCCGTTTTAGTGTGTATCCCTTTAAATGCAAATGAACTGCTGCTGCCGGCCCAAAAGGCGGAGCCTCACGAGCTCGCACTCAGAGCCAGGACAATCTCATCTGATAATATCAAAACAGAAACTCTCAGTAGCGGTGTTCATTTCGACTCGGAGTCAGACAATAAGAGCCAGAGAATATATGCTGTATGGAGATTGAACAGGTATATTTTAGTTTAATTATGGTTATAACTTATTTGTCATCTGCTTTTATCCACTATTAATACAAGCCTGCTGTAGCAGACCTTGTCCAAATGATGACCAAAATATACTGATGAGTTCAATTAAGTTTATTGTACATCACACAAAAGATGAAGCGTTAGTTTTACTCTAGAAAATCACTGTAAGAGCTAAATAAACACATAAGATGGGAGCATTAAAGTCTTATCCAAAACTCTCACTCTCCCTTTCATTATCATGGAACATACACAGCGAAGTACACAAAACACTTGTTACAACTAACAGTAAACAAATATATACACACCTTTTCAGTGGGTGCTAAATAAACTGGTACACTGTATATCCGTAAAACGACTTGATGAGCTGTCATAAAGTGCGCGCTCTCACTTTCATTTCTGCCGTGATCAGTAACATTAGGCCTATAGCTCCGGAGACTGTAAGCTGGATCACGAGCAGTTGGTACAGATCCATCCTCGAGTAACAACGAGAGTAAATGAAGACAGCTATGTTCATTCTTACATCCAACAACAAAACACCTCAATCGCTTAGGAGACATTCTTGTCTACAGCTGCTCAAGCGTTGAAACAATGGCGGACTCTGTGTCCAGCTCACTCAGGGCGGGTCTATGCTCAAACTGCAGTGTCAATCAACAGTCGTGGGAGGGGCCTGTGCAAAGTGACATCACATTGCCCCGAATCTGAGAACAGGTCATTCTGAGGCCCTGTTTACACGAGAACGCTCGCGGGTGAAAACGTAAAAATATTTTATCAGATGTGCCTTTCGTTTAGACGGCGACGGCGTTTTTGGGGCTTAAAAACGCAAAAAAGTGAAACCACCCTCCAGAGTGGAAATCTTAAAAATGCTCCACCGTCGCGTTCCCGTCTAAAGGGTAAAAATGCAAAAGTCTGTATTAGAAGGAAGGTTGTACACAGGCGCGCAGACTTGGTGTTGTTGTGTGGCAGTGCTTCACATTGCCACCTAGCCGCTTGGAGTGCATACTACATCGAATTTCACACACTTTTGCGTCACCATATGCACGCAGATTTCCCTCCCATAACGCTCGTCTAAATGCAGAATAAAAAGTGATAACGCAACGCCACTTTTGCGTTTTCTCTTCAGATCGTTTCCGTGTAAACATAGCCTGAGACAGTGCTTGATTTATGGGGATTATAAAAAAAGCACTGGATGGATTTTTATCATTATAGGGTGGTTGTGTACACACACTGCAAACACACATTTATGTTCAAACACCATGTAAAATTGGCGCTTTGATTGTGGATTAGTTAAGTGATGGTGAAGAGGTGTTTCCTGAGCTACTGTTTTCACACTGAGCTTGTTGCAATGTGTTCTGGAATTGTTATACAATGCTGCTTTGTCCAAAACCTGGTATTTTAGAAGGCAGCAAAGTTGCAGCATATTGTTACAGCCTAACTGTTAAGCATTTGCATCAGGAGCCTGCCTAAGACACAGTAAATGCTGTCTAGGTGTGCAGCTCATAAGTTGTGCATGTGGTCTGCTTTGAGCTACATGTTGCTTTTTAATTTTTTACAATAGTAAAAACTTTACAATAGTTCCTAATCAGTCCTGTTTTCCATTGATTAACCTTTACTATGATCACCAGGGGCCTCATCAGGGCAGACAGAACTGATCCTCTCCCTTCTTCCCATGCAACCCCAATCCAGTTTCAACATCCCACTTAAGGAAAAGATGTATGATTACAATCCTAATGTGTAGACTGTGTGAATTGGCTTGGTTACTTATGTAAGGGATAATCCACGGCTAGTTGAGCATTAAACAATTTTAATGCACAACGTGCAGGCAAAGAACCGCCAGACGCAAAGCCATGGCTTGCCGTGGATTATCCCACTTATACCATGATCATTTGCCAGCATTGACAACTTAAAGCTGTTATTGATGTTTTCAGTGCATTATTTGACAGGAAGGGTAAAATTGACGTTTATTTTTGTCAGTTACGGCAAGAGAGAGAGACAGAAAGAGAGATTCATACCTGCATCTGTTCAGCGTCTCTCTCTTTATTAACAACGAAGCTATGAGGTTAATTACTTCAAAATAGCGATCATGTAACCCCCTAGTTGCTGAGAAATATAATGTAGTGATTCAGTAGCAAAGCTATTTTAATACAAAAAATTGCGGGGCCTAACAAGAGAACAAGTTTCTGTGCTCCTGAATGTTTCTGTGTGTGCGCCATAGACTGTAAAAAATATGGACAACGCACCTTCACTCTCTTCCATTGTAGTAAGTGAAGCCGCCATGTGTCCCAATATGGTGCTGACAGCTGACAGGACTTGTGTGGCACGCTTGGTGTGCGATCTCCGCTCTCTATTTGCAAGTGACGTATACGCATGTGTGCTTCAAGGAAAACAGCTCATTACAGTTTTTTTTATTCGCTTTGGTGCTATTTTCACAAGTTAGGTGTACATTTTCAAAACTCTTAGTGCTAATATCACAACAGATCATCAAAAGTGCACTTTTTTCAAACATTTCATTATGTTTTCAATTGTGTTAGTACAACACACAAAATCACAAAGTATCCTTTTCACAACACAAAATAAGTGTTTCGTTTACATAAATGTTTCATTCACAGTCACTGCCTTTCATAAAGCTCTTACTATCAAACCTTTGATTTGCATCTCTTCTTGTTCAGTTTAATACATTTGTCTATGATTTAATCCAACTGATCTTAATGGTTAATCAATGAATCATTTGGTACACCTATAGATTTCTATAGATATTGATTCTATATACAGTTTCTATAGAACTTGTTTGCAATTTCTGATATGGATAACCAAATGTAATGAATTATTTTTACATAAGTGATTTATAGATAACCACCATGATGTGCAAAGTGTGTGCACACTCGTGTGTGTGTGTGTGTGTGTGTGTGTGTGTGTGTGTGTGTGTGTGTGTGTGTGTGTGTGTGTGTGTGTGTGTGTGTGTGTGTGTGTGTGTGTGTGTGTGTGTGTGTGTGTCTGTGTGTGTGTGTGAGAGAGAGAAAGATACAGAGAAATTTGCCATTTGTCAAAATACTGTAAAGCAGAATAGAGTATAAGGGAGAGGAAACAGTCAATGACTGTAAAACATCAGATTGATCAGAGATGCATCAGCAGAAGGAAGACAGGCGACATCAAATACAGTATTTTACATTACAGTATGCCATGTGATACTGTAAACATGGTAGAGACATGGTAATTACATTACTGTAACTCAACCTTCATCTGTAAAGGTCCACTACAGTATATTCAGGCAAATAGTCAAAATCATTTACTGTATTCATTGCCAGCAAACTCTGTTCTAGCACAGAACCTCATGGCTGTGCTTCGTCACACCTTTTGATAACACACTGGATAGATACTATTACAGACATTATGGATTCAATTACAGAAGTTAGGTTATGCACGTGTATTTTCTAATGTGGCATAGCCTGTATTACTGTAATTAATTCAGCAACAACTGTGATTTGAAACATGTATCTTGCATTGTTTGATGTTGAATGAACTGATTGTTAAAAGTACTAAATTGAAAGAAGCTCATACTGTTGTGTTTCTGTGATTAAACCAAATGTTCTCATTACATATTACAATAATCTTGTGTTTGAAACAATGATTATGTGGACTGAAAAGTGTATAACTGTAATGAAAGGCATGAGATCAGGTTTTGAAAGAATGACTAGCTGTGTTACAAGTGTGATCAGTTTGGATTTTTGTACTAAGAGTTTTGAAAATGTACACCTTACTTGTGAAATAGTACCAAAACGAATAAAAAAACCTGTAATATAGAACGGTGATTAAACTGACTTTGTACTACTTGTGCATTAAACGGGTTTATTGCACACCTTTCAGCTAATCAGAATCGAGTATTCAGACAGACTAGCAGAGGATAGTAGTGTGTGTGTGTGCGTGTGTGTGTGTGTGTGTGTGCGTGTGTGTGTGTGTGTGTGTGCGTGCGTGCTAACGCTAGCATCACAGCCTTGGGGTCCATTTGAATGAGCTTATTGATTTCTGGAGACTGTTGCCAAACAGTTCTCTGCTGCTCATGTTGAAGAAGCAATGGAGAAGAACTGAATTAATGCTCAGATCGTACTGTTAGTATTCACTTGGCACCTCTGAGATTCAGTCAGTCTCTGGACAGTTATTGGACAGTCTCTGGACTTGCTGGAATTGCAAAGTGAGATGCAAAACTGCCAGTCTGTCTGGTTGTCTCGAATGAATGACTGAATGAAGATATGTATGTATGTATGTTTCTTTCTTTCTTTCTTTCTTTCTTTCCTAACCCAATCCTCTATAGGTAAAAGGCAGTTAGCTTTATGTTGGTAACCATTCTCTGTGCATAGTGAATCAACCAATCCGAACTGAGAAAAATCCTTCCAATCCAGTCATCATGTGGAATGGAGTCTTACTAAAAAAATAGCAAAAATGTTTCAAATCAGTCAACACTGGAGGCTTTGGAAATAGAGATGGACTCAACGTCTGGAGTGCTTCATGTCTGAAGTGGCCCTCTGTACTCTTAAGGCCTCACTGAGGGGCGGTGAGTCCTCAGGGCAGAGTTTTAATTGTTCATCACTGTATTGGAACAGACCATGTTGAAATGTTGGACAGCTGGTGGTTTACTATGGTCAAGCATGGTCTTGTGTGAGATATCATCTAAATTTGATATTGATATTTAATATGTTGTGGTAGGACACAGCAGCTTTTATGTGTTTGGGGTCTGAATTTTGGATATTGTTACGTGCCTTTAACTACTAGTCTTTGTTAGAGCATTTGATACAATTAACTTACTGTGTACATACATGTTAGGTTAGTGTTATGGTAGGACACCAAATAAACAGTGCATTGCATGAATATGAAATAGGAAACCTCTTTTCCCCATTGTTTTATTCCTCACTGTCACAGTCTTTGAAAATGAATGAATGAACATTTAAAAATGCAATATGTTACTATTGTGCTATAATAACAGTGTATACTACTATTTGCACCTAGTGAGGTGCAAAATAAGATAAATATTTACAACAGTAAATACAATGACAGATGTAAGAACAGGCAGTTACTTTAAATGAAATTACAGTGTAACAAAACAATATGGACAATAAGTATAAGAATACATTTTAAGGTAAGTGCATTACAGTTAAAGACACGTAATATAAAATGGGACTATTTTTGTCGTTGGTTTGCTTAGAACAAAACACCAATTTGTAAAACATGACAAAAACTACTTGGGTTGTTCCGCAAGAATTCCCTGGTGGTATCTAAAACATATTGCTTTCTTTGGAAATGTTTTCAATTTCCCAAATGCAAGAAGGCTCCAATTTCACAGCGCAAATGGAAAACCACCTACGTTTCCATTGCTCAACAATGTAGCATCTTATCTCTGAAAATAGGCCTGTCTTTATTTCCTGTTGCTCTGGCACGGCACAAGCCATTGTCACCTCACAAAGTTACACCTCTGCCTGCGGCTGATTTGGGATGAAATGTTAAGTTCTTATCTACAAACATGTGGGTGTTTAGACAGTACTGATTTTGCAAGCCTTGTGAAGAAAACTACCCTTGAACTACCCTTATAACAAGGTTATTATCATTTAGTTGAATAATTTTGTCACATCAGATCATTCTAAACCATCATATGAAATCTTGGTACCTAAACCTGCATTTCTATCCTAAGAGTTTGGCTTGTTCTTCTTGGTCCAAACTGTTACATTTCTCTCCAATTTGAAGGGTGCCTTCTTCCTACTGCTGATTTCATCTATCTCCACAAGTTTAAAATATAATTTAGGTCTAGTCTTGATAGTGGATACTTCAGAAGATTTTAAAGTCATTTTAAAGTATGTTTGGGGTTGGGGTCTTTTGAGAAGTTGGATATTACAATCTAAAATGCATTGGTATTATTCTGAAGGTTGCATTTAAGAACCTGGCTGAAGTATGACTGAAGAAAATATGTTCTTTTCTTTGATGTATTGTGAAGCTGAGACTTTCCAGAATTGCTCCTGGCAACTGCAATAAGATCAAGTGCATGTGAAGGGTGAAGGAAGGATCCCAGGGGAAGAAGGTGGAAGCACTTAAGAACTTTCCTCAACCTCGGACAAAGACAGAGTAACTTGTTTTCCTTGGACTGTAAGGCCAGGATTAGGGTTACAATATCATTGCTAGATAAGGATATCTAGAAAAGTTTCATGGTCTAAAGAGGAAGAAATAGTGTTAAATCTCCTTAAGGTGGTCTTCCATGCACCTGACTGTAATATACACTTTACTTCCCAGATTTATTAGAGACAGTTTGGGAAAGGCCTGGAACTCCTGAAAAAGATCTTTCCCATCCTATCCAGAATATTTGTAAGCCACTACAGAAAGTAAAGACATTTTCTTGCCCTAACAAGAAATTGTGAAGGTCTTGAGGTTTGAGCCAAAGTTTATGGTTCAGTAGCTGTCTGAAGCTAAGGATCGCAAACCCCAAAGTGGCACACTGGTTCCTCGCACTAACAGAAACACTTATTGGGCCCTATTTTAACAATCATGGTCTAAAGCGCACGGCGCAAGTGCACTTAGGGATTGTGTCCGAATCCACTTTTGCCAGTTTAACGACAGGAAAAATGGTCTGCGCGCCCAGTGCAGGGTCTAAAAGGGTTGTCCTTATTCTTTTAATGAGTAATAGGTGTGTTTTGGGCATAACGTGCAAAAAAAACAATCAGATTCATTATCTCTTTTTTGTTTGTTTGTTTTTCTTCCTAGATCACTGAAGGATAGGAGAGTAATGCCGAGTTCACACTGCACAATTTTCAAAGTAGTCGGGTCACTGTTCTTTTCACACTGCACGACTATCTGGGGTAACATTCAGTTGCTGCTGTGTGCACACTGCACGATGGATCGGCAACAAGGGGTTTCACATTGGGGTTTCACTTTACAAAAGAAAGAATCAGCGACAACTTCTGTCTGGTCCGCAAACTACGTTTCACAACCAAACACACGTGAGAAGTGATAAGGAAATAATGCAAGATCACGCGTGCGTGAGACCGGAGTTCTTGCACAAGACTGAAATTGTTATTAAAAATTATAGCCCGCAAGAAGCTTGCGATCCAAATTGTCTGTGCGCTGATTTTCAGTGAAAAGGAGAAAAAGGAAAATAGATTATGCTGGAGGAAATGGTTTGGTTCCTTAAAAACATTTAGATTTCTGGAAGATCTAACATCCAACGGCAGATTATTCCACAATCTAGGACCAGCGACAGAGAAAGCACGATCACCTTTCATTTTGAGACGTGCACGGGGAACAGTTAAAAGAAACTTGTATGCTGATCTTAGTCTTACGCCTGCACTGTAGGGCTTAATAAGCTCAGCTAAATATTCTGGCGCCATTCCGTTAAGTGCTTTAAAAACGTATATCAAAATCTTATACTGTATCCTAAAATGTGTTGGTAGCCAACCTAAAGAAGATAAGATGGGAGTAACATGGTCCGTTTTCCAACCATTCATCAACAACCTTGCGGCAGCATTTTGTACAAGCTGCAAGCGGGCAACGTGTGTTTGACAGGTCCCAACATAAAGTGCACTACAGTAGTCTAGATGGGAAAAAAATATAAGCATGGACAACTTTTCCCCATGGACCAACTTATTGGTTTCAATTTGGCTATTGCTCTTAAATAAAAGAAGCAATTACACTGTAAAAAAATCTTTTGTTGACTTAACTCATTATTTTTTGTTATCTTTTTGCATGTTTTTTTTTGTTTGTTTTGTTAAACTAACTTATTTGGAAAAGTGTACCTGACAAATTTGGAAAGGTTTACCTGACAAGTTATAAAGTACAATGAACTGATTTAATTTAGTTACGTAAACTTCGAATTTAAGTTCAGCCAACTAAAGTTAAGTTTTCTAAACTACATCCAATAAGTTCAGCCAAATAAAAAGGTGTTTTGAAACCTGCAGCAGTACCAAATAATTAATTACTACTAGAACATTAATTTGTAAAATACATTTGATTTAAACAAAAATGCATGGAAAATGATCACTGATACAATTTACAATATTCAAGTCACCTTTATTTATATAGCACTTTTTACAATACAGATTGTATCAAAGCAGATTCACAGTGATAACGTAAAAATAATACAACAAAGTTTGTTTCTAGAAGAAAATTGCATCATCTTCCACCTCAAGTAAGGCAGATCAATAATATTGTTGAATATTAAATGTTCAGTCGGGGGGCCAGTACTCCTCTGGCCAACGAGCGAACAGTGTATGATTATGATTCAGGCAGCATTACAGGTCAGAAGTCAGATTGGATCAGAACATTCAGAATATTATCCAGTTCCATCTGATTAGAAGTGGGAGTCACGCCGGTATAGACGAGTTTGTTGAGGATCAGTGCTGATGGCTGTCGTGTCGATGAGGCCTTCACAGGGCTGATGAGGCTGGCACTTCAGGGATGTGTCGTGGATGAGTCCAGGCGCAGGTCCACCACCTGATCTGGATACGGCCAGGATCCGGCTGACTTCAGTAAACCTTGGAATAAACAAAGACTAACATTAGCGTAGATATTCTAGATATCCATTCTTCTTATGATGTAACGAGTACATCAGGTGTTATAATACAAAATGTATTGCAGAAAACAATTCCCTCATGGAAAGGTTTTTACACCTGTCTCAATGCATGTCTTGTGGATTAATGTTACATAACATTAAACAAGATCAACCCACAGCATTCAATATAGAAACACATAAAAAACCTATGAATTGGCTTAAATGCCATTTTAATATCAAATAAGTTACCAATTAACAAATTCATCAATTAAACTAAACACTCTAAAATGCCATTCCCACAACATACCAACAAATGAAACATCCTGTTCACAACATTCCTTTCAAAAAGAAACTCTGAAAAGCATTAAAGGTGTTGTTCCAACCCCGTAAGACTTTCGTATCTAAAAATTAAGATATTTTTGATGAAATCTGAGAGCTGGCTCACTCCCTCATAGGCTGCTAGGTAATCTATATCTGCCATCCCAGAAAAGTTAGTAAAAACATTGTTACAATAGTCCTAGTGACTACAGTGGCTCAACCTTAAGTTTATCAGGCAACGAGAATACCTTTTGTGCAAAAAAAATATATATATATTTTTTTTTCAACTATTCATTTTCTTCTGCGTGGGCCTCTGATTGAGTTCATGAGAGTGCCACGACGCATGTGTGAGAACTGAGATGACGCTCACGATCATTTGATGGGAAAGTGTGAAAGGTAAGCCATTCATTTTGCGGCACTGGTAAGGCACTCGTTGGTTTCTCACGATTCGGACATCCAGGAAATGCACACTTTAGAACCATTTTGAACACTACATCAAGACCCATCTGCGCCATCTTCTCAGTTCTCGCGCATGCGTCATTGCGCTCTCGTGAACTCGCGTCAGAGGCCCACATGGAAGAAAATGAAGAGTTGAATAAAGTTGTTATTTTTTGCGCACAAAAAGTATTCTCGTCGCTTGATAAACTTAAGGTTGAGCCACTGTAGTCACTTGGACTATTTTAACAATGTTTTTACTAATTTTTCTGGACCGGCAGAATGAAATTGCCAAGAAGCCTATGGAGGAGTGAGACAGCTCACAGATTTAATCAAAAATATCTTAATTTGTGTTCCGAAGATGAACGAAAATCTTACGGGGTTGGAACAACATAAGGGTGAGCAATTGCAGAATTATTTGACAAGAAATGATTAATGCATGACAGAATTTTTATTTTTGGGTGAACTAACCCTTTAATATTTTTACTTTCAAATGCCTAAAACTTCAGACAACAGATTTATAAACGATACATATAATGAATTTAGGAAGATGGTTGAAATGTGTTCTCAAATTACAAGTGACTCAAACACGCATCACTGAAACATGCAGTGTGTGTCACAACCATTTCCAATATTAATAAAAACAGTCACATTTAAAAGTACAGATATATTAAGTTACTTATTTTACCCACATCAATTCAAATTGATAGTTAATTTTAAGAATTCCAAAGATTGCAGCGAAAACTCACCTGTAGGTATCTGGTGCTCTGAAACAGATGTAGTGAATGAGGTAAAAAAATCCGGTGGGTGAACAAGCTTTTAGTCAACTTGACGGAACCTGTGAGTCAACACGAGGAAATACAATGAGTGAATATTCTACGTGCAAAACACTCTGATTCGAAATACACTCAATAATCTTACATTCGTGACAACATTGTGAATAATTCACCCTATTATCAAGATTTCTTAAAACATGAACATAAGCGTGATGACATGGCGCAAGATCCAAACTCCGAATAGTAATAATGAAAACATTCAAACCACAGACGTAGTAATTGTTATTTAGTTCACCCATATCGATTCAATTTTACATTTACTTTTTTTAATTAAAAGACTGTGGTCAAAGCTTACCTATATCTGGGCGCTCTGCAACTGAGTTGAAGTGAAGTGACTGAGGTAAAAACAATCCGGTTGATGAACAAGCTTTTAGTCAACGTACTTGACTGAACCTGTGAGTCAACACGAGGAAGTACAATGAGCGAATCTTCTATGTGCAGAAATACACTCAATAATCTTACATTCGTGACAACATCGTGTGTAATTCACCATATTATCAAGATTTATTAAAAACATGAACAAAAGCGCAACGAAATGGCGCGAGGCCGGCAAAATCCAAACACTGAATAGTAAGTTAATAATGAAAACCGTGATATTTCAAACCACAGACGTATTACTTGTTATTTTTATCAACCATATCGATTCAATTTGACTTTTACTTTTTTTAATTCAAAGATTGTGGTGAAAACTTACCTATATCTGGCACTCTGCAACTGAGATAAAACTGAGGTAAAAAACAAAATCCGGTTTGATCCGGTTGGTGACCGAGAAGCTTGACTGAAGCTCTAAGTGAACACAAGAAGGAAGTACAATCAGCGAATCTTCTATGTGCAAAAACACTCTGACTCGAAATGGATAATATAATTCTGAAAATCTGCTTTTACTAATTGTCATTTGCACTTATTTAATGTATGATTTATTGTCAGAAATGACGGATTTGTGAACAATATTTACACTGTGACTATAACAAACATTTAATTGTGTGCTTTACAAATCTTTAATATTTGATAACACAAGACTATAAAACGCTTATTACGAACTAAAAACTTGCATCCACTTTTACAATATAAAATGTCACACTTACTCTGTATCGAAAGTTATGACTATAACTATGGATCTATGAGACCGAATGATGACCGTCACCACGGTCTTACCTTGAATGACGCCATTCTGCTAGCTCTCCTCGAGACCTAATGTAAACAATGTCAGATGATTGACCCCAAGTGGTTGGTTCCCTATAAAACATCCGGATGAACCGAACACTTCCTCTTGCCTGGAACGCCTCAGTTCATCCCGAGTGACAAGAAATGGTGACGGTCATCATTCGGTCTCATAGATCCATAGTTACAGTCATAACTTACGATCTATTTCGACCTCACTCAGACCGTCACCACAGTCTTACCTTGGATGACTAGTGCCATCAAGGTCAAGAGGGAATGTAAGCCTCTCCTTCTTCACGTCCCTGCTTAGCGGCTGAGAGCAGAATTGTGGACCCAAGCGTAACTGGGTCCGACACATTGACCCTGTAATACCGGGCAAAGGTACAAGGTGAGCTCCATGATGCCGCTGCACATATGTCTGTTAGTGCCACCCCCTTCAGTGCTGCCCAGGATGTGGCCAGACTCCTGGTAGAATGAGCTACCAGGTTCCCTGGGACTGGTAAGCTCTGACTGGAGTATGTGTGTGCAATAGTGTCTACTATCCAATGAGATAGGCGCTGTTTCGAGGCTGGTTTTCCGATACTTTTCTTATCAAAACACAAAAACAACTGAGTGTGTACATGTCGTAATGACTGTGTCCGCTCAATGTATGTGCGAAGTACTCGAACTGGACATAAGGTAGCAAGATCAAGTTCTGTACAAGAGAGATCAGGATCAGGTTGAAACGCTGCAAGTTCGATTACTTGATTGATTGTGCAAGTATTAAGAACTTTAGGCAGGAAAGCCGGGTTCGGCCAAAGAGAGACCCCTGAATAGTTTGCTTTCCATCTCAGACAGTCTTCACTTACTGTTAAAGAATGTAACTCACCCACTCTCTTTGCTGAACAGATAGCAAGAAGGAAAACTGTTTTCCACGTCAGTGATTTAAGATCCGCTTGGGCCAATGGTTCAAATGGGGCTCTAGTCAATGACTGTAGAACCATGGGAAGATCCCAGGATGGTGATCTCAGCCTTTTTTCTGGATAGAGGCGACGTGCACCTTTGAGAAATTGAGTAACCAACATGTGTTTACCAACTGATAAACCTTCCACAATACTGTGGAAATGAGAAATAGCCACCACATAAACTCTTACTGTGTTGACTTTTCTACAGTCTAAAAGTGACTGAAGAAAGCATAAAATAGAATCAAGACCACAATTCGTGGGGTCTAAGTTTTTGTCCTGACACCAGTTAGAGAACACACGCCACTTGCTCGAGTAGTTATCCCAAGTGGAAGGCGCTTTAGCATTGTTTATGGTTTTCCTTACTGCCTCCTCTAGCTGACGAGAGAGGGGCTCAGTAGGGGCCCAGTAGGGGCCAAACCCAGAGTTGTAATGTGGCTGGGTTCAGGTGCCAGATCTGTCCCTCCACTTGAGAGAGAAGGTCTGCTCTGATTGGTAGTGGCCACGGATGGCCCTGTACCAGACGTAGGAGAAGTGGGAACCAATGTCTCTTTGGCCATTTCGGGGCGATCAGTAAGATCCTGCAATGTCCCAGATCCACCCGTTTGAGCACATGAGGAATCAATGGTAGGGGAGGAAAAGCGTATAATAAACCTCCCGGCCACTCGTGAGACAGTGCATCCAGTCCCAAAGGCCCACCTTGGCCACTCAGAGAGAACCACATCTTGCAATGGGTTGTCTCGGCTGATGCAAACAGGTCGGTGTGGGCTCTTCCAAACCAGGTCCAAATCAGATGCACCACCTCCGGGTGTAATCGCCATTCCCCCGGGAGAGGTCCAGTTTGGGAGAGGAGATCAGGTGCCTGGTTCACTTCTCCGGGTATGTAGATTGCCCTGAGAGAGGCAAGTCTCGGGTAGGCCCAAAACAGAAGTCTCCTGGTTTCCTGGAGGCAGCGCAATGACCTGGTGCCTCCTTGGTGATTGATATAATAAACTGCCGACATATTGTCGGTTCTTACAAGGACATGCTTGTCCTGTAGGAATGGAATCAAGTGTCTCAAAGACAGATAGATTGCTCTCAGCTCCAGCACATTGATATGTTCCATGGTCCAGGGGAACATCCATGAGCCTCTGACTGATCTTCCTTGCCAGACAGCCCCCCAACCTGTCAGAGAAGCATCGGTTGTCACCACCATTCTCCTCGCTGGTATATTCCCTAGAGGAACACCTTGATCCAACCTGCTGCTTCTTATCCATGGACGCAGAGCCTGAACACATTTCTGCGTGACCTTCAACTTCACTCGCCTGTGTAATTTGGGGTGGAGTTGAAATTTGTTGATCCACCATTGCAGTGGTCGTGCTTTGAGCAGTCCCAGAGGCACTACATTTATTGCTGCCGATATCATCCCCAGTAATCTTTGGAACTGTGCCAACTCCATCCGTTTGCCTAAGCGGAAAGATTGTGCCAGGGCAGATAACCTTGCTACCCTCTGTGGGGATAGAGATGCTGTCATTGTTAAGGTGTTCAAAACTAACCCGACAAATACGGTTTCTTGCCGTGGTTCGACATTGCTTATTTCATGATTCATGCGGAACCCAAGCTCTTGTTTATGGTTGATAACAGCTTCTGTATCTCTTAAAACCTGGTGACGGCTTGGTGCACAGATCAACCAGTCGTCCAGGTATGGGAGGATCTTTATACACAGCCTGAAGAGGGTAAAGCGCGGCTGACACCACCCTGGTAAATACACGGGGAGAGAGGGAAAGGCCAAAGGGAAGGACCTCGAATTGATATGCTTGGCCTTGAAAAGCGAAGGAACTTCCTGTGATCTGGATGAATGGGCACATGAAAGTATGCATCTTTGAGGTCTAGTGTTGTAAGCCACTTGTTTGGCTCTATAACCTCCAAGATTTGGGCGGTGGTCAGCATCTTGAATGGCAACACTTTTATGTATGCATTCAGACGTCTTAGGTCTAAGATGGGTCGGAGACCACCATCTTTTTTGGGCACAAGGAAATAGTTCGAATAAAACCCAGTGTGCTGTTCGTAGGGTTGTAGCTGAGTAATTTCCTTCTTCCCAAGAAGGGTTGCTATTTCTTTGGATAAAATTTTTGCCTGGACTGAGTCTTTGACCACAGTAAAGTGAATCCCTGAAAACAAAGGAGGTCGTCGCCAGAACTGGATTCTGTATCCGCTTTTTATCGCAGCGAGTACCCAACAATCTGAGATTTTCCTCTCCCAGCTGTCCAGGCATAGCTGGGAGCAGATTCCGGCAGCTCCTCCAGGATTGCTATGCAGTTCCCCCATAGGGGCCTGAGCCCCTGGGGTTTCGCTTCTTTTGTGGTGCATCTCTAACTGATGTACGAGACCGAGCCATTTGTGAATGCCGTGGTGCTTGTCTGGCACTTTGGCTACTATCAAACCTCTGAGAATGGGTATTTTGTCTTCTGTTGAACTCCCATGGTCCTGGCCGACTAAAATGGGGATGATGAGGGGGCTGACAGCCTCGATATGACTGTCTAGTTGCCTTAGCGGGACCAAACGTGTGTTGCACTGATTCTCTTCTACGCCGCGCTTGCTCCGCTTTATCAAGTGTCGTCTGAGAGTCTGGATTAAACACACGGCCTGGTGTAACGGGCATGTAGGTCAGTTCCTTCCTGATAGTATCAGGTAGGGAGGTCTGTGCTTACCAAATCTGTCTACGAGAAAGGATTGCAGATGACATAGAAGCCCCAATGTCTCTAGTAAGCTGGGCGTGCGTAACCAGGGCTGCATCGACCAAACCCATAATGTCCCGATCCTCCGGATTTATAAGTTTCCGTTAAGAAGCCAGAATTATGGCTAAGGCATTACCAGATCGGGCTGCACGTGTGGCTGAGTTGTAGGTTCGACACACTAGGTTATCGGTCTTCTCACACTCTTTCTGGGGACAGCGTGGGTCATCAGTCACCCGGTCTAGACCCAAGGATGTTAAAGATGCCATTTCACACTCCACCGCTGGCATACCTCCCATGCCTGTTTCTGCAGCATATTATATATAAGCAAAACGTCTGCAACCAGCATTGAACTGGCGTGCAGCTTTGGGGTGATTCCAAGCTTTGCTTAGCATTTGTGAATAGTTCTCAGTAAATGGGCCATACCCAGACATGATGGACACTCCCGATGTCCATCCCGAGGATGCATAGTAGCATGACAATAATGGCACAGAGGTTGACTCATGATTGTAAGACAGCTGCGTACAATTGTAGCTCGGATAACAAACAAAAATATGAATACTCTACTCCTGCGCACAGGAGTTTGCCAAATGATATGTAAATGTGTAAACACAATCAAAATCATATATATATATATATATATATATACTTTCAGTCTAGTTGAGGACAAGAAAACTTAAAATTTCTTGTTGTCTGGACAATCTAGTTATCTCTACACAAAAAAATAAGTTGAAATAGCTAAATTGCAAAAATAGTTTTTACAGAGTATGAACCACTGTCTTTATCTGTATCAAAAATGATGGATGAGTCAAAAATGACTCCCAAGTTCTTTACTTGTTCCTGTAGGTACCCCTTCCATGGGCCTAAGTGATCGACTACCGTTTGGCTACCAGCTGTGCGACCAAAAATAATAATTTCAGTTTTGTTTTCATTCAATTGAACGAGATTTTCAGTCATCCACAGCTTTACTTCCTCCAGACACCTAAGGAGTATGGCATTAGAATCCTTACTACCGGATCTCAACGGCAAGTAAACTTGAGTGTCATCTGCATACAGATGGTAAGAAATACCATACTTCTTAAAAATCATTCCCAGCGGGAGCATTTACAATGAAAAGAAGATGGGACCCAAGATGGACCCTTGTGGGACCCCACAGGAAATAGGTAATGGAGCAGAGTAGTTATTCCCAATCTTCACAAAAAAGGATCTACATTCCAGATAAGAAGCAAACCATTTTAGGACCGTCCCCTGAATACCAACAAACTGCCTAAAGGCGAGTCAGAAGGATCTGGTGGTCAATGGCGTCAAAGGCTGCTGACAAATCTAATAAAATTAATGCTGCATGACTACCTGCATCCGTAATTAAAAAAAGATCATTAACAACCCTTAAAAGGGCTGATTCTGTACTGTGCCCACCCCTAAAACCAGACTGAAATTTGTCCAAAATATTATTCTTTGTTAAGAAAGTGGATATTTGTTTAAGCACAGCTTTTTCAAGTACCTTAGACAAGCCAGGTCATTTTGAAATTGGTCGATAGTTTTTTAAGTCATATGGGTCCAGACTTGGTTTTTTGAGATATGGCTCAACAATAGCTTGCTTAAGGCAAAGTGGTGCAATGCCATTCTGTAGACTACTATTAATAATAGATAAGATACTTGGGCTGACTATATCAGCACCTTCCTTAAGAATGGACAGCGCAACTGCATCAGAGGGACAAAATGATCGCTTTAAGTGGAGAATGACATTTCTAATATCAGAAAGTGGCACCAGTTCAAACTGACTAAAAGAATACATCGCAGTTAAATCCGTTAGCACACAACCATGGATGAAAAACTTGCTCTGATTGCATTTATTTTCTCAACAAAAAAACGTTGAAAATAAATCACACGTTGCCGATGATAAAGTTAAGCTTGGCTTTGTACTTGGACAGATCAGTCTATTAATAACAGCAAAAAGCTCACGTCGTGGGTTTTTTGCAATCATATCAGACAAGTAACATGCTCTATAATATTTCACAGCTGTTTGGTATTTTGTCAGACTTTCCCTTAACATTTGCAAGGAGCCTATCTTTCCTCCACCTCCTTTCTGTTCTTCTACATTCCCGTCTAAGAGCCCGAGTTTGATCATTTAGCCAAGGTTGTGTTTTGGCTCTTCTTTCCTTTGTTTTAAATGGGGCAATAGAGTCCATGATGTTCATACAGACAGAATTAAACGTGGTAATCAACTCATCTGGATCGACAGAGGGAGATGCAGACTCGATACAAGGTATTTGTGGAGAGGCAATAAAAGAGTTAAAAAATTCTGATGCTGTAAGTGGGGTGAGTATACGGGAATAAACCACCGACATAGTAGCAGACTGATATACACTTGGAAGATTCACGTTAAATACTACTGGACAATGATCAGAGAAACTATGTGGCATAATATTAAGATCACAAATCGAAACTCCTAAAGACAGAACGAGATCGAGAGAGTGGCCAAGTTCATGTGTGCTACTCTTAACAGATTGAATCAAGTTAAGAGTCCAACATTCCTAGGAAATCAGCTACCATTGGTTTTCCTGGGCAACAAACATGTACATTAAAATCACCAACAATTAAGATTGAATCAGATACTAATACAATGTGAGACAAAAAAAAAATCTGAGAATTCTTCAATTAAGTCTTTGTGATATTTAGGTGCACGATAAACATTTACACAAAGCACCGGATTCTTATAATCCAACATCATCACTTGGGCTTCGAAGCTCTGATAGTTCATAAATGGCAGTAAGCGACATTTAAAACGTTTGTTAAAAATAATGGCAAGGCCACCACCCCAACCAGAGTTTCTGGGAGAGGTAAAAAAAGAGTTGCTTCCATTATAGGGGTGAGATCAACAGCGTTCATCCATGTTTCAACATTAAATAAAAAATCCAAGTCGTTGTGTATATAAAAATCATTTAAAATGAATGATTTGTTTGCAAGGGATCTGGCATTGACTAATGCCGTCCTTACCAGGGTGTTCTCAGTTGTCATACTCGCGCCCCCGCACTCTTCTATCTTCCGCAAATGACACAGATTACCGTGGTTTATACCTTTCCTGGTGTGATGGGGCCTTGACACAAAAGGTCTGGGCACGGACAACAGCACCGCCGGACAAACAACGCGAAGACACGTGAACCGCAAATCCCGCGGCCTCGAGGAAGAAATATTCCACGCTCTCTTTGCTTTCTCTGACGCACCCGCTCTGCAGCCCCGTCTCCTCCGGTGTTTTTTCTTTTTACCACTGGCATTTCCCGTCGTCGATCGAATTATCTCCGCGGGTAGAGGTCTCACAAGCCAAGGATGAAAGTATTGTCCAACGGCAGAGAGGTCGGGTACAGATGAACGGATATTAAATAATGCTTGACGATCGTAAGTCCATAAAGTTTGGCCATATTGAGGAAGTAAACACAACATAAAAAGTGATAACAATAAAACAAACTGAGCAAGACTAGCAGCCAACACACCACTGGGCGCCATCTTGATCTCTTCTTGATAACAATGACTAGGGGAGAGCGGGTCACAAAGTAACACTTTTTGACTTTCTCAGTTTGTGTAAATCTACTTATGGTTCAGAGTATTTATTTTTTCCCATATTAATTTCCCACATGTCTAGTACAAATGTGGTTTTGTTTTATTAATACAGTATATACTTTTTTCTTGATATACCCCGAAAGAATGGAAGTGAAATGTGACAACATGCCCCATAGGTGGGGTACATTGTAACATGTGAGGGGCACATTGTAACATGACCATAAAACAGCTTAAAATGTTATCTGATCTAATAAAAAAAAATATACAAGACAAACTAAAATATTTTCTAAATAAAATACAATTATTAACTTTTTCATATAAAATAATGGCATTTTTTAATAATTAAATAAAAACTCATTTTTGAGTTTTAACTACGAACACAGGAAAACACAGCTATACAACATAGTTCAAAACAAATAAATAATTAGTCATTTCTGAACATTGACTCTCAGTCTTTATTCACCTTGTTCTCATGTTTTCTCAATAGAATTAATAAAAGTATAGAATGTAATAGCATATTTCTAATAGGGGCACATTGTAACGCAGTGTGACAACATGCCCCGCCTGTACAACTGGGATTTAAACCCAGCTAGTGTCTTCTGCTAGTTAGCGAAGCATTGAATAACTATCTCAACTGTTAAATAACATATTGGAGATTAAAATAATATCAGATTTGTCTAATTTTAAATAAACACAAAAAATAGAGATGAAAAATGAACTTAAGTAAGAAATGTACTTTTGCTATGGTTTAATAAATGTCTATGGATATCTTCCAAAAAAATTATAATTTTGGCGCAATTTTTTCTCTATATAGTGTTGATATGGCAACTAGTAAATACACCAAGTTTCGTCATGCTAGCATGTGTGAAAGTATTTAAAACAAGTGTGTTACAACTAGCCCCGTGTTACGTTGTGCCCCGCGCTCCCCTACATCTTGCGCCATCTTGATCTCTTCTTGATAACAATGACCACATCTTGCTATTTGGGATATTAATAGATACAGGAATAAATGATTTTTTGTAACAATTACTCTTACAAAGTGGGACTCTATAACGTCTCCCTGATGGCAGAAGCTGATACTTTGGAAATGAAACATGGCTTGAATCACTCACTATTGTCTGTGCATTCTTAAAAACCAACGATTCATAAATTAATTGAAGTGATGTGTACTCTCTTACACCCATAACTTTCATTGCAGTTTTAACAATACGTGCAAGCTGTGATTTGAATTGTACTGAAAGATTGCCATACCAAGCTTGCATCCCATAATTTAAAAGACTACCTAAAACGGCATAATAAAATAATTGCCTAATTCTCTGATTTACAATAAAAAAAATAATAATTTGAACAAAGATAATCAATGTGGGCTTTCCAAGTAAATGAACAATCAATGACCACACCTAGATACTTATAGGTATCCACCTGCTCAATGATATTATCATGAATGATAACTGGGCTGTAATCACCTAATCTTTTTGGATCCACTATCATTTGATCAACAGATGATTTAAATTGCACCACCGCACAAAATTCTCAATTTCGAACTGATACGCTGATATATCATGATCTTTCCCTAACAGACTCAATATCCCAGTGTCATCAGAGTATTTGATAATATAGTTATTCTTATTTATACTAGAGCAGTCATTTGTATATAGAGTAAACAGAATGGGAGAGCATACGCAACCTTGAAGCGCACCTACTACTAGTAGATTTAACATCAGAGAGTGTATTATTTACTTTTACATATCGAGTACGATTGGTTAAGAAAGAAAAGAGCCACATAATAATAAAAGGGTTGACATTACAAGCTTACCCAGGAGAAACTGCGGCTGAAGCGTTATTAAAGGCGGAGCTAAAATCTACAAAGAGCAGTCGTGAATAAGCATTAGAGGTTTCTAGATGTTGAAACCTGTGAGTCAAATGAGTGACAGTGTTAACAGCATCAACAGTCTCTCTCCCCTCCCTATAAGCAAACTGAAATGGATCTAATAATAAATTTACATTACATTTCAGTCTGGACACCACATACTTCTCCAGGCATTTTTACAAATTATTTTACATAATTACAAATGTTATAGCAATTGGTCTGTTGGACGGTCAGTTGAGCAACAAGAACACAGCACATCTCAATTCTCACAAGGATGCATTATGTGTCTTTCAAGGTAGCCAAAAAGAAAATCAGACTCCATTCAAAAAGCAACAATAACCATTCCTGAAGATGATCTGGACAAGCATGGGATTAGAAATCATGAGATCATGTTTACAAAGATTACAAAGATCATGTGTTTGATTACCAGGGAATGTGCATACTGATAAAATGCATCTGTACATCTTGAATGCAGTGTTGCTTGGATGAAAATAAATATAGAAATGGTCCCTGCCTTTTAAAGGCGATTTAAGTTGCTCTGTGTTTGTTTTGTTCCACTCCACAAATTTAGTAGATATGTAAGCAATTATCTTGACATGCTTCATTCTTATAAAGAGTACAAGGATGCAAAAACAAATAAAAAATTGCCAAAATATTGACGCCAAAATCTAAAGAGTTAAGATTGATGATTTTGGTCTTAGTTGGATCAGTTTTTTAGATCAGTTAATGGGCTGTTGCTGAGCACACTTTGAGGTGAACCATACTTTTATTTTCCATAATGGAGCCTGAGTCCTCTGAGAGTCAGAGTGTGATTTTCATATGCAGGGAGAAGCTGAATTGTCCACAGGCCTTTCATGTAAATGAGCCATTTGATTTTATCTCTCTTTTCTGCTCCAGAGGTGTGTCAGTCTGTTTGACTACATTGACTGTCTCCATTGTCTCTCTCCATCTTCTCTTTGTTTCCAAATCCACAAGGAAAGTTGGCTGCTCACAATGTGAGCACTTCTCTTTTTCTCTCATAGGGGCTATTGTGTTTCTGTTTTTACGAGGAGACCAGAGAGGATTGGAGGAGTTGCACACACACACACACACACACACACACACACACACACATGCACACACACACACACACACACATACTGTATACCCATACACCAAACTACACGCATATTTTTTGTGAGATTGACAGCGGCCACATTGCTGATGTGTGTTATCTCTCAGAGCCCCCCATGCCCAGAGTCATTTCCTCTTATTATGGACAGCAGGAAGTAAGCAAAAAATGAGTTTCCACTCAAAACTTTTCAGTCAAATGACAGATAAAATTACACCAAAGAGAGAGAGGAATGCTGTAAAACTATACAAATAAACGTGACATTTGTCCAAGTCTTGTATGACAATGTAAATTTAGCACCTGAACCTGAGTTGTGTGTGAATGGATAAATGGATAAAACCCCCCAAAAAGGTCATCAGTGTTTTAAATAATTCCAGCTATGTCAGCAATTACAAATGAAAAACACAAAAACATGTTTTTGAGTTCAAGTCAGTTAAACCTACCATCCCCCATTCAGAGTATTCACACGTACATGCTCAAAAACACACCTTGGAACGTCCTCAGAAATGCTACTAAAACACGTGCGCACAGCTACCAACCCCATCCATGAATCATTAACCATCTGCTGGTTAGAGAGAGACAGCTCTGTCCTTGGAGCGGGATGGCCCATAAGATCGTGACTCTAATTGAAGCAGCTGGGGGGCAGATTGTAAAGAACCCAAAAGGCTGTTCAGCTGGAGTAAACCACAGAGCAGCTGCAGAGAGACACATATGGAGAGAAAGATGCTGAGAGCGAGAAAGAGAGTTAGAAAGGAGCACAGAGAGCAAGAGATAGATAATTGTATTATTCTTTTAATTGGTGTTTTTGGGTAGGTAAATGTTTAAAAAATAGGGTAGACCTATTCTATTTTCAAATTTCAAGTTTTACTCCCGTCCTTTGTCTTAGTGTTAATTTAATATCATAAAGATATTATTATAGGTATTTGAATTAGTTTTTAAATATTTTGTAAGTTTGTTTTGTATTGTTTTTTTTTTTTTTATATATATATATATATATATATATATATATATATATATATATATATATATATATATATATATATATATATTATACACATTATTATTTTTATTGCACACCAAGAAGTGTGAAGTGCCACACCTGAGACATCTCACAGGTAGCATAAACGCTCAATCTAGTCTCGCATTCTCAAATTAAGGCGGAAGTCCAAAACAGTGAATCTAGTATACAGGCAAACTTTCAATGAGTTTGAATTCAGGTGTTAAAAAAAAAAAAAAAAAAAAAAAAACCAAACGGAAAGAGAAAAGGCGATCAATAGTATTATATTTCATATGAAGCTACTCAAAAAAAAAAAATGGCCTGCTTTTCTTTGGGGAAATGGCTTGGTGTTTGTTTTCTCCTTTGTAATCAAACAGAGTTCTCTTCAGCCAAAAGTACAGCTGGAAATTGACCTTATCCAACCTCAGCTCCCACACTAACCAGCGGTCTTCACTGCGAGCCTGGATGGTTCTGTGAACCCAGATAGCCTGAGGCTTGTGCTTTGGCCGCACAGAGATAACCACAATGGCAAAGAGCATGTGTTGTTTCTCTTTTATTTGATACATTTTATGCACTAATTTTATTTTATTATAATATTTCCCTCTAGAGTGTTTATTTTTAGCAAAAAGACAACAACATGGAATGACATCTGTGAATGTCATTTATAAACACTGCTTGGCAACCAGTATAATGCCCAGGTTGCATGTATAATTTACTGTTATTACTACAGAAAGTACATGTAACATAATGTAACAAGGACACTGTAAAATAAAGTGTTACCTAAAACATTTTAAGTGGTTTGACTAGCAATGCTATATCTTCCCTCTTGTTACAACCCTCTTGTTATGGTTAATTTGCAGAAACTGATTTCACCAAGTGCAACATGTTCCTTTATCAACATCTTTGTTGATCCTGGAACAACATTTCAATCAACCAATCAGATTTGAGGGACAAGTTTACAGTTTATGTCAAGTTTAGGCTTATTACCATGGTTGTGTGCTTCAGCATCAATGTTAGGCTATTTACCTATCATTTCCCTCTGATTGTAGGGATAACTTCTGGGTAGGGATATGGTTAGGATTGCATTTTCAAAAAGGAATTTTGTTACAGGATTGACAAAATATGTTGACCCAGAAACTCTGCAAAATCAGGATGTGCGGTTAATTTTATGTTACATTCAACTGCATGCCACAAATGCCGTCCACAGAGATTAACTCGTATATAACCTGGAATCATCCTAAAAGCTACTGTGGCATTATGAGGAATGGGCATATTAGTTTAGAGTAGTGATACAATCAAGATGTTTCAAGATGCAACAGTATGAGTATGAATGGCTGGGTGAAAAAAGGAAAGAAAGGGTAAAACTTTGTGTGTGTGTGTGTGTGTGTGTGTGTGTGTGTGTGTGTGTGTGTGTGTGTGTGTGTGTGTGTGTGTGTGTGTGTGTAAGGTCACTGCAAGCTGTCACACTTTGACTTGAAGAGGCAGCCTGCAGTCTGGAAACACAACACTCACTGGATAAAAGATCTATTGTGAGCTCCAGCACTCCGTAGGAGACAAAGCAGCACTGTTACACACACACACACACACACACACACACACACAGTCTAAGATGTGGTCCATCATTACAATGCCAAAAGAACCATAGAACAACAGGGGGTGTAGAGAGCTGCCATGGAGTAAAGTAAAAGAATGAATCAGACGGTTAAATAAGTCGCGAATATGAGGGACTAACATTTTGCATTACTCTATTGATGCTTCATAGCCATTGGCTACTCTGAGTGTTCTCCCAGCATGTCCTCTGATGTAGCCCAAATTTTACAACCCAATGGCATTACACAAGCAGAGACTGGTATTCCAGAAGTAACCAGAGGCCCATTTTATCCGTTTGGAAACTGATTTGTCCCTGGATATATCCGATAATAATACAAAGACAGCATGTGACAGTAGAAATGTGTCAGTTGGCAGGGATTTTCCTATAGTGTTTATACTGTACCACAGTAGATACAGTCTATTTATAAGAAAAAACAATGATCACTAGAACAGTTTTGGATATCTCAAGTTAGCACAGACTCAACCATATCTAACATTCTGGGATGTCCGTCCGTCCGTAAATCAGGATGATTACACCAAGTTTATTACAAGTTACACCTGGTCACTTCATGCATTTTCTCTGCCCTCCAAAGCGCATTAAAGACGGATTTAAATCCGACCACTCAAACCACTTCAGAAGGTGGTCTGGGCCACATGTAAATGCATCTGGTTGTTGAAACCACATTTCACTCCTCCCAACAATGCTAAAAATAAATGTGTGAGAGTGTGTTATAGGCTATATGTCATGTTATAGCCAGATATGACTGTGCTACTGCAACACGCATTGCTGCAGATGAGCGGAGTATCTCTTTATGAAGCCAACGCGCAAACTTCCGCAAATAAGACAAAGTATGTCACAGACACTCAACACACAATCATCTTCATTAAAAGTAAAGAAACTTGCGATCTTTGAAATTAGCTGATGATCAATAAAATGCAGCTCATTTCGGTTGATCCAGGAATCGGGGGCTAGTTGCATAAACGTAGCCATTATGTTAAGACTGTGTCTTAAGAACTAGTATGATCAACTAGAAGTTAGGCCGTGTGTCCACCAAAGCGTTTTTACTCGCGGCTGGCGTGTTTTTTCAATTGTTTTCAATGGGAGCGCCGCGTTTTTAAAACGCAATGAGCGTAACGAGGCGCTGAGCGTCTTTTTCACGCTGAAGCGCTGAGCGTTCGGCGTTTTTTACTGGTCGCCGAGAGTTGAAGAATGTTCAACTTTTGGTAAAACGCAGCGCTCATCACTGTCACTTTTTACCCAACCGTCCAATCACAGTGGAGGAGGGGCGGGACTAATACCACACCGACCAACCGCGTCCGCCCGCCACATGATTCTGCTTGTACAACGTCAACAGATGACAACAACAAGCATAATAACGGAACAAAATCAAGAGCCAGATAAAATACATTACATTGTATTGACATTTTAATATAGAATCAACACAGAAACAAAATATGTGTGAAATGAGATACTAGTAAGACTTTCGCGGATATTCCGTATCATAACAAGCAAAGTGTCTCGTTCTCAACCGTCTCAACTGAAAAAATGCTGCGCTGCCAAAACGCTCTCAAGCGCCCACAGCTGAGCGTTTTTAGCAGAGCGCCTAGCGTTTTCAGCTGGCTAAAAACGCTTTGGTGGACACGCGGCCTTAGGGTAACACTTTATAATAACTGCACGCTATTAAGCATTAGTTAAGCATTAGTAAACAGTTAATTCATCATTTATAAAGCATTTATAGACATTAAAAAGCAGTTTATAAATACGGCTATAAATGATTTATTCTTGATTTATAAGCATATCTATAATGTGTTTAACAATTGTATTTTCATAATTTATTAATGCTCAATTTATCATTTCTAAATGAAGTATTGCTTTATTTTCAAACCAGTTATTTAGGAGTTGTCATTGATTCATAAGATCACTTAGTAAGTAAATGTAGTAAATGCAGGTAGTTTTTAAAGCATTTACTAGTGGTCAGTTAACTATTTTTGTGAGCTCATCTAAAGTGAGGACTAGTTATGCCTTGTAAAGCATTTACAAATGAGATTTAAAGGCTCATTTATCTTCTAAACAGAAAAAGGAAACAAACACAACACAGTGATACAGAACATACAAATATTAACAGCCTTTAAATCTCCTTTGTAAATGCTTTACAAAGCATAACTAGTCCTCACTTTAGATGAGCTCACAAAAATAGTTAACTGACCACTACTAAATGCTTTAAAAACTACCTGAATTAACCCTGAATTACAGTAGAAATACATTTTAATAAAGCATTTATTAACACACTAAGTAACTATTACTATATGTCTGAATAATAAGATATATGAATGTACATTTAAATAATGTATTAATCATTTACTTACAAGTGATCTTATGAACCACTGACAACTCCTAAATAACTGGTTTGAAAATAAAGCAATACTTCATTTAGAAATGATAAATTGATCATTAATAAAGTATGAACATTCAATTATTAAACACATTATAGATATGCTTTTAAATCAAGAATACAGCATTTATAACTGTATTTATAAACTGCTTATTAATGTCTATTAATGCTTTATAAATGATGAATTAACTGTTTACTAATGCTTAACTAATGATTAATAGAGTGCAGTTATTATAAAGTGTTACCAAAGTTAGTTAGAGGTAATCAGTCTTACTGTTCGGTGTCAAATTAGACCAATCTACGTTTTTATGTTACTGACGTTAAAAAGTTATTAACAGTCTTAAAGAATAAAATTGGATGACTAACTTGTAAGACTAGTTTTAACAGTTTATGCACCTGGCCACGGATTTATATCCGTTTTGCGAAAACACATTTATGTGACCAGGTGTAAATGGAATCGTTTTGATAAATCAGATAGCTATACGATCAGTAAAAACGTATGAAGTGACCAGCAGTAAACAGGCCCTATAGGGTTGTGGAGATGCTGGCACCTATCCCAGCGTCTCACAGCGAACAGTCTCCGTAAATGGTTGCTATACACAGGATGCAGAATTGCATTTAAATATAAGAAAATAGAATTAAAGTGAATTGAAATATAAAAAGATTCAGGACTAATTTTAATTAGAACAACAACCAACTTTGAATGCTGGCTTGACAAAGTCCGGTTTGAAAATAAAATAAAAAATCTAAATAGCTAACAAAAGATAAATAGATAAATCCAATTAAAAATCCAATATGTAGTATGACGTTGTAATGCATGCTTGGTGGTAGGGTTAAGGCCTCGATATATTCCAAGTGAAATCGAAGAACGAATTGGTGTGATGTCATTTTGAAGATCAGACCAAAGAATCAGACCAAAAGTTGGTTTTGTTTGGTGTTTGATTTAGGAGTTTGAAACAGCTTGCCAAAGTGAACATTCCGGAAAATTTTGCTCCAACTGGTAAACACCTTTGAACTACCTTTGGATCGAGGTGATACATATTATGTAGGGGTCTCTGGTGCTCCACTGGGTAATTTCTTCTTCGTTCTTCTTCTGTCCATCAGACGTCTGTGAGTAAAAACATGAATTCACTGGACAGGTGCTCTATAGCAGAAATTGAAGTTGTAATTCGAAATAAAAGAGACACTGCCACTGTTTTTTTTTTTGCTGCTTGCTTTAAAGCAAAATATTTTATATAGTGGTATATAAATAAACGTGACATGACTTATCTAGAGCAGTGGTTTTCAACTTCGGTCCTGACTTCTTTATTAAAAACACCTGTTCAGATCATCAGCTCATTAAGAGAGAGCTCCATGAATTCAACTAAGTGTATCAGATAAGGAGGACATACAAAATGTGCAGAGCCAGGACCAGAGTTGAGAACCACTGGCCTAGAGTGCCGAATTGCAGGGCTCGTGCAAACACCTCGCTCTGATCAGATGCTTTCTTAACTGGTGTTTTCTCACCGCTGTCATTTTTGTTGTGTCTTTATTTTGTTATTGAAAGGAAAGCGTGCAGCACATATTTTCATATTGCAGCATCGGGATATTTGCTAAAAGTATTGTCACATATTTCAAACTTCTTTCTACCCCTCAGCGAAGAGCTAAAAAGAATTTTGCAGTATATCAGGGCCTTTAGAATTAGGTTAATTTATACTATTCATCCAATGCATTTAGCTTTTAAAGCCAAGATCATGTCCCATGACTGCACATGCATTTATGAATTTTATTGGATTTAATTTGATTATTGACAAATTATTGGATTTAATCCAGTATGTCAATCCGCTACAGGCTGCAGCGAAACCAGCACGAATTCCTATACCAAGAACTGCTGGTATAGTGCTGCACTTTAAAGCGCCAATTAAAATGTTGTAAGAGCAAAAATATCTATAAGTTGAACTAATATTCTTGCTTTGGTATATTCTTATGTCGAGTTTTCCAGTTTAAAGATACAAACATATGCATACTTACTAAAATTACTTACACATACATATGTCATAATTCAGGGGCGGAAGCAATATGCAAGTAAAACTCCTTTATTGTTGGTCAAAAAGACACAGCAAAAACACACGGGTGGGCTGGTGGCGCAGGGACTTGATGGTCAGCGTGGAGGTGAAGACAGGTGACGGTGAATCCAGTGAAGTGAACATCCAACACGACGAACACCACGAAAACACCGAACAGGACACGAACTGGAACTGGAACTGGAACTGGAACTGGAACAGGAACTGGAACCAGAAGAGCAGACGACGACAACACACTGAGGACACCAAAACCAACGATCTGACAGGGAAAGGAGAGTGTGATGAGTTTATATAGCAGAGATGATTGATGGTAGCTGATGAGGGGAATGAGATCAGGTGGAGTGCTGATCAACTAAACGAGCAGCCACGCCCACTCACACACACCCACACACACAAAACAACAAATACACGAGACACGAAGAAACCAGTGAATTCATGAACCGTGACAATATATGTGTAGTGTGGAGTGCCTCTGGGGTATATACTTGGCCCATCTTATTATTATTTTCTGTTAAACCTTTATCTGGTGAAATTTAGTTACTCATTTACTACCAAAAAAAATAAAAAATAAAAAAAAAAATAATTTCACACAACCTACCACTTGAGTTGCATGGATAAGTTTAATTTTACCTTATGTATTAGATGCTGATTAGGTGAATCATTTGAAAATGTAATGTAGTCATGAGACAGTGACATGGAAATGTCCTAAATATGAGTGTTATTAACACTTGGGCTATTTACAGTTCCACACACTATCTTTCCACTCCCACACACATACCCAATATGCACAGATTTTCCCAGGATGCAACAGCAAGACCTGGCATGCTCAGGCTTCTAGGCTCAATCCACTTACGTAATATTTCTCTGCGCTGGAAAACATGGGCCATCTGCACCTCAAGCAATTCTACTGACTTCTCTTTTGATTACTTCTCCCTCAGATGTTCAACACAGGGTTTACCCAAAAAAGAAAAGCACACCAAACACTCCAGTCCCCACTTAACCAATGCAAAATTCTACATCCCTCACCTCACACTATCCCTGTCCCAGCATGCATCATTAGCAGCTGATTGATTAAAGCTCTTATTGGCCAGGTACTACTTACCTGCTGTTCCAGGCTTAATGAGGTGATGATGGAGAATAACACAAACATACACAAACTGGCATATGTAGTTTACTGGAACTCTCCATAGGCATAATGGTTTTTATACTGTACAAACTGTATACCTCCCTACACTAACCCTACCCTTACCCATCTACTAAACTTACCCATCACAGAAAACGTTTAGTATTTTTTGAATTTCAATAAAAAACACTGTTTAGTATGTGTTTTAAGCTATTTGGTTTACGAGGACACAGGAAGTGTCCTCATAAACCACATTTGTGACCCTGGACCACAAAACCAGTCACATGGGTCAATTTTTTGACATTGAGATTTATACACCACCTGAAAGCTGAACAAATAATCTTTCCATTGATGTATGGTTTGTTAGGATATGACAATATTTGGCAGAGATACAACTATTGAAAATCTGGAATCTGAGGATGCAAAAAAATCTAAACATTGAGAAAATCTCCTTTAAAGTTGTTCATTTATGTTGGCGATTGTGCTGCATTCACTCACAAAAATACATGTTTTATATATTTACGGTAGGAAATTTACTAAATATCTTCATGGAACATGATCTTTACTGAATATCCTAATGATTTTTGCCATAAAAGAAAAATCAATAATTTTGACCCATACAATATATTGTTGGCTATTGCCACAAATATACCCGTGCGACATGTGACTGGTTTTGTGATCCAGGGTCACATTTATGTTGTAATACCCATGTCATTATACACATTCGTGTCCTCAAAAACCACATATGCAAGATCACACACACACAGTCCTGTCATAACATTGGAGCTTGAGGGAAAGTATTTGTTAGTTAAAACAGCACTCAACATTTATATTGTGAAATTGTTTAGACAACCTTTAAGATTATGCAATATATACTTTTGTTTTGGATAATGTCAGCTTGATTTTAGTTTATTAATACACATATATATAAAACTGTATAATTACTAAATTCACAGTAAAATGCTACACATCCCACAATCATGCAGTGAATTTCACCTGTAATTGTGGAGATCCCTACAATAGTGAGATTTGCAAGCAAATGTAGAAGAGCCATGTAACATTACCTTACGTTAACTATCTTTGCTTAATGTGGGATGTCGAACCATGCGAACTAACCAAGTTATAACATTTTGATGTGAAAATTTTATTTTTATTTTTATTAAATTAGATACACAAGTGTGTTTCTGACATTACATAATGAAGCTGCCCAGGTGGAAGCAACCCTTATTTGACTACATTTGTTTGTGTTTAAATAGTGTCGTGTAAGGATGCAGTCAGTCTTTTCCAACCTGGTTTGATGGAGGAACCTACATGGAGTTCCCTTTCCAGTCATTATTTGCCTGCCACAGTGCCACACTCCTGGGTTTCCCTCAAGAGATGAATGAAAATGTAGCCAAATTCTGTCAGCGGCAACCTGAAGAGACACAAGACCTGAGAGTCTTTCACAAAGAGAAATAAAAATGGACAATTATTTTTTGTAATGGAATATTGCAATATATATATTGCAATATTCCATTACAAAAAATAATTGTCCATATATATACAATGTTTTGTTTTTTATTCATGTGGCCTCATAATCTTTAATAAAAATAACTTCCCCTTCCTATTGCAAGGACTTCTCTACTCTACTGGTACAAGGGCAGAATATGGGGTTAATCGTTATTCCAAATAAATAAATTATGATCCACAAATAAATGTAAAGAAATTCACAATATTGTAATGAACAAATACATAGAATGTGATCCACAAATATAAGTTAGGAGTTTCACAAAAATGTATTAAATTCACAAATGAATAAAATGAGATTTGCCGACAAAAAAACATATTCATAATGTCACAAACACAACTCTGCCTCACATTCATTTTTGAATCACTTCCTGTACATTTGTGGGTGGCTTTCTGTGCATTTGTGGATCGCCGCACACATTCATGGATTTTGAAACATTTCTAGCATCAAGATGTGCAGACAAATCCACAAATAAGTGGACTCAACCGACCATCTACTCAAGCCAATCAGATAACAGCCTCATTTCGCTAAACAATTGTACGTTCTCGCTAAATCCAATCACGTTTTGCTTTACAATCAGGGCGGTCTCGTCTTTAACTTTGCTCACTCATCTGCATTGGCTCATATAGAAATTTTAAGGCCCATAAAAATTGATACAGTAAAAGATTTCGTCAGACCTTTAGACTGTATCAAGCCAAGCAACAGTAATGTATGTGCATTTGAAAATGTCAGAGAAACAGCGCTTTCTGTTATAAGAATTACGCTATATTGGATACAGACGCGTTATGGAAGCATCACGTTATTAATGATAAAACAGAAGGCTTCAATAAGAAGCTGACTAATAAATAACTGGATTCAACTAGTGATAAAGATGCAAGTTTGTTTAATAGATGAAATTACTGCGAACAGCGTTTCCCAGTTCTTTAGTCAAGCAGTTATAATGACGGATGTGAGCAGCTCCATTGATCATTACTTACAGCATCCAAAATAAATGCAAAGATGCATTTTTCAGCATTGCAAGGTTTTTATTTGCATTATCCACAAAAAAAAAAATCACCGAACTGCGCCACTCACATCAAAAGGTGTTATAGCTCGGATCAGTGAATTATGCAATTTGTGTATAAACCTGAGTTTACCCTGATTAACTTGAACCTGATGAAAATATGAAGAAGCCTTAAAATCCAACAATCTTTTGGAAACGGGGTGTTTTAACCACACAAACAGCACTTCAGCTCAAGTCAGCTTCATTAAATGCAGTTTCTTTCAGGGGTTCAAAATGAATCTGTTCCTGCCCCAAGTGTAAAGCAAAACGTGACTGGTTGTAGCAAGAACATGTTACGATTGGTCAGCACCTATTTGTGGATCTTGATGCTAGAAATGTTGAAAATCCACAAATGCATGTAGGAATCCAAAACATCACAGTAAGTCATCCACAAAATGTACAGGAAGTGATTCACAAATGAATACCAGGCAGAGTTGTGCTTGTGAATGTTTTTTTTTATTGGCAAATATCATTTTATTTATTTGTGAATTTAATTCATTTTTATTGAACTCCTAACAAATGTTTGTGTATTTCATTCTAATTTATGTATATGTATGCTTTTTGTGAATATATTTATTTATTTATTTGTGGATCATAATCTATTTATTTGGAATACAGAAACAATAACCCCATAGTGGAACAACCTGTCATTTATGAAATATAGCAAAAGCAAACCACAATGATCCAATTAATGTCCGGTGGACAAAATCAAGTCCTGTCTTACATTCTTTTCTTTTTCAAAAAGCCATTTCAATATACATTAGGGAAGTCTATTTGCCACTTCTGTTTCATGCCGACTTTGAGGACTACCAAAGATTAAAGATTTGAATAGATGAGCTGTTGATCAAGGTCCACTGTCATTGCTCAAAGCTCCCTCTACCCTTAAAAACACTTCAAAGGGAAGCGCTGCATGTGGCAGACTGCAGGTTTGATTTTTGAGGGGGGTCGTGACCCCGTCTGGCCGTGTTCTGGTGCTGCCACCACAAGCTGCTGCTTCTGCCTGTGATGACAACAGAGCCGCCTGTCTCTCCCAACTGCTGGAGTCCTTACCAAAAGAGCACTCATTCCATAGAAACCAGAGCCACAAATTGGCCTCTTTTTTAAACAATGCCACAAAAAAAAAAAAAAAAAAAAGAAGAAAGAAAGAAACTGAGAAAGAAGAACAGAGGATCATTGGCTGTGTAAAACCCTTGTTATCTCTGCACAAACATTATTTGCAAACAGTGCAATTATACATTTTATCAATGAGACTTTTTTTATGAGCTAATAACAGTTATGTTTATGCTTGCTTTACCAAACACTGGTTTAGATTCTAGAATTTTAAAACGCTCAATGTCATGGTTTTGCTTAGCACTTAAATTTTACAGATCTCTTTCTTTAGCAATGTAGCAAACAATGTTTCTTTAGCAAAGCAGTCACAATATTTACTGAGGAATGTGCTTTCAGGTTGAATAATTGGTTTCAAGGGAGCTTTCACCATTGAGCTTGATCTAACCTGTCTCTTTCAATAAAATCAGGAGTCAAACATTCACACATTTCATCTCTATCACTTTCCAGGTTATTAAACATCAAACCAATATTGAAAGTACATGGACATGTAAATAACTGTAGCATTTGTGGTTCACTGAGCTTTTTTTATGTAACAAACATAAACTACATATCCCAGAGCAGCCGTTAATGTCACTGCGTTATGGGACAACAGCATAAGAGAGAGGTACATGGCACATAAATTCAAATTTGAACCACTGAACATTTTCCCATCATTAAGCAATTATACGATTGTAGAATACAAAAACGTATAGTATCGTTTTACAACTTCAGAGCTGTGTGTAGGGGTGAAGGGGGCACAAACTATTGTAGGGTTAGTTGTATCACACATGGTTTAAACATTTCCACACATGCTACCATAACAAAACACTAGTTGCCATATCAACACTATATACAGAATTTTCTTTTGCCAAAATTCAAAAATCTTTGGAAGATATCGCTGAAAATATATTTAACCATAGCAAAAGTACATTTCTGGCTGAAGCAAAATTTATCTCAGTTTTAGTGTTTATTTAAACCGAGACAAATCTGCTATTATTTTGATCTCCAATCTGTTATTTAGCAGTTTAGATAGATATTTAATGCTTCACTAATGGCGCTTTTCCACTGCATGGTACGGCTCGGCTCGGCTCGGTACGGTTCGACTCGGCGCGGAACGGTTCGCCTCGCTTCGCTTTTCCACTGCGTGGTACGACTCGACTCGGTACGGCACGGTTCGGTTCGCTTTAGCTCGGTTGCTTTTCCACTGCAGTTAGTACCGCTTCAAAGTGATCGTTATATAGTTGCCGTCTCTACTACTATGACATCATATTAAATGCGAATTTTTCATTCCGTGTTTCCCCATCCACTCCTCAGCAACTGACGAGAGGAACGTCTGCACCTCGTCCACTGACCACGATTCAGACATTTCTTTTTTTTAAAGTTTATACTCTTTTATTATTATTTTTTTAAGCAAATACTTTTAAAACAGGTGTTACAGCGTTGGCTGTTGTCTACTGGCTATTTAAATCTAGCGGGTTTAGTGTCTCCTGTTGTAAATACAATGACGCTGGTAGAGATGATTCTGTCTGACCAATCAGTGATCTGCAGTGTTTTCACGTCACATTTTAGTATCGGTACGGTACGCTTGGAACCTCAACAGAGGTGGTACCATTTAAAGCGAGCCGAAGCGAGCCGTACCGTACCGTACCATGCAGTGGAAATGCGCCATAAGTGAGCCGTACCGAACCGAGCCGTACCATACCATGTAGTGGAAATGCGCCAAAGCGTGCCGTACCGAAGCGAGCCGTACCGTACCATGCAGTGGAAAAGCGCCATAACTAGCAGAAGGCACTAACCGGCACTGCGTCAAAGATGACACTTTGGGGAACACCTCCAGCTTGATAGAGTCTGACCTACATGTGGAACTAGTCTAATCTTAATTGGTGTTGTGTCATGACGTCTCACATGGAAGCTTCAAAGGGGAGCCGGCACACAACAGTGTTAGTTTCTGCTCTTCAGCAAGCATTGTTGTTTGTTCGAGCAAAGCATTCACACATATATATATATATATATCAAAGAAAAGTAAGAAGAAAATAAGAACATGGCGAGTGAGAGGCAATGCAAGCAGTGTGCATCTTCCTGTAATAGATCACGGATGGGGACACACACTCACTCTTTGTAATGGGCTTCGGAGTGGAGCATTCACGGGCAGCGCTTGAGGGTGCTGCCTTTGGAACTGTGAGTTGGTTTGGGACCTGCGTCTACCGAGGCGACACGGCGTTTACAATCATGGGGATCGCAAATGGAGCTGGCTGACGAGTTTGAGACGACTTCTGCCCTTTCTCAGCTCTGAGCAGCCAGCTCTGTTGTTCCCATTCAGGACGGTGTCGGAAACACGCTCTGTGGCTTCTTCAGACCAGGATGAGAACCCGATGATGGAACTATCTAGCTCTCAGGACTTATATGTGCGAAGCATCGAGGCAAGATAATTAGGAGACTCACCACCTCATTCCCCTGATTTTGAGGAGCTGCTGGAGATTGTGACCAGAGCAGTGGCCAAATTAAACATTGAATGGCCATCAGAAAAGCAAAGAAATCGCAAAGAAATCGCAATTCCTAACAAATGTAGGATCTCTTCAGGCTGCCCCACCTGTGGTGGAGCGATCGAGGTCGCAGGAAATCGATGTCGGCTTCCCGCCGTCAAGTGAGCTTCGGGACGCATCGGTTTCCAGCGAACGCACGCTGCACTGTCTACCCCACAGGCTTGTGGCCAGGCAGCGTTCGCGTTCGCACACTGAGAAACATTTTCGATTAAACCCTGCTGGAGATCTGCTTCAGGGGGTCGAGAACGAATCTTGAACGATGCCCAAAATCAGCCTCGACAGGCTGGTTCCCTTGGTAAAATATTTCGATGCTTGGAAAAATCTAATGAATATTTCTCTGTGGGTCCTGCGCACCATTCAAAAAGGGTACAGACTGCAGTTTGGTTTCCGCCCACCGAAATTCAACGGGGTGGTTTGGACTGCAGTTGACCCAGAGCAGGGTCAGGTATTGGAACAAGAAGTAAACTCCCTGTTGGTAAAGGAGGCCATAGAATGTGTTCCTCCACCGGACAGGGAGTCTGGGTTTTACAGCCGCTACTTCATAGTTCCCAAGAAGGATGGGGGGGGTTGCGTCCAATATTAGATCTGAGGCACTTAAATCGGTTTCTGAGGAGGTTCAGGTTCAAGATGCTCACAATTCCCATCATAGTGAATCAAATTCAATCTGAGGATTGGTTTGTAACGATAGATCTGAAGGACGCATATTTCCACATTTCCATCCTTCCATCTCACAGGAAGTTCCTGAGGTTCGCTTTCGGGGGAGAAGCGTTCCAATATAGGGTTCTTCCGTTTGGCCTAGCTCTCTCCCCTCGCACATTTACCAAATGCATGGATGCAGCTCTAGCAGGGTCCTAAATTATATCGACGACTGGCTTATTATGGCCCAGTCACAAGAGCTGGCAGTTCGGCATCAATATGTCATCCTTGCCCACATCCAGGTTACGTCACGACGCAACACCAATCACGACTGGCCTAGTTTCATTCATGCTTCAGAGGCGCTACGCTGACAATGCACAATCAACGCATTGTCTCGTTCCCTTCTCAGGGAACAAGGGTTACAGTCGTAACCTGAGACGTTTTACCTATTAAAACATTTTCTTGTATTCCTTAACAGTATTTTAAGTATTACCAGAAGTAATGTTTGAAATCGATGCTCAGCAAGCTGTCGAGCCAGTGAGTGTGTTGTTTTAAAATGTTTCTTCAGCGCTGAAATGTGAATCATTCAAACATAACTTATACACGCATTTTACTGTCACCAGGTTTTATCCATTTTAAAGTGTCTATTCAACGCTGAAATGAGAAAAATTCTAAATTATATATTTACACGCATTTTACAGTCACCCTGTTTGTTTTTTTAGCTTGTTTTTGTCAGGGTTCTGTCACTTCTGTCTAGTTTATATCTTGGTTTGGTGACAGAGCTCTGACACTCCTGGTTTGTCATTGCTTGTGTTATAGTCCTGTTTGTTGTGAGCACGTGGCTTGTCGTGTGTTTCCTTGTGCCATGTGCTCTTCTGTCATTGTCTAGCCCCTCCCATCTTGTTATTGATTCATTTGCCCCACCTGCCTTCCCTCGTTACCCTCTTTTGTTTGCTTCTCTATTTATTCTCCCTGTGTTTGTAGTCCTGTGCTGGTTTGTCACATCTATGTATCCTCGTGTTCCTGCTTCCTGCCATAGTTCTGTTGTATCTTGATGCCTGTCCTGTTTTCCCCCACGGGGAGTTTTTGTTTGTATTTTGTTTCATTTTTATTATTAATTAAAGACCCTTCATTCCTGCACTTGAATCCTCGCTTCACTATTAGTTCCACCCGTGACAGTTTTAGGTCATCTATAAACTTTGAAGTCTGGTAATGGTTGTTGCTGACTGCAAGTTAATCTGTTGCCCGTTGTAAATACTTTTTTAAGATTAGTTAGCCTTTACCTAGTTTAGTTCGTTAGATACCTGTTTATGTTAGTTAGTTGAGCATCTGGTGGAGCGCAAACTTATGCTGTAGAAATGTCTTTCCCAAAGAAAGCCAAATCAGACCACCAAAAAAGAAAGGAAAGACAGGAGAAGGAAAGGAAACAATTGGTAACTGACTTCTTTTCAAAGAAAGGTGAGCACAAACTAGAACACGAAATCTATAGTGCTAAACTGCTTGAATATCTCCGCGATCGTTAATGCTAAAAATGAACTCAGACGACCCATTGAAAGAGCAGAACATACACTTTCAGATGATAATTCGGTTATACTATATGTAATCTGAGGTAAAGGCTAAATAAATAAACTGTACACTAACAATGTTGTTTGCATACAACACACCATTATAATAGCCTAAATTGAAACCTGTTTAATTTTAAATTAATAGGCTATAATATCTAAAATTAGCAATAATTAGCAATTTTATAGCCTACCTTGGGAGTTATATATACAAATTGAGGAACATGGGGGCCCATCAGGACTGCCTATGCATAGGGCCCGGGATCTTGTGCTACGCCCCTGGTTGTGGGAATCTAAGCGATTCTTGATCGACTTATTTTACTTATTTATTGATCTTATTATTAAAACTTAAAATATTTTTTTATAGTAAGTATAATAATATAGCTTCAAAACAAAAGCTAGTAAATAATAAAGAGGAACAAAAAAACATATTACAAGCAATAAACAAAGTGTGCTTTCAGTATTTAAGAGTATATCTGTGATTTTTCTCTTTCTCATCTTTACTGTTGTTAGATTACTGCTGATGATATCAAAGACAGCGGGACATCTAATTATCTGCATTCACACAAATGCACAGATCTCTTTTGAAAGATAAGATGTGGTTTGTCCTGTCTGTTTAATCCTTTAAGACATAACTGACTGTTTACATTAATTTTGCATCATAAAAGCATTTTGAGACTAGTACAAGTACAGCTGCATGTGTGAGTGCTCTTCACAAAGTGCACGTGAGAATTTGAAATTGAAAGCAGCCTTCTGTCAGTGAATTTCCTATTTTTAATATACAAGCCCACTGCATTGCAAATGGCATAAATTATGCTTTCATAGAGCATTTGTAAGGAAAATACTGGCGGGCGAGACCGGACACTGCAAGCGTAACACAAAGCAAAGCGCGCATTTCTCATATTCTATGTCTAATGTCCTTGTAATTCGTTTCAACCTTACCAAACTTTATGAAAGATTATTTTATGGTTCGAGTGGTGTGTGTGTGTGTGTGTGTGTGTGTGTGTGTGTGTGTGTGTGTGTGTGTGTGTGTGTGTGTGTGTGTGTGTGTGTGTGGAAATGGAAGCAAGCAAAATAGCCTATGGGTGACATAGCCTTTCTAAAACACATGTTGTGCCATTGTGCATCTGCGGTTAAAAGCTCAGAATCGATCCAGAATCATTGGAGAGATAATATTTTTTCCCACCCCTATAGTATATGACCAACACAATATTAGGTGGATTAAACATAAACTGTTCTTTCCTGTAGGCCAGGCCTATATGCGTAGCGTGCCAAGTTGATGCTTCCTCTGCAGACTGCTTTACTCTCGCATGTCACGTGACCAGACTGTTATCGCAGCCTTTGCGTTTAAAAAAAATCTTGTTTTATCATAGCGATATTATCGCAAATGCAATTAATCGCTCAGCCCTACTATGGGGTGATGCCGCGAGTTTAAGAGACACTTGCATCATATCTCTCACCCGACGCTGCGCTATCCCACAAGACTCCGACGCTGCCCACCAAACTCTGTCGCACAACATCTGCGCTGATGGGCAAGGCAGATATGGCGGGGAAAAAGGTTTCAGAATTCAATTCGAGTATAGTCCTCTGAGGTTCAGCGGGTTGGTTTACACCATTGTCAACCCCGAACAGGGTCTTGATGGAGCTAGAAGTTCAATCCCTCTTAGCGAAGGAGGCCATAGAGTGTGTTCCTCCTCAGGAGATGGAGGCCGGGTTCTACAGCCGGTCCTTCATACTTCCCTAGAAGGATGGAGGGCTGCATCCCATTATAGATCTTAGGGTATTGAATCACTCTTTGCGGAGATTCAGGTTCAAGATGTTAACTATCCCTATCATCGTGAGTCAAACCAGGTCTGAGGACTGGATTGTCACAATTGATCTCAAGGACGAGTATTTCCATATTTCCATCCTTCCTCAACACAGGAAGTTCCTAAGGTTCGCTTTTGGGGGAAAATCATACCAATACAGAGTTCTTCCGTTTGGCCTAGCATTATCCCCTCGCACCTTCACGAAGTGTATTGATGCTGCTCTAGCTCCACTGAGGCTTCAGGGCATCCGAATACTCAATTATATTGATGACTGGCTCATCCTAGCCCAGTCGGAAGAGATGGAGGTTAGGCATCGAGATGTCATTTTTCACTATATAAGGTGCTTGCGGTTGAGACTCAATGTCAAGAAGAGTTCACTGTCCCCCCTGCAGATAACTATGTTCCTGGTGGTAATGTGGAACTCAACTACGATGAGGGCACAGCTGTCTCCTGCTCGTATAGAGACTACCTTGACTATAGTCACCAACATCATGCTAGGCCAAGCCATCACTGTCAAGCAATTTCAAGGAGTGCTGAGGCTCCTGGCAGCAGCGTCCAATGCAATACCTTTTGGCATGTTGTACATGAGACCCTTGCAGTGATGGCTCAGGACCAGGGGGTTTTCCCCGAGGGGAAAGACATTTCGCATGATCAAAGTAACACGCAGATGCCTTAGATTTATGGCTATGTGGATGAAACCGTGGTTCCTGTCCCAGGGCCCTGTGTTGGGAGCGTCATGTCAGTGGAGAATCGTGACTACGGACACATCCCTCACGGGCTGGGGAGCGGTCATGGATGGCTGCTTTACCAGAGGTCTGTGGAGAGGGCATCCTCTTTCATGACTCATCAATTGCCTGGATATGATGGCTGTATTTCTAACCCTGAGGCACTTCCTCCCGGCCATCATGTTCTAGTTCAAACCGACAATACATCTGTGGTCTCTTACATGAATCAGCTCGGTGGGCCTGAGGTCACGCCCTCTGTGAAGACTGGTGCATCAGGTTCTCCTGTGGTCCCAGGGCAAGTTGCTCTCACTCAGAGCAATGTATATTCCCAGGAACCAAAATTTTGGAGCAGACATTCTGTCGAGGCAGTGTCGGAGGCCCGAGGAATAGAGACTTCACCCTGAGATGGTGGAATTAATCTGGAGGAAGGGCCAAGCAGAAGTGGATTTGTTCGCCTCTCACGAGAACACACACTGTCCGCTTTGGATTTCTCTCACACATCCAGCTTGGAGGATGAGGCCTGTTTGGGACCTGGCAGTGGTTCTTGAGGGGTTAACTCTGGCACCCTTTGAACCCATTGACGAGGTGTTGGAGAAGTTTCTTGCTTTTAAAGTGGCCTCCTACTACATCACTCAAAAGAGTTAGGGACCTGCAGGCTCTATCTGTTGCTCCCTCTTGCCTCACGTTCGCTCCTGGGAGGGTAAAGGCCATTCTCCACCCTAGGCCGGGCTACGTGCCCAAAGTGCCATCTAATGTAGCATGGTCTGTTATCCTGCTGGCCTATTGAAGACTAAAAATGTACTGTTTAATGTAAATTTTTTTTGTATTATTTTTCTTTATTCATTTTCATAATAATTTCATAATGTATTTTAATATAATACATGTGTGCTGAACAGAGAAATCTGGAATGAAGACCACCTCTCATGCAGTGGTGGAGAGTACTGAAAAAACATACTCAAGTAAAAGTACCATTACATTCCAAAAAATGTAGTGTGAGTAGAGTAAAAAGTACGTGTCCAAAAAACTACTTGAGTAAGAGTAAAAAAGTAGCTTATTTAAAATAACTCATGAGTAGTGAGTAGTGAGTAGTGAGCAGCGGATTCTACCCCCTTATAATAAACACTGTGCACTACAATTAATAAAGTAAAAAAAACATTGTTCATACTGTAATTCTCATTATGTTTTTGTTATTTGCCAGAAAGATTGAATATATATATATATATATATATATATATATATATATATATATATATACATTCCATCTTTTTTTTAAATGCATCAAAACAGTACACTCATCACCATTTAAATAATATTGTTTAAAAAAAAACAAAAAAACATTTAAAATTAGGCGTAAGGCCACTGAGCCTGAGCATGCTTGTTGCACATAAAATATCAATGTTCATAACTGTGCAAAGAATTAAAAAAAACTTTAGAAACTCATACAATAGTTCAGCATCACACACCATGAGATGGGTTAAACACAGAGATTAAAAAATACCCAATTTCTCTCCAAACCGGTTCCAGTTTTTGTGTTCTGATAAAGAAATGAGAATCACTAATATTATCAGTTTACCTCACCTAATGCACTGAAAAAGGCTAAGATAGTGGGCTAACAATTACACTGTAATTCCATGCCATATATGTTACAATTTAAATGTAAATGCACATTGTTCTAGGAGGGTGGCATCATCCCTTACGTTTTACACAGCTACATTTACTCAAATTGTAATGCTGATAATATAATTTGTACGGAAAAGTATATCCAGGAAAACTTTTACAAAAGAAACACACACAAACAAATGCATGTCTCTTTGTAATCTCGGCGAAGCTGTTTTATCAGCAGCATCCACAACAACAACAAATGTTGAACTTGAAAAATGTTTTTGCGCAAGTGCAGTTTTAGTGCACAGATTGTATTTAATTTGCTTCATTTGGCCTAATTTGATTTGACGACAGTCACGAGACCGATTACTCGATCCAATCACGTTGATGGATACCGATACATCACTTAAAATGTACTCAAGTAAAAGTAAAATGACAAAAAAAATTTAACTACTCAAAAAAGTACAATTTCTGAAAAAAAACTACTTAATTACAGTAACGTGAGTATTTGTAATTCATTACTTCACACCACTGCTCTCATTATTCTTCTATGCTTGTTTCTCTCCTATGTTTGATACATGTATAAAATAATAAACAGAGATCTCTTGGCAAATTATCTGGTGTAGCTTCTATGATTCAACAATAATGGGGAAAGTATGATTTTCAAATCTACAATTTGGCGTCACGAACAGGATGCATCTTCGGACAACTGTCTCAATCATTTCAGGTAAGACTTCTTTCTAAAATAATTCTAAGTCTGCCTGATGATTAGAGACATTGACTGAAACTACTTAAAGTACCAGTTGTGTTGCCAATGAATATATGTGTCAGACACATATAAATTAAGTAATTCAATTTATTTTGGCTTATTTAATGCTCTGAGGAGTAGATCTTTAAAAATATTTGGACGATGCTGGGGTAAAAGTGGATCTTTTTTAGAATGGAGACCATTTAGTCAAATATTGGGAGAATTAGCTGTAAGGCGATTTAGCAAATAGCTTGATCATGACTGGGAGGTGGTTGGAATATGTCGAGACTGCAAAAAGGGCAGAGTAAACTCTAAAATTATGTCCAACACAACGAAGAATCGTTTCAGAAGGAAACAAGGATAGTGTGATAAGCAGTGATTTATAGCGGTTTAAAGTGCCGGGTCTGCTCTCTGAGGTAATGCAGTATAGAAGAACCCTAAAACGTTTGAACTCGCTGAGGATTGAACCCTTAGAAGAATGGTATCAATGAATTATAGGAGCTAGAATCGCGTGCATTCTGATTTTGACAATGAAGCTGTTCAATATTTGAGGAGGAGACTGATCTGAGTTAAACTTAAAGAAAAAAGAAAAACCAAATAAATTAATCTGAAAGAAAATAAACTGATCGGAGTTAAACTAAATTAAAAAAGAAAAGACAACTGAAAATATAAGGGTTAACTTTGTTTTTAACTTTTCTTTTTCTTTCCTGCGAGTTCCTCAAGTGAGAAGGGAGAGTGAAGCAGCCCCTTCCTTTGGAATCTATACCCTCCTCTAGACACACACACACACACACACACACACACACACACACACACACACGCACACACACACACACACAGATATAAATAGAAAGCCTGTTGCTTCTTTAGTAAACACAGAGAATAAATGATAAAATGACAAAGTAATTGTATAGCAAAATAATATCTTCGGGTATTTGAAGAGAAACAGAAACAAGCTAAGCTTTTGAACAGAAACAGTGTTAATGTGGGGTTAAAAGTAGATCATCATTTAACGTTACAAAATTTAAGTTTTTGTTTGAAAAAGAACGAGATAAAAATAAGATCATAAGATTGAAGTTAAGGAATTACTTTGAGGCAAGCTCTATGATGATAGTTTTTATAGTTAATTGACAAGTGCAAGCTGATGTAAAATACAGATAATGACTCTAAAAGAATGTGAGTTACAAAAATATATAAGGAAAAAAGACAATTATAAACAAAGATGTTTATTTGAAAAAACATGTCATTTCTGACTAAGTCAGAGTAATAAGAATGTAGAATGAAATTATAAAATTTATGAAAATGCAGAATTACTCCAGGCACTGGACTTTCTCTCAGAGTCTTTTTTTTTCTCATTTAAAGTCAGTTAGATGTTGCTATTTGAGCCTGTGTCATAAGTGATAACAAGCTATTTATAGTAAAGCACATTGTCTCAGTTGGAATTTATAGACACATAGATGTTAAAAGAAATGCAATTGGGAGTTAAATGTTTCAAGAAATAATATACGGACCTTAAATGACAGAAGAGACCATTTGTATTTGTTTATCCCATGACCAGTAACTTCTTTGTCTCATATTTGTCTTCACCATGTACAGGGCTGATGGTTTCGGTTATTGATGTAACAAAACATTACAGTGAATGGACAGTTGTAATAACTAAATTCACTGAGCATAAACTCGGCATTGCTATGTTGATGTTTAAAGATGTCTAATGGATTTTGGTGATTAAATACTGTCATTGATCTGTCCATGTTTACATTCTTAGGCATTCCAAATGGCTCTGATGGCTCTTGAATGCACTTTCCTGAGCTCCAGAAAATACCTGTCGAAAATGTCCTAATGGGAAAGAGCAGTTACCAGTGTGCATGAGGTGATTTCTCAAAGACAGGTAAGATCCTCTTTTGGCCAAACAGAGGACAACCTAAGGCAGGAGGTCACCGCCACTGGGCACCTACCCTGAAGGGAGCTGTTAGACGTGAGATGGTTACAGTTGAGTGGATGTTTGTTAGGCCAACAGCATCATTGAGGGTGCAGCAGTCTGCCCAAAAATGTGAGCTCTCCATGCCTGATCACCAGAAACCGCATTCCTTGGATGGCTTGTATTTCATTGTGACAAATATCATAACTTGATATAACTATGTCAGGGGACAACACCCTGAACAGAGATTATTCACAAAAGAGCTGATGTGAAAGAGTTTTCAAGAACTAGCTGAGACCATGAGAGTGATTGTCATTAATTCTGTGGAGACAATAACAAAACTTATTAATTTATTTTCGAAATATGATGTTAGTTGCCTTATGGACAAAATTGTCTAAAAGTTTTAGATCCTGAATCCGTGATGGCTGTGTGATATTGAATTAATATGTCTACCATAGTTTTCACATTTGCAGATCATTAGACATGGCATTGGATAATTCCAAAGCATGGTGATGTCTAAAGATGAAGATCGTTTTTGCTAATTCAAGAGAAGTCTGGATAACGGGATAAATAAATTCACCATTTAAACTAAAGATAACATAAGAAATGCTCCTTTGATAACAAATGGATAGAACCGAGAATGGGAAATACAGAGTGAAATAGGAGATTTCATACTACACTACTTACAAAACACAACCTCACAAACAAGGTGTTCCTTGTTTGTGAGGTTGTGTTTTGTAAGTGTAGTATGAAATATTACTTATACTACCGCTTACTGATTTACAACCCAAAGAGATAGGATACTTTAACATCAACGTTTGTTTTAGTTTGTTGTATTGGCCAGGAACTTGAGGAGTTAAGCGTTTAACGAGTCGAGACACTGGTAGAACAGTCATTAGTTTTTCTTTTCTTAGATAATTGGGGTTTATTTTGCTTACACATACAGTATATGTTAAATGACACATAGTATGCAGGGACATAACATGGGTTGGGGTTCTTTGTTCTTTGTTTTGTTTTTGTTTTCCTTTCTGTTTCTATTCTTCTGTCCTTTGTGTCTATTTATTGGTCTGCTATTTCTCCTCACTATCACTTCAATAGCGTTTTGCAACCTGGGAATGATGGTGTGGAACTGACTATCGTTGTTCCAGTGGAGGGACTGAAGACAAAAAAATTACTGTTTAATGTTATTTTTTTGTATTATTTTTCTTCCTTCATTTTCATAATAATTTCATAGTTATTTTATGAGTCAGAGTATGTTGTACATGTGTGCTGAACAGAGAAATGAACATGTATAAAAAAATAAATAAAGATCTCTTGGCAAAATATCTGTTGTAGCTTCCGTGATTCAACAATAACAGGGAAAGCATGATTTTCAAATCTACACCTATCATCCTCCACCATGTGTTGGCAGATCAAGAAAGGCTACATCTATTATGCCCTGTCTGGGTCTTGGAGGCCTATGTATGGTCCTCGGGTTGGATAAACTATTTATGTGTTTCGGGTCACCTAAGAAGGTTTCCCCGGCCTCTAAGTAGACAATTAGCAGGTGGATTGTGGAGGGTATTCTTCATCGTATGAGGCGCGCAGTTTGCCCTTGCCTCTCCTGATAAAAGCCCACTCGACTAGAGGAGTGGCATCCTCTAAAACCTATCCCTTGCTATCAGGGATTTCCCTTCAAGAGGTCTGTGATGCTGCTATCTGGGCCTCCCCGCACATCTTCAATAGATATTATAGCTTGGATCTGCTGGGTTCTCAAGTCTTCTCGTCCTGAGCTGTGCCTGACAAGCTTCACACAAGGACAGGCATTATTAAGTGTGGTGCAGTGGGTATTTCGTTCCCCAAAGTGTCATCTTCGACGCAGCGGGAGTTCCCTCGAAAGGGAATGTCTCAGGTTACGACTAAAAACCTTGTTCCCTGAGAAGGGAACGAGATGCTGTGCCACTTTGCCACACCTCATGAGTGCCTGAGAACGACTTGCTTTGACCTATCAGAAGCCAACATTGTTGTGTGCCAGTTCCCCTTTGTAGTTTCAGTGTATGCCGTAATGTGGCGTCATGACACAACACCAATCGAGATTGGACTAGTTCCACACGTTTCAGACACCATTACGCTGGAGGCATTCCCTAAAGTGTCATCTTTGACGCGGAGTCTTGTTACAGTCGTAATCCGAAACTATGTTTATTTCCAGGGCATTATTCTGGCAGCTCGGGTTGACCAGTAATCTATTTGGGTGGACTAGTGCTCCTTATGTGACCTCGGCCCTGAATGGTACTGTCACAACGCTGTGTTGTAGGACACTCATGAACACGATGAAGGCAAAGGCAGATAAACCCAATCAAAGAGAACGGCTTTCAACACAGGTACGAGACATGCAAACAAGGCTAATTAAATACACACACCTGACCTAAATGAGAACTAATCAAAAACCATGACAACTAATTTAACAATGGAAAATGGTGCAAACTGAAAACAAAGTCCAAACTCAGTGAGACTGTGACAGGTATATTAACTACCATTTGGTGGGTAGCAAGCTATGGTAGATAATTAAAGTTAGCTAATGTTTCATAGCTAGTCTCAATTTGCCTACGAATCTCACAACTGTAGGAAATTTAGCTGCAATTCCTGTGTTCATTGTAACAGCGACTTGGTTAATTTTTTTTTTTTTTAAATCTATCTTACAGTGATTTTGCATGACATTTTTACTTTGGGAGCCGTTGAGCTCTGTAGGCATTATATTAAGCATTTGGTAGATAAGAGAGAGACTAAATTAAAAGTGAATAAAACATGAATAAGTGGATTTTCCTCAGGCTTTTGGCTCAGGCAATGAGAGAAGAGTGACAGTAACACCCAGACAGCAGAACAGATGATTATGTTTCCTGTTTTGTCAGTTCATCTCTGAACAGCTGTGTCTTCACTTTAATCATGTTTCACCTGCAATCAGCGACTTGAAGAGAAAAAAAGAGAGAGTTGAAGAAAGAGGGAGGAGAGACACATTCACCAGGGATGAGCTCAATCAAGCTGTTAAGGATCAAAACCAATCATGCCACATCATTAGCATAATGAACCGAAAAAACAGTGTGAGATGGGAAAAGTGTGATTTTTCAGCTCCATATTAAAATTACACATTTAGAAGATTTAACAGAAGTTTCAGTCATTTTGTAGAATAAATCACTGTGTTTCGAGTTTTAATATGAAATTAGTGCAGGCTAGGTCCATTTCTATCATACAACCGTTTTATTTTGTAAAACGGACAAAATAAGCCAAGCTTAAAGTCGGCATGAAATGGAAGTTGCAATATCATTTTCTTCCCTATTGTGATGTATATCTGAGTGAAATGTCTTTTTCTGATTGGGAATTGGATCATTTTGGTTTGCTATTGCTGTGATCTCAAGTGAGTGAGAGTTTGTCCCTCCCTCGTGCCGGTGAACACGTCATCAACAAAGAGAATAATTATTTTGATTAAAGATTGAGGGCACATGAATACATGTGCAATTGCAATTTTTATACCTACAATGGAAGCCAACTGTCAACAAAATGGTTTGGTCATCAACATTCTTCAAAATTGTTTATTTTGTGTTCCACATGAAAAAAGAAGTGCATACAAGTTTGGAACTCAAATTTCATTGAATTTGAGTAAAAACAAAGTTCATTATATTTAGCAATCGGCACAGTTATAACAAAGCTAAAATTTGGATTAATAATGAGGAAATAAGAAGAGTGTATGACATTTTTTTGGGGGGTGTTATAATAGATCATAAATTATGCTGGAAACCACATCTAAATAATTTAAAAACAAAAATGTCTAAATCCATTGCAAAATTAAAGGTGCTGTATGTAGAATCCAGCGGCCTCTAGCGGTGATGTTTCAGATTGCAACAACAGCGCTCGTGCTCGTGAAAAGCAATAAAGTTACAACTGTAGTCTTTCACATCAGATAACGATAGCAAATGGTCGGCGTTAGCTGGCGAACTAATGATGTCTAACTTGAGCCAACTAAAGCACAAAATCACAATATATTTTACATGCTTTGAAGTATTGTTAGCTTACCTGTCCAAAAGGATGAAAGCCAACTCAGGGTCTGTTTTTATACCTAAAACAAAGCGGAGGTCTCTCCATAATTCAAACGCTCTGCCAATGTTGATCCGTGTTTTCGTCCTGAGTCGATCCGATTGACGTTTGGCCTGACGAGCTTCAGCAGATAATTTTTTTTTTTTTTTTTTTTTTGAGTTTGTGTTGGAGTCTGTGTTGTGCTGGAGACAGGTCGTTTTTTGGTGTTATCAGACTCCATGTCGTTAGCTGCAGTGCCGTCGCAATAGACTGTATATAAAACGGAGAGGCTCGGGAGCGCGCATGCACGTCACATCCGGTGGATTTCGCAGAAAATCCGACCCGGAGACTTCACATAAAAATAGGAATACTGGCCTTCAGAGGTAATAGCAAAACGCGAAAAGTGGATCATTGTAATGTGTGATTACAACCCCTTCACAGACGGGCAATAAAAAAAGGATTCATTTTATAAAAAAAGTTACATACAGCACCTTTAAATAGAATAAAACATATTTTGAATGAAAAATCATTATATTTATTGTATTGTTCGCTCGTATTTCCATACATTACATATTGTGTGGAGGTGTGGGGTCATACATATAAAACTAATATAAATCCAATATATATGTTGCAAAGAGAGCAATAAGGATTGTAAAACGGGCTGACTATTATGAATCAACAATATTATTTATTCATTAACATGCTTTATTTGCTAAATGCTAAATTTGTTGATTTAGTTGAGTTTTACACTGAACAGAAAATGTATAAAGTATATAATAATTTACTTCCAAATTGTATTCAGAGGTTGTTCGAAATAAGACAAAGGCAGTATAAACTAAGAGGAATGTATTATGTTTTAAAAAAAAATAAGGGCAAGAACTAATACAAAAAATAGTGTATATCTGTCAAAGTGTCACGTGTCAGTTCATGTTTGGACTTTCAGTTTGTGTTTTGATTGGTTCCTTTGTTCTTTTCCCGCCACTCCTTTGTTTCTATGGTTACTGTCATTATGAGTTAATTTGTCCCAGCTGTGTCTGATTAAATATCTCTTTTCTGTTTGCTATTTAAGATGCACCCTTTCTTTCAATATTTGTCCGAACTCTGTTGTGTTAATGTGTGTTTTCCCTGCTTGTTAGCTTGTTCCAGAGTATTATTATTAAAGTTTGAGTTTGTATCTTTAATCAGAGTCTTCAGTCTGTTCCTGAGATAACCACAGTGTGACAGAAAATCGGACCACCCAAATGGATGAACGAGTAATGTTCCTTTTAGGGTTTTACCAGCTCCCTCAATAACAACACCCTGAGGACCCTGTTCCAGATTGGAACAAACTTCTACCACCCTATTGACCTCCCAGACACCACAGGGCTGAACTGGAGGGAAATCTTGATTCGGTTTCTGGGGAGCGTTGTGTCCCGGTCTCGAACCAAGCCCATCTCCGAGTCCATTCCCAAGTCTCATCCCAAGATGGTTACCCTTCCCTAGTCTCGTCCCAAGATGGCTGCCATTCCCGAGCCCTAGGTCAAGATGGCTGCCGCCAAGCCTGAGCTCTCGGTCAAGATGGTCGCTGCTTCTGCGCCTGAGTCTCCTGTCCCCGTCCCCGTCCTCGTCCACAGTCCAGAGGAAGTGGACCATCATAATGTATTATCTGTCTGGCCAGAACTGTCTGTCAGTCCCAAATTCCCTACCAGCCTCCCTCTCCCACCTCCTTCCATCATCATCTATTCCTCATCCCCGCCTCCACAGCTTTCGATCAGCCACTCAGCTAACCCTCATTCCACCACCAAGGAAGCTGGAAGGTTTAAAGAATTACTTGGACAACATTAATTCTGAGGAGGCCCATGACATGCACTGTTCGTCAAAGGCTAGAGGAGGTTGGCTTGCAGATTAAGTTTGACAAAAGCTCCTTCAACCAAGCAAGCATTTCGTTCCATGTAATTTCTAAAGAAGGACTACATACCAGCCAAGATCATCTGACTGCCATTGCGGAAGCACCTTGACCTACAGATATGATAGCTTTACGTTCATTCCTATGACTCTCTTTATGGTTCAACAAATTTCTTCCGAACTACGCTACTGTGGTTGAGCCGCTGAGGCAGATGCTCAGAGCTCATACACAAACACCACTACAGTGGAGTAAAGAGACAGTTGATAGCTTTAATACTCTTAAGAGAATGCTGACACCACTGCATACATTGAACAGAATTAGATTTCTGAAATCGCAGAAATTCAGCCCTTTCTGACTGCATTGCCGCTAGTGGAATTTAAAGCTGAATGAGAGGACTGTCCAGAACTGTCACAGTCAGTCAATTCAGTCAGTTTGGCCTAAACTGCAAAAGTCTGTCTCCAGTGACTTACGTCCATACTTTCCTGTTAGACATGAACTGGCTGTTGAATCTCCATTGATTTTCAGAGGGAATCGTTTGATTGTTCCTATTGCACTGTTGAAACGTCTCATCTTACCTGGCACACAAGGGACATCATGGGCTGGTGCGAACCAACCAGCATCTGAGAGAGTTGTATTGGTGGCCACGAATGGATGACCTTGTAAAATCCTTTCTGCGTGTGTGACCTTCCAAGGCAAGGCAAGGCAAAGCAAGTTTATTTATATAGCACATTTCATACACAATGGCAATTCAAAGTGCTTTACATTGAAGAAATTAAAATAATAAAAAGAAATCGCTTTAATGATTGACTGTCAAGTTTGGATAGTAACTTGCAAATTTCACAAATAATACAATCTTTTAGAAATACTTGTTTAGTTATAGCCCTGAAGCCCTAAAAAAGCATTTTCAAAATAAACTAAAATAACTAGCTTCCGGCAGACTGCTGTACGCAAGTTGAACCACGTTCGTCATTACGTTGTGCGTCAAGTTCAAGGTTAGTCTTTCGTCATAAATCGATGCATACGGCCATCTGCCGGAAGCTTGTTATTTTAGTCTATAAAGTTTTAAATATGGATATTTTTCTTACACGAACTGGATATGTTTTCTTCACTTCAGAAGCCCTTTATTAACTCCCCAGAGCCATGTGGAGCACTTTTATCATGAATGGATGCGCTTTGATGGACTTCCACAAAAATATACCCATTCACTCCCATTATAAAGCTTGGAAGAGCCAGGAAATTTTTTAATATAACTCTGATTGTATTCGTCTGAAAGAAGAATAGTATATACACCTAGGATGGCTTCAGGGTGAGTAAATTGTGGGCCAATTTGTATTTTTGGGTGAACTATCCCTTTAAATGAACATCATTTTGCACTTTAATTACTATGTTCCTATTTAGGTATTCATTTTCATACTTGAAATATACCTTTAACTGTACTTCAACACTTTTTATTTGACAGCCGGCAGCAGTATGTTTGATAATTTTCACAAAACTTTCATGGCCCCCAGAATATTTTGTTATATGAATATCTGACCATACAATAAATCATATATAAAAAAAAAAAAATGCTTTAAAAAATCTAGCATCATGTATTCATTTATCAACACCTGAATGTGGGTAAGTTTCATAAACAACTAAATTTTGAACAAAATCTGAGAAAATTGGGTTTTTGTCAAAGACTATCCGGATCAGATTCAGAGCGATGATCAAGACCTAGAAGGAGTAGATCGAATCCATCAACACCCCCAAAGCTTCACAGTCGTTACCTCTTCATGGGTTCGACATTTCATTCTGTAACGTTTGGCAGTTTTGATGCTGTTTACTGTCTGATGATCACATTAGATCACATGCACATAATATAAGCAATGCTTCTATCGATTGTTTCTGCTTCTTCTTCGGCAGTGTATTGCTCCGGAGATTCTGTACTCTTTCAGAAGATGCATAGTAGCGCCCCCAACCGTATATCAGTGAAAACATGGATTGCCGGGAAATTCCGTCAATGGCGGGGAAGTGTTGTGTCATAAATGATGGAAAAATCTGTCAATGGCAGGAAATGAGTTAAGTAGATTTGAAGTGAATTGTGCCTGTGAACTTCTTCTGTATCGTAGCATTATTGAACCAGTTCTTATGTATGGGGCTATCAGTTTTTTTTAAATATGGTTTCAGTCACTAAAAAAAAAATTTGTAAAGATAACAGTTAGCCAGCAAAATAATTGGTGTTTCAACTCCCAGTTTATCTTACTGTGTTTAGTCATTCATGATCAGTAAAGTGATTTATACATGATTCTGATCATCTTACATCTTACATCATTTTACCCCCCTCCCTTCTGGCCATAGGTAAAGAATACCCATGTGTAGAAAGGCCAGTTATAGTAAGAGCTTTGTCCCTACAGCCATATGGGTTTTAAACAAACTATCCTTTCAATGCACATGAGGATCAGCTACTGGTGTGCTATGCTTTTGTCATCCTTTTGTAATTTTGTTTAAGTCTGAATGTTCTAAGTGTCATTGTTATATATGCATCACTTTGAAAAAGAATTTCCTCTTTGAGGAAAAATAAATACATCTATCTAATTCCTATATGCTACCAGTGGACTTCAAATTCATACTCATAATTAGCAACAAATCTGTTTTCTTTATAAATCAATATTTTCAGACAATGTAAGTTTATAAGTAAAACTATGTGAAGAAAAAAAAAAAAAAACTTAACAGGCTACTCAATCAAATGAGTAAACAACTACAAGCCAAGCATACTAAGAATGGTTATTTATACTTTTAAGTATTAGCCAAATTTACTTTGACTTTTCTGTCAGTACAAGTCAAGAATATACTTAAATTACACTTAAGTATATTTCTGAGAAGTACATAAAAAGTAGACTGAAAGTATACTTTCTTATTTTTAGTTTGTAAGAAGTATACTAATGGCACACTTGAATAAACTTTCTTTGTAAAGGAACTGTTTGAAAACATGGAAACTGAAGCAGAGGAGCACGACACACAAGGCCATACGAGTATGGGTAATCCCTGTGCTCACAACATGATCTTCACCCCTATCAAAGTCATTTGTGTGTCCTTTAAGATACATTCAGTCTCTTTGTTTGTATTGTGTGTAAGTGCTGCCTCCCCACTGATAAAGCCTATTATTCTTACATCTCCTTGTTTTCTCTTGCCCTGCCAGTGGTGTGTCACAGGAAACAGCATTCTCAACATTCCATGTCGTCTGATTGGCAGATGTGTGCAGTGCCCATAGAAATGGCTTCAGTTCATTGGCAGTGCCTTCCTAATCTTTAATGCGTGCACTGCACTGGAAGATCACTGGATATTCCACCTCTGGCATATGCTAACCACACGTCCGTATGGACCACAGGGACATTTCCACTTGAACAATTTAGCTTGTTTTTTTTTACTTGGTCATTGGTGGCAGTGTAAGGATGATTTTAAAGAAGCAAGTTTTTTTTTTTTTTTCACAAAGTGGACACTTTAAAATGTACTAACATGAGATGAAGACATCAGTGGCGCCCTTTCATGTTAAGATCACACAAGTGGCTTTGTCTTGCCATTTGAGTCAATACAAACAAACTACAGATTAATTTATCCCAAACTCCCATATTTTCCAGACAATATCCGCTTATGTTCTGCACCGTCAACATACAGTAATATCACATTAACAGTGAAGGTGTTCCAGAGCAAATGTTGTTGTATTGAAGTCTTGTTTTATTTAGTTTACAAGAAAAGATAGGTATATAGGACTGAATAGTGTCTTTATCTGGTAAAAATATTAAGAGAGCTAGTATGTTATTCTATTCTATTCTCTTACTATTTCTCTAAATACATTATGTGAAGTAAATACAGGTAATGACATTAAAATAATATTTTCAGCTTGCTAGCTAAGGGTGCTCCAGAGCTAGCGTGTTAGCTAACTGATCTGTTATCTTGCTATTTATACCACCGGCTACAAATGCAACCTAAAAGCATGATGGGAAAGGAGGTACTGGATCCACAGATTAGCACTCACTGACTTACACCAACCATGATGTTTGTATTGCTATATTAATACAATATTTTATTGTATTAAAAGTTATAACTGAAACCATAACTATTTTAGCATACATCAGCGGACAATAACTTTGTTTATCATAAGCACACACTTCGGTTATGTTGCTTGCTGCTTTAAATGCTCAAGCTCTTTAAAGTTGGGTGGATTCTGATTGGCTGTCAATGATTTTATCATTCATCAGCAGAAAAAAGAAAAAAAACCTTTCTGAAAGTGATCTTAACAACATTTCACATTAGAGTCTTTAAAACACTATAATATTGGGTTTTCTTTTATATGTTTCTGCTGACAGACACAGAGGGCCTACATAGTGACAGCAATTATTAAAACAGATCATGTGCTGTGGCAAGCTGTTTTCGTATATTCGTACAGTCAGTGTTATTGGCTTTATATGTGTAAATAAGAATTACAGGGATTACAAATGTGTGAAATTTCTAAACTTAATTCTCCATTGAAAGAAACAAAATCTTCACAGTCATTTCTCACTTGGAACGACAAATTGATGTATTAAAAGACCAGTGAGAGAATCATAATAGGGGTATTTAACCTGCGAGAGAAAGGAGAGGAGAGGGTGAATGATTCATGTTTCTCAGTATCTAAGCTCCAGGAAAAGCACCAGCTGTCTCTAATTCACTGTGAGAGAGAGAAAGCGCAAATGCAATAAGATGATGTCTGGGTGGAGGAGAGGACTCTGCGCCCAGCGAGATGCCCAGAAAACATGGAGATAGCTCACAGTGTAGAACGCCTGTTCAAATGTCATCGGTTCTACATAATGATACATGACAGCGATGGAGTGCAGGCAAGAGAGCAATAAAAGTACTAAAGACAAACAATGTACAAAGAGCAATGATGTATATGAGCTAATTAAATACTCCAGAGTGTGGATCCATGTTAGCCTACATTAAAATATGCAGCATTTTAGCCACACAAAGCAACAAAAAAAAGAAAAAAAAAAAGGATACCATCGTTTGTCTTATTAACCTTCGGTCTTTCCGCATTAAAGTAGATAGGAACTGAACTTGCATTACTGGAATAGCTGCTTGGAAATATTACCAAGACAACCGGCAAGTAAACTGACTGGTCTTGAAACGCATGCCAGATTTTAATGGGACAAAATACCTGGAACTCTTTCCCACAAAAAAAAAAAGAAAAAAAAGTCACGTGTTTTAGGAAAAGGCAAGTTTACCTAAAAAGTTCTCTGAATTATTTTCACTCATATTGTTCACTATACATTGTTATTTACCAAAAAATATTATTTTTTTACTAGAAAGGTTTCACAATTCAGAAAATATCAGTTATAGCAGCAGTGAATTTGTGGGCAAAATTGTTGTTACTTGTTTTATTTTACTATTAAATGTAAAATGTATTTACTATTTAGATATTAAATGCTTGACATCAGCTGTGTACCACAAAATAGCACCATGCACACAAAGGTGACTTGGTTCCAATAGTCTGACATTTGCAGGTTACTAAGTTAATGATGCAATTGTTATGATGGTGAACTCAGAAACATGGTTGAGCTGAATCCAAATGCAGAATTTACTGTAGTAAAAATAAGATACAAAAACAAACTCGGGAAACCAAGGAATACAAGAAACAAAACTGAGCAAACCAACGAGACATCCATTCATGGACAAGACCTGACAAAGAACATATGAAGAACAAAGGCTTATATACACAGGGGGTAATTAACAAAAGCCATACTTGGAAACATTTAGGGAGTAATGAGGGGAGCCAAATGAACTACAAGCACTCCAAAACAGATACAGGAAACAGAAAACTTAGACTAAACATAAAATTCCAAAACGGCACACAAAAAGTGGAACATGTCACAAAAGTCCAATGGTCCCCGGTCCTGTGGTCCTTCCACTGTCATCAGTGTTATCTGCATCTCCTCTGAGGCAGTGGTGTCCGTTGTATCTACCTCTTGCTGAAGCAAAAATATGCATGAATGGGTCTATTTTGTAACATAGGCTCATTGGAAAAAAAAAAAAGACGCAGGAGATTTAGAGCTGGGCTGGACCAACAAGAAAAGTGATATTAATGAGAAAACCAAAAAAAAAAAAAAAAAAAACCCGTCAGTCTCTCAATTTTTGCTGCATCATGAAATAAATCAGGAATCTGGTTTGGGGTTAACTAAGTGTGATAAGTGAGCATTTATTAAGCATTTTATAACAATCAGGTAAAAATGGCTCACTATTTGGCAGGTATTGTGTTAAAGTCACCCTTTTTATTCATGCAGTTATAGCTGCTTATCAACAATTTATAATGCATTTGTACATGACTTATTAGTCAACAAACACCTTTATAAACCCTTTACAAAGGGAACCTTAATGCAAAGTGTTACCAAGAAGTCAATAAGTATGATGTTAAGTTCCCTAAAAAATTAAAAATTTAATTAAAACTAGTACTTTACTGAGAGTATTTTTTAAAGTTTACCTTTACTTAAATATACTTACAATTAAGTATACTTCAAGTTCATTTTATTAAGGGTTGAGCTTTTGAAACGTTTCGTGTACAGACGACAACATTGTCAAAATGATCACACGGATCTGGAAAAACGTCTAAAAATGCTATATTATGCATACCAGGCCAGTAGTAGGTGATGTCAGAAAACACTATGCACGTATGCATTCTGATCACATAATACGTATGCACATGATGTCACTATTTTCACAAATTCACATTTTTGTAGTTTACACAGAGAAAATAACGGTCTCGTTTTCAAAAACTTGAACTTTGAAACCAGTTTTCAAAAGTTTGCATTTTCAGGTCTTCAAAACGCTGTGGTTGTGTAAATGAACAGCCAAAATGCATAAAAAGTTTAGTTGAAAACGGTGTCATGTAAAAGCCCCCTCAGAAGGAGCAGCATTGCAGTACCTACTGTTCTTCGTGTCGAGAGCATGCCTATGATGCCTTCAAATGCTGTCAATTTAGGCAGCTCACTAGGTTTTGGAGTTTTATGAGAATGTGCATGACTGATGTATTATGTAAGATCTGTCTGACTGTACCTCTCCAAATATGGTTCTTCTGGTTGAGTTTTAATTAGAGGAAATGACTTGAGAGAGCTGTTGGTAGAGAGGCTTGAACCACAAGGGGCAGGGGGATGGGGGAGTTAATTAAATCAGCCTTGTTGTTGGAGATGAACTAAAATGATCTTATCTCTTACTCTGACTGTTCAGATCTGAGTGTGTTAGGTGACCATTTCCTCCATCTACAGTTAAGAAGACCCAGTCTGTCTGTTCTTTTTCTGCCTCTTGGCATTTCTCTACATTTGACTTCCACCTCCTCTAGAGCAGCTCTCTACGCTGCAGCAGGAGATCGGAGCCTGTATAAATAAGTGAGCCATCTGATGGGGGTTAAAGAGGACAATGTGTCCTCTGCATGGGCTACTGAGAAAATTAGCTCTGTAATAGTAGGTTGAGTTCACTTATACACCATTACATATGACAGAGGATGATCTGCATGGTCCTCTAGTGATCTCACTCACTGCTGTGTTGGGATCTATAAATGCGTTTATGCAAAAGTGGGTTAAAGTCAACATCAATTTCAATATTTTCAATAGTGATTTTTTGTAAATTATTATTTTTTTTTACAAATTTCACATTATGGAAGTAAAATGAGTTGGAAATGCCATTTCAGGTTTACTTTAAGCCATTTTTATCCCATCTATTGAAATCCATCCAATCAGACTCCAACACCTCCCCCTTACCATTTCTTGAAGAACCAGTAGGCCTATTGATTGGTTTTAACTTTAAATGTGGACCTTTGTCTCCAAGTACCGATAAACTGAACAGTTGCTCCCGCTATTGAAACGAAAATTACATTGAGATGTTTTTAGATGTCAAGGCAAACCTTGGGGTTGGGGTGAAGTTAGCTTAGATGAGTATGAGTACGTGCAGGCAGCACGTTTCAAGGTCAGTGGTATAGATAGAGTAGTTGAGTAATAATGTGGGGAACACTGCCACCTGCCTATAAACACTGGAAAACAGGATTACATCATCAATAATATGCGGGGGAAAGGCTAAATTTACAGATCTAATCCCTAAATCAAATCCTATAGTTCTTATTACTTGATAAAACTAAAGAGAATTTTAGAAGACTGAGATAATAAAAGATTGAATTATAGAAATTACCTTCAAGTCCAACATACTGAGCCATCAAAAGGTCAATTTTAGGTAAACAGTTTTGAGGTTTAGTCGACATCTGCTGGTTTAACCAGAAACTGCAGACTCTTAGATTGAGAGAGTGTCTGTGGATACCAAGTATTAGGGTGTTGTTTACAGGACACTGTATGCTGCCTATATGGAAAAGATAAATAGTATGCATAAAATATAGAATGCAATGATACATGTTTCACACAGTGATGCACTACTTTGCAGTTTAATTAAGTTCAGCAATCAGCAATTCAACAACGATCAAAATACATTAAATTGACCAAAATGACAGTACAACAAGGTTACCATGACATAAACAGTGAAAGTAACATGTCCATTATGTCCACTGTCTAATACTTGCCCCTTAAATTGATTTCTAGGGGAATTGTTACCCTTATGACAGGAAAATGTATTTTAACCTTATTAAATGTGTCATGTTTTGATTAAGACATAAAATAAATAAATAAATTCACTAAGAATAAACAGACACTGTAGGGATTTTACCAATAAATTGAAATTTGTATCAACAAAATCTGTCTTTCCACTGCAGAGGTGACAGGAGCTGGGTTTTTTCTTTTTCTTTTGTGATGTAAAAAAAAAAAAGAAACAAATATCAGAACTTTGGCAGGTTTTATGTAATAAAAACAACCTATGCAATCCAGCTGAAAACCAAAGTGACACATTTCAGAGAGAGAAAAAAAAACGTACTTACTAAATGAACTTGGAATAAGCATGTGAACAAACCTGAAACAGGCTTAAAGCACCCTTTTATTTTATTACAGTGTTTGGCACATCTTGACTAGGGAATATTTTCCCACTCTCCTTTGCAAAAACGTTCCACGGCTGCATTTCCCAAAAGCATCATATGCCTAAGTTGATCGACCCTTGGTGACAATTGTTCTACGATCAATGCTTGTGGGAAACGCAGCCCAGATCTGTTGCTTTGCGAGGGCATCTCTTTACAATTGCATAGGCCTAAAGGTTATAATATTAATGTTTAACATCTTGAATACAGAAATATGAAATGATAATTAAAAAGAAAAGAAATTGTAGGCTACTTTTATGAAACTAATACCACCTGTAGGTGGCAGCAAGCTGATAACTTCATAAGAGAGTCAGTAAATAATGCATTCAACTGATTGTTCAAAAAGGTTTATTCATTCAGGTATGTCCAAATACCCACACTTACAGTCTTGGCCACTAGAGAGAACATGCAAATGGCAGGAAGTGCGCAAAACTGTCCCATGCAGGTCTGAAAAATGCCAAAGACCGTGAAGTCCACAAGACCATAAGGTGTTTCACTTGTAACTTAGCTTTCAGAAGTGTGCCCGCGTGCTCCTCCTTTGCGATCGATATGTGCCTTTAATGCACACTTTTGCCAAGCCTGCGCTGAATCTCGCTTCACTGCAGACTTTCTACCCAGCAGTCAACGAGGCATTACATCACGAAAGTGCTAACTTGTGGGAAGACAGCGAGTGTTTAGGGTTCATTTGGGACAGGACTCATAGGCTATGCCATTTGGGACAGGGCCAGACTGTCTTCATATATATTTAGGCTTGCATTAGGCCATATTATAGATCACGTCTGCTAGCGGTTTCATATTAACCTGTTTGATTTAGCTGAATTTGCATCAATGTTGTTTACACAAATACAACAAATAACACAACTACAACTCTGCAACTAATATTTTTAGTCAGTTTTAGTTTTACAATATTCATTCACATTCAAACTATAGATTAAATTAAATTTAAACTGAATTTGGAATGAATTAGCCTAGTTGAAAACAAATCTTGTAGGCTAACAGTGGTAATAGCTATAGGTATCCATCCATCCACCTATTTTTATGTGCATTTTGGGATATCACATAAAAAAGAGCTTGATGGAAACGCCAAGATGTGCATTAATTCTTAAAATGTGCATTAAAAAAAACGTAAGCGCTCAAATGAGGCGGATAATTTTATATCCGATTAGGCAACGTGCGTAAACTACGGTGGGAACACATTTAACGATTAATCCCTCATTGTGCGAAAAAACTAAACAAAACATGATTTTGCCTCAACAGTGGATGTGAGTGGAGAACTGCATAACCAGCGGACCAATTTCACTGCATCTCAAATGCTGGTTTGATCATTCTGAAATGCCTGAGTCAAAGTCTGTCATCTCAATGCTATTGCAGCAAACACAGAACATTCTCCTAAAACATTAGTATTTGATTCCCATTTGGTTATCCTGGAACATTCTTGTCAGGTTGTTACTTTTTGCAACCATAAAATAACATTTTCAGCACATTGCAAGGGGTTGTTTTTTTTTTATTTATTTTTTTTACTTAGACTGTTCCCTAATGGTTTTGGTTTTTATTTTGCAATAAAGTTTTCAAGAATGTTGCAGGGTGGTTATTTTTTAAATGACCTAAAAATAACAAAGGCATTTTTAAAGACATTTTTAGGTTATTTTTAGTGATGGGACGGACTAGATTAGATAGAACTGTATTGATCCCACACTTGTATATGTCACGGACTACCGAAGTGTTGTTTGGTCACGTGCTTTTTCTGCTCTGTGGTGATTTGTTAGATATGGTGGAGAAAACAAGAGTGACCACCAGATGCCACTAATGTGCACTGTGTTAAAAGCTTTGAGTAATGAACATTTATTCGGCACAATTTGATGAAAGCCTCAAATGCTTCAGAAAGCTTTGGTTTCCCATCACTAGTTATTTTTATAACCAGTTATTTTATAAACTAACCTTCCAGTTGTCACAAACTGCTCCAAGACTTGGGTTGAAGATCCAAATGCAATTTTATTGGGACAATCCAGAATCATAATCCATAAAACATGCAAAAGGTCAAACACATGGGCAAACAATCCAAATGAGCAACCAGGCAGAAAATCAAAAGACCAAAACACAGGAAAACACAACGCTCAGAAAGGCAGTGTAACATAAAATACAAGACTTCGTAAAGAATGAGTGAAAAAAACAGGGCTTAAGGCAGGCATTAACAAGATAATGAGACACAGGTGGAAGTAAAACATAATGAGTCAAAACATTGGGTTATGGGAATTGAAGTTCATGATAGGAAAGCAAGGGAGTCAGGAGGAGTGCCCTCTGGTGGATATCATGGGCACTCCAGCTGGGAGATGTAACAGTTAAAAAATATTGCAAATGTTTTTGTGTGGTAAATGTTGTGTGAAAAAGAGACCTAAGAAAATGTAAAAACTAGATCAATCAAAATGCGTCATAATGAAGGTATTTATTTTTATAAAAAATATTAGGCCAGTGTCAAGCGCAGTGTTAAAAGCACATAAATCATACATTCATGCTTCTGTCTTCATTTAGCCTACTGTGCGCCTCTGATCTGCACACACTTTTTTGTTTATGGACCAAAAGAAACCTGTCCCGCTAATCTGTACAATTCAGTAATAAGAAATACATTTACTGAAATCTACTTTAAGTCAAATAATTGTTTATTTGTTTTAAAATTGTCTGTGAATAAATGTCATCTTTTATTTAAAAAACATATATTGTGTTAAAGTCCTTGTTATTTGCTGCTGGAGAAATATAGTACATATTAAAATAATGTTGGAATAACGTTCTACAAACCAAAAACGAATGTTCTATTTCCGTTCAGAAAACTTTCATGGATAACCAAAAAACAAAACAAACCAAAACATTAAACAACATTAAAAAATAATGTTTTAGGAACCCAAAATTGTTGGCTGGGAATGACCTCCCTGTAGGCAAAAAGAGCCACATGGCTTCTCCGATTGCAGCAACTTCCATTTTTAGTGGTGGTTGCCAAAGGCAAGGCATCACTAATAGTTATTGCTCATACTTAAACTCCGGCACGCTACTCCTCTCGCACCGTTTCTCGTAGCCCCATGAATGAGGTGTCAAATCGACCGGCTCATTGAGGAGAAGTGTTCTTTGACTTTTCTAAGCGATTGGGTGTACGATGTTTGTCCAGCGGGCGATAAATCAGGCAAAAAATGTCCCATAGACTTAACATTGGCACAAAATTTGTAAGATCATATCTTTGGATTAGAAGGTCATAGAGACTTGGGATTGGGCTCTTTTGATTCAGTCTATTAGTCAATAAGTAGTGACATAACAACTTCCTAGCCACGCCCTAGCAACCAGTTACAGGACCCTAGTAACCATTAAACAACATTATAAGCAAAATATCAGCACCAGAACATTGTAGAAACACAGAGTTGGCATTTTTGACTCAGACTGGCAAACAGTCATTAAATATCAACCCATAAACTATATTAGCAAACCCTAGTAATCTTAAATAGTACCCTAGCAACTGTATGAACACATGAATAAGCTATATCTCAGCCCCAGAACATCGTATAGACATGGAGGTGGGCTCGTTTGTTTCGATTGGGAAACCAGTCTGTAAATATCACCATGGTAACTGTGTAACCACACCCTAGCAACCGTTTAGAGCCACTTAGCAACCATATTACAATATATAGAAGCCATATTTCAGCTCCACAACATTGTAGAGACATGGTTGTTGACTCGTATGCAATTATGTACAACACCCTAGCATCGAGTGCTGAGTTTTGCCACTGCAAGCACCATTCACATTTTCTTCAGGAAATGTACCTTCTAGTTATTTTTAATATTACTTTGAACACAAAACTGTGCATAAGCTAAATTTGTAACTTTGCATGGAAACATTGGCGCCTCTGCCTTTGCAGCCAATCAGTTACGCCTATTCTTTAATCGTCACAGTGCGTAAATTAATTCATATTCATCATGATTTCGCAACTCGGGCTTCTAACAAAGCTCTACTCTGCATTTACGAAACGCGCCTTCGGTTTGCCGTAGATTTCTTCTACTGAGGGTGAGCTGAGCAACACGTGTAGAAACAAAGACACGTCAATTTTTGACTCACATACTATACAGGAATATATTAATAATTACTACAGTTATATTCAGATTTACACAGATGCATCAAAGAATTTAGTTAATAAGATAGGAGTAGCTTTTATTGTTCCAGAGTTTCATATTTCAATAACAAAGAGAATAAGTGATAATGTATCAGTATACACAGGAGAAATGTTAGCAATTCTGTTAGCAGTACAGTGGATAGAGGAAATAAGACCATTGAGGGTTATAATATGTTCAGATTCAACTTCATCATTAGTCAGTTTACAGAACAGTCATTCAAACAGCAGAGCCGATATTTTAATAGAAATACAACAAGTATTATATAGAATTCAAATGATGGGCATTGAAGTTATATTTTTGTGGGTACCAGCACATATTGGAGTCATAGGAAATGAAATGGCAGACAAGGCTGCAAAGGAGGCCACAAAAAGAGAGTATGTTGAAGTTACAGTTAACATCAGTAAGATGGAAATGAAAAGCATTATTAAACAGAGGTTGAAGGAAAGGTGGCAAAAACAATGGGAGGAAGAGAGGAAAGGACGGTGGTTTTACAAAATTCAGAGGAGAGTGGGAGAAATGAGATGTGCAGGAAGGAGAAGGAGAGAAGAGACAATTATATCGAGACTTAGATTTGGGCACACAGGGTTAAACAGTAATTTATTTAAAATAGGTAAACATAACACCGGCAGATGTGAATATTGTGAGCAACAGGAAACAATAGAACATGTTATGTTACATTGTAAAAAATATGAGGGAAAAAGGAAGGAAATGATCCAAAATCTTAAAAAGGAGAGAATAAGTTTTGATTTAGTAGAAATTCTTAGGAAAATTTCAAAAGATAAATGCTATGGAATTGTTTTTCATTATCTTAGAATAATCGATGTGATTGAGAGGATTTGAGACTTCATTTTTTTTTATTTTTTTTTTAAATAAAGTAATTAAGACATTCAGATCCACACTCCATACCAGTTGGTGGCAGTAATGCACCATTTCGTTGTGTGCCAACCGCCAAAAAACTCAACAAGAAGAAGAAGAACACGTGTAGATGAGCACTGTGCTTGAGTGTGTTGGGAACACGTTTATTATCGCTTTACAACAACGGCTATTGTTCTGCAGAGATCGTTGAAGATCTGTCGCATCAAACCAGTGCGACAAAAGTTATTTTACACCAAGTATCCCAACAACGCATCTTCAAATCATTTGGTAAGTTATTCGTTTCTTAGCTTTGCTGTGGAAAGCGTAGTCATTTATGTGGATCATATCCTTAGATCATACCTAGTGACAACACAACACAGTATACAAACTATATAATACAATGATGTGAACTTGTTCTTTATTCAATTATAGCAATTGGGGTTGTTGCCTTTACAGATGTGTAACAAACTCGCGGTCCTATTGTTAGCACATGGTACATGCATACATCATGAATTATTATAAATGATGGCTGAATTTTAATAGCCTAACTTTACCAGTTATACATTTGAGATTTGAGAAGCGAAATTCCTATAGGCTAATTGGTATTCAGAGTTACTACCACAGTTACTGCTGGTTTTAAAGTGTGTTAGCTTCAGGTTACTACGAACACTGCCATCAAATCATTAATCAATAAAACAACATCGGAAGATTCAGAAACCGTATTACAATAATTAAAATTGGTCATTATTTATATTTCAATAGCAGTGACTAAGTAACTATGGAATTGTGGCGGAAACTTTTGGCTCCTCAAACATTTTGTCCCCAAATCTTCCTCATGTCCACAACATCATGTAAATGATCTCTGTATGTGTTGCAGTGACTCATGCACTGAAAGCTTAAGAAATATATTTATTTGTGTATCTGCAATGTTGTAAATGTTTGATGATTAATGATACGGTGTTCTGTGAAGAAACCATAGATCATTGATTTGATATCTAGTCAAAGTGTTTAACAATTAAGCCTGTTTGTTTCTTTAGAGAATTGATCATGTTGGTGTCATAACTGTGAAGTGCTTGCTCATCATGAGATGGAATTTGGCTTTGTAAGATAAGATTACACTTAGAAATTGATCTTCATTAAATGATTGTGATTTTTATTTGAACAAGAAACAATAAAATCAATGTTACTTAAAATTCTGCAGTCTGGTTTTATGATCACAGTATGTTATTTTTATTTAATTTTTTTTCTCTCCTGTCAGATTAATCATATCCTATCATTTCTTTTCATGTATCCAGCAGATGATTAGCAGTATGAAGTATATTCTGGTGACGGGCGGTGTGATCTCCGGCATTGGGAAAGGCATTATAGCCAGCAGTGTGGGCACAATTCTCAAGTCCTGCGGCCTGCATGTCACAGCCATCAAGATCGACCCGTATATCAACATAGATGCAGGAACCTTCTCGCCATATGAGCACGGTAATCTCACACAACTCATCGTAAAAGCTCCTTCCACTTCTAAGACTTTTACAATTAAATGTTACAGTACATGTAAATCATATCTTGACCATTAAAACTTACCATAAAAGATTTAAAAGAAACAATCTGTTGTTAAATGCAAGCACCACTATTATTATTTGAACAAAACCCGAACCCTAATTATTAGACTTTGACCGGTATTTCTTACTACAGATGTTATTTCTCTAATCGTTCAGCTTGTTAAAGTGAATTGCTACTTTATGAAGTGATCAGATATACCCTAGAGTCTAGACATTAGCTATATTTACATGGAACTAAATAGTTAGTTCAGATAGATGGCTCAATTGAACTGAAAACCTTCATATAAAGGCTTGGGTTAAATTCTTATTGGTGATTTTCTTTATTTCTGCACATACGCTGAAGTTGTTTGTGAATAGATGCACAAGTAAATGAATATGTGAATCAGATTGCGATATTTAGTGTACATTAATCAGTACAGAGTCTGAAATCGGATTGGATTCATTTGGATTGACAGAAATTAGTACATTTAAACACTTATTGTGGGACCTGATATATCTAGAGATACTGGAGATACCTGGAGATGTTAGGGTGGACAGTAACCAACCACTTATACACCTTTTTCAGAAAATGTAAAAAATTATCATGAGGTGTAACTGTTATAAAGCATCTTTATTATTTATATGGACGGTAATCCTATAACTCCTTGGTCTGTATACAAATTTGTTTTGTTTTTTTGTAGGTGAAGTGTTTGTTTTAGATGATGGGGGAGAGGTTGATTTGGATCTGGGGAACTATGAACGTTTTCTGGACATCAGGCTTACCAAAGACAACAACCTGACCACAGGAAAAATCTACCAGTCAGTCATCAACAAAGAGCGCAGAGGAGATTACCTGGGCAAAACCGTACAGGGTGAGAAGGGGGTGTTATATTAATGTGTGTAATAGGGGTTGCACAGACATTAACAGCATGTCACATACTGTCTGTAGATCTTAACGTGTATAGAACAGTCGTCTAAATGGGCTTTAAGCATACTGTGTTTGTCTATGTTCTCCATATGTTTCATTATATAATCATTTGTTCCAGTGGTGCCACACATAACTGATGCTATTCAGGAGTGGGTGATGCGTCAAGCTAAAGTTCCTGTAGATGTTGATGATGTTGAGCCCCAGGTTTGCGTCATTGAGGTGAGTAAAGATAAAGTAAATATTTTAGGGCTGTGACAATTCCTAGATTAAATTAGAGTAGTCGATTTTTTTTTAAAATCCTTGAGTAACCACGGAAGTGGCGCATTCCACAGACGAAAAACCATGAACCGCATTATTAAACACGCAGGACATATATTTATTTAATTGAATCGCAGCCTTTGAATTGAATTACATGCGTCTCAGAGCGGCTCCGTTCACAGTAAATGCTGCTCCACGTGAACCGTTATCATTATCATGCTTAGAACACGTCTCAAACTCCATCTCTGCATATGCTGTGAGTTTGGTTTGCTTATAACATTCATCTGGGAATGCAATGTGCTCCATTTCATCAGATTTGTTAGGTAAATCATATACAGTGCTGGTCAGAATTATTTGCCCGCCTGGTAAATATGATCAAAGATGGCTGTAAAAAATAAATCTGCATTGTTAATCCTTTTGATATTTTATTAAAAAAAATAGCAAAAATCTAACCTTTCATTGAAGTAAAAGAACTGAAAGTGGGGGGAAAATCACATTATGAAATAAATGTTTTTCTCCAAAACAGGTTGGGAACAATTATTTGCCCCCTTTTATTAAATACTTTTTGCAACCTCCTTTTTCCAAGATAACAGCTCTGAGTCTTCTCCTATAATGCCTGATGAGTTTGGAGAAAAACCTGACAAGAAATCAGAGAGCATTCCTCCTAACAGAATCTCTCCAGATCCGTCAGATTCCCAGATCCATGTTGGTGCTTCTTCTCTTCAGTTCAGCCCACTCATTTTCTGTAGGGTTCAGGTCAGGGACTGGGATGGCCATTGCAGATGCTTGGTTTTGTGCTCAGTGACACATTTTTGTTTTGATTTTGATGTTTGTTTTTGGATCACTGTCCTGTTGGAAGATCCAAACATGGCCCGTTATAAGATTTCTAGCAGAGGTTGTCAGGTTTTGATTTTTTATCTGTTGGTATTTGATCAAATCCATGATGCCATGTATCTGAACAAGATGTCCAGGACCTCTGGCAGAAAATTAGGCCCACATCATTAAAGATACAGCAGAGTATTTCATTTTACACATGGGCTACTTTTTTTTTATCCCTGTATGAAGCAAACCCATGTTAAGTGTTTGCTGCCAAAAAGCTCTTTTTTTTTTTTCTTTTCTTTTTTATCTGACCATAGAACCTGTCCCGTTTGAAGTTCCAGTAGTGTCAGTTACTTTTCTAACGTTCTATGGCCAGATGAAAAAAAAAAAAAAAAAAAGCTTTTTGGCAGCAAACACTTAACATGGGTTTGCTTCATACAGGGATAAAAAAGTAGCCCATGTGTAAAATGAAATACTCTGCTGTATCTTTAATGATGTGGGCCTAATTTTCAGGACAGTGATCCAAAAACAAACATCAAAATCAAAACAAAAATGTGTCATTGAGCACAAAACTAAGCATCTGCAATGGCCATCCCAGTCCCAGACCCTGAACCCTATAGAAAATGAGTGGGCTGAACTGAGGAGAAGCGCCAACATGGATCTGGGAATCTGAAGGATCTGAAGAGATTCTGTACGGAGGAATGCTCTCTGATCTCTTGTCAGGTGTTCTCCAAACTCATCAGGCATTATAGGAGAAGACTCAGAGCTGTTATCTTGGAAAAAGGAGGTTGCAAAAAGTATTTAATAAAAGGGGGCAAATAATTGTTCCCAACGTGTTTTGGAGAAAAACATTTATTTCATAATGTGAATTTTTTTTTTCTTTTTTTTTTTTTCTCTTTCAATTATTTTACTTCAATGAAAGGTTAGATTTTTGCTAATTCTTTTAATAAAATATCAAAAGGATTAACAATGCAGATTTATTTTTTACAGCCATCTTTGATCATATTTACCAAGGGGGCAAATAATTCTGACCAGCACTGTATAAACCTACCCCAACATAGGAGAATATATCAATGTTTCTAAATATGTGAACTGTTTAACACAATTTCAAAATAAAAGTTTAAACCCTTTCTCTGAATTTGCATGTTTTGATATCCACATATTCTTCTTATAGAAAATGTGAACTGTTCACCGTTCAAGAAAAGTGGCTGTAGGATTTCTATCGTAAAGTGGTGGCTAAATGTTAAGCAAACATTTTAATTAAATGTTTCTCCAATATTAAACAAGGATTTAATCTGCGTGTAACCACACCAGGCAATTGGTGCCTTCTGCTGGAATTTGTTATAACGCATAATGTACATATGTTTGTTTATATCATGTATATTATGTATTTTAAGTGTTGTTCTATAAAACCGTATGATAACTTGCATGTGATGCTTCATTTGAACCAAATATTATTGACTCATTGTTATTATATATGTATTTTTTTTTTATATATTTTTTTAGCTTAGGTCTATTTTTTTTATTACCACCAAAAATATCTGATTACTTGTCAAAATAATCCACTGGTTACCTGTTTACCAAAATAATCGTTAGTAACAGCCCTAAAATATAATACGTTTAACAGGTTTCTGATGACTGAAGTTTTGTACGTCTTTTTGCAGTTGGGTGGTACAGTCGGAGACATAGAGAGCATGCCTTTCATTGAAGCCTTCAGACAGTTCCAGTTTAAAGTGAAGAGAGAGAATTTCTGTAATATTCACGTCAGTCTGGTACCACAGGTGAGGAGTTGTGCGCATTTACGTCAGCGTGCACAGAACAGTGCATTATAGACCATATCACATTACATGTACGCGTGCCCTGGAAATGTGAATGACATAGTGTCTCGATCGTGATGTCCAGCCCAGCGCTACAGGAGAGCAGAAGACCAAACCCACCCAGAACAGTGTGAGAGAGCTCAGAGGACTTGGACTGTCACCTGACCTGGTGAGTCAAGTTTCATAGAGCACGCGTATGTTCAAAATTGTCACTAGCTTGAAATCTACAATGAATGCATGTAGAGCGATCTTCTCTGAGAGTTTTGAGTGTTCTTTTATTCTTGCTGTTGTAGATAATGTGCCGATGCTCCACTCCACTTGAAAACTCTGTTAAAGAGAAGATATCCATGTTCTGTCACGTGGAACCTGAACAGGTTAGTCTGGATCACGCAGAACTCAAAACCAGCCATAATGTCATAACAGTTTATTAAACATAATTATCAAGAACATGTTGGAAAACGTGGAAAACGCTGCTTTTTGTTGAAGCTGATTTAAAATGTGTCTCGAGGACAATGAGTCTCGTACATTAATAATTGAATTTATAGGTACAGGAGAACTGTTCAAGAAAATTCCTGCCTAATTAACTACATGTGCGTATGCACATGAATTGGTTCTTAACCTCGTTCTAATGTTAACAAGTTTGTAGTATACGAACCATGCGCTCGAGGTTAGTAATTTGGATAAAACACACCCAAAACATGTCCATATACAGTTGTGGTCAGAATTAATGGCACCCCTGGTAAATATGATAAAAAATAAATCTGCATTGTTTATCCTTTTGATCTTTCATTCAAAAAATTCGCAAAAATCTAACCTTTCATTGAAGTAAAAGAATTGAAAGTTGGGGGTAAATCACATTATGAAATAAATGCTTTTCTCCAAAAGCTGGCCATAATTATTGGCTCCCTGTTATTAAATACTTTTTGCAACCTCCTTTTGCCAAGATAACAGCTCTGAGTTTTCTCCTATAATGCCTGATGAGTTTGGAGAACACCTGACGAGATCAGAGAGCATTCCTCCATACAGAATCTCTCCAGATCCTTCAGATTCACAAGTTCATGTTGGTGCTTCTTCTCTTCAGTTCACCCCACTCATTTTCTATAGGGTTCAGTTTACGGGACTGGGACAGTCATGGCAGACACTTCATTTTGTGCTCAGTTGCACTTTTTTTTTGTTGATTTTGATGTTTGTTTTGGACCATTGTCCTGATGGAAGATCCAATCACGGCCCATTATAAGATTTCTAGCAGAGGCAGTCAGGTTTTTTTTTTTTTTTTTTTAAATCTGTTGGTATTTGCTAGAATCCATAATACCATGTATCTGAACAAGATGTCCAGGACCTCCAGCAAAAAAATAGGCCCACAACATATAAGATCCAGCAGTATATTTAACCGTAGGCATGGGGTACTTTTTATCCCTGTTTGCACCAAACACATCTGGTGGGTTTGCTGCCAAAAAGCCTTTTTTTGTTTAATCTGACCATAGAATCCGTTCCCTTTTGAAGTTCCAGTCATGTCTGACAACTGAATATGCTGAAGTTTATTTTTGGAGGAGTGAGGAGGATTTTTCTTGAAACCCTCCCAAACAACATGTGGTGATGCATTCCCGTTTATTTAAGAACGAATGTTATTGAGTAATCATGATTTGTTTGTGAAAACGTTTGTTTACAAATTTCATGCATAGAGTTGTGAGTATGTTAGCTTAGTGAATGAAACCCAATAATCTCAGTTGGTCTTCTCTATAGGTGATCTGCGTACATGATGTATCGTCCATCTATAGAGTGCCGCTGCTCTTAGAAAACCAGGGTGTTGTGGGTTACTTTTGCCGCAGACTAGACCTGCCCATTGAAACCAGACCCAGGAAGATGCTTGCACAGTGGAAAGAGATGTCAGACAGGTTAGAACACATTTAAAACTGATTCAGGATCAGTTTATAAATTGATATTGCGCCATAATGGATCATTTAGGCTAAGATTATCCTCTTTTGCGATCTCTTTTATATCATGATGAGGGCAAAAAAGACCTACAAAGGCTTATTTTAATGTTGTCTGCATTGTGTTTGTATGGTAGATCGGACAGGCTATTAGAGCATTGCTCCATTGCTCTGGTGGGGAAGTACACCAAGTTCTCAGACTCATATGCCTCTGTGATCAAAGCCTTGGAGCACTCCGCTCTCGCCATCAGCCACAAACTAGAGGTTAAGGTGGGTGAAACCTGGCCTATTGCAATTGGTTTAGCACATGGGTAACAAATTCTGAATCTACAATTGAATCAATAAATCTTTCTCTTCTTCTTGCTTCTTTCTCTAGTATGTTGACTCTGCAGATTTGGAGCCCAGTACATTACAGGAAGAGCCGGTGAAGTACCATGAGGCCTGGCAGAAACTCTGCAGTGCGGAGTGAGTAATGCTTCCAAATAGGGCTGGGCGATATGGCCTAAAAATAAAATCTCAGATTTTATTTTTTTTAATTCGATTTACGATTTTTTTCCGATTTCCCCCCCTACTTATTAAGGAAAGCAATAAACACATGTACTATTAATAAACTGTACATTGTTAATTTGTTAACCATTGTTAATGTTAATTTCAACATTTAGGCTAGGCTACTAATAGCCTACATTAGGCTATTGAAGTGTTTTTTTCCTTTCTTTTATTTGTTAACATAAAAAAACACTTAAATAGCCTAATGTAGGCTATTAGTAGCCTAGCCTAAATGTTGAAATTAACATTAACAATGGTTAACAAATTAACAATGTACAGTTTATTAATAGTACATGTTAACTAATGTAGTTAACTAGAATTTAATAAATGGAACATTATTGTAAAGTGTTACCGATTTGTTATACACCGATTCAGACGTCTCGTGAGTTCAGTGTTAGACAGATCAGTTGTTTTAACCATTCATTCAAGTGAATCGGTTCAAATGAGTCATTAGTTCGCGAATCGGACATGACGGTTGCCAACCGCCAAGTTGTGTGATTATCCCGGCAGTTTATTTTTTAGCACAATTCACACTCCGCTGTAATTCAGGAGAAAAAAAATCTCCGAACGCTTCACGTGAAACTTCGGTCTTCCGCCCTTTTTCTATCGTGTCAATTGATTTTGATTAATATGCGCGAGGGAGAGAGAGCAAGACAGCGCTCTTGTTGTTTGAAGACGTGAGAGTGCGCGCGCGCGACCGGGGCTCTCTCTCGTGCTTATATATCAGCGCACATAAGGTACACACTGTGAAGTAATTTGCAAACGTTTTTTTTTAGAGAAATTAAAACAGGTCGCACCACAACCATTATTTGCACTCGCACAAATGCTCCCAAATATATTTTTAGGTCGCACAGATTAAATTTCAGGAGCATATGCGACCAAAATGATCATTACACAAAAACTCGATTTACTTATTTTTTAAATCGCCCGCAACAAAAAATTCGAATTAATTCATTCAATCGATTTTTCGCCCAGGCCTACTTCCAAATACAATGACTGCATTTACATGGCTGATTTTACACATTTTAACATCAATCACATCTATTCTGCTTAGTAAGATGGCGTTAACACGGTTAAAGAACTTGATTTTGCTAGTTATCCTGATGTAGTTTTGTTAATATTATTGCTGCTGTCTCTCATGCCATCAGTGGTATTTTAGTTCCGGGGGGTTTTGGAGTACGAGGGACAGAGGGCAAGATTCAAGCCATCAACTGGGCCAGGAAACAGAAGAAGCCTTTTCTGGGTAGGACTTCTTTAAAAATGAATTTTAACTCCAATGTCCTGGAGCGGCTGTGAATGTAACCCATCTGTACTATTCATCTTTCAGGTGTGTGTTTGGGGATGCAGCTAGCTGTGTGTGAATTTGCTAGGAACATGTTGGATTGGACAGGTAAGTTCTTCCTTCACAAAATAATGTTGTACTCATGACTCCATTTACTAAGCCATGTTGAATAATGTGACTCTTCTGTTTTACCTAGATGCTAACTCCACGGAATTTGACCCAGAAACAAAACATCCTGTTGTGAGTAAATGTGGATTTCTGGTTCATTTTGGATTAGAAACAGTAGAGCAGATATAACTGTGTAATGTTTTTAATTGGTCATCTCACAGGTTATTGACATGCCAGAGCACAATCCAGGGCAAATGGGTGGAACTATGCGGTTGGGGAAACGGCGAACTATTTTCAAAACCAAAAACAGCATACTTAGTAAGTGCATTTCACTAACTAATGCCATATTGATGAATTAATAGAGAACTAGTTTAAATGCATGATTTATCTCTCACAGGAAAACTTTACGGAGACGTAGATTATGTAGAGGAAAGACACAGACATCGCTTTGAGGTACGTAATCTCTACTTTAAAGACAAAAAAAAAAAAAAAAAGATTAGGTGGTTGTACACTGTAATAGTGAATATAGGACTATGGGAGTATTCACACTGAATCTGTCATTATTTTGCTTGTGCTATAAATTAAGCACACTTAAAATTTTAATGTGCCTTTTATTTGACTGTTTGACAATTTCAGTCCTTCCTTCCTTTCGTACATTAAGACTGTTTTTTTTGTGTGTTTTTTCTGCTTCAAATAAGTTGTTAGATATGGCAAGTCGGTTTATTTCTGTGAATCAGTTCAAAATTGAGTCAGTTCAAAATTGAGTCAGTTTCAGTATATCATCTGATGGGTTTGCATCGTCTCTTAGTTCCCATGAGGCATTTTGCTTGCTATATAACAGCCTTTTCTCCATCAGTAGCTCAATCACACTGAAAAGGCTGAACACCTCAATCAGTCCGACTGAGCTCAATCCGATTTAAAAGGGGTGATGTAAACCTGAAATTATCCCATCGCCAGGCGCATTGACATGATGTGTGTTAACATACATTTAAACGTTCATTTACATCTCATGTCTTACAAACTGGTCAGTGAATGAAATTGAATGTTTGCAAAAAAAAGCTTTTCTGACACGTCAGCTTTCTTTTTAAATATTTCAAGGTAAAAACAGCAATTACACTCAATGTAGGTCCGGTGACATTATCATCGCAACGGCTTTCTCCAGTTCTGAAGGTGGCAACTTAACATTGTGTATGCGCTTAAGTTTTGTTCAGAAATCTTGTAATGCACATGTAAACGTAAACCGGATTGCAATGTTTTGGGTACGGATCGGATTCTAATTGACAAAACTTAGTGTATGTAAACATACCCAATAAAGGTACAAATGATTTCTAATATCCTTAGGTGTAGTAGCATGCATGAGCCCAGTATTATTCCTTCTGTCTGAGCAGGTGAACCCAGATCTGAAGCAGCATTTTGAGGACAAGGGCTTCCATTTTGTGGGTCAGGATGTGGAGGGAGAGAGAATGGAGGTCATAGAGCTGGATGGTATGTAAAAGAACACAAGACAAATTCTCAAATATACCAAGATGATTTGAAATGTTTTGTTTTGTATTTTTAGGTTTGGTGTTTTAAAATGGCAGTGTGAATCGTTTTCTTTTTTGTTCGAAACTAAAAGAACAATTCGAACTAAACTGAAAGTATAACAACCTTATTAACATTAGCTGCTTTTCCACTGTCGGGCCATTGCGAGCCAGGGATTTCAACGGGCCGGGCTGGACTAATAGCCTCGGACCCGTAGCACCGAGCCCAAAACAAAACTGCGTTTCCACCATCGGGCCATTTTTGTTGTTTACTTAAGGATTTAAGGACTTAAGTAAACCAAAACACGATGTTTTACCACGTTTACAATAAAAAGAGATACATTGATCATAATGAATTAATTTGTGTTAAGATTGCACAATAGTCACACAGCAATAAAGTGGTTTACCATTATTTCACAAAAGAAAGAGGACACGCATACTTATTCAGTCGCGTCTGTTTATTTTTAGCTATTTGTAGTCCCAGCACAGTATGTTTACATCACATTTAGAAGGAATATGCCACCAAAAATACGACCTTTTCAGTCAGAGAAACAGAGGAAGCTCCCATAAAACCGGAGTTGCTTTGTTTTATGACATATGCAGAATTAAATATGAATATCAGTCTGGTATAAAGTGACGAGATGTACTGACAGATAAAATAAATACACGATTGTGATAGCCTATATGATTTATCTGATTTTTTTCAAGTGGTCATATTTACCATGTTTACTATGGTAATGGTTAGCGCACAGTCTTTTGCATCGTACGGTGTTTTCAAACACTCACTGCTGTCTGAAAGTGAGTTTTGAGCTAAAATGATTTTAAAAGTCTTTGATGCTGGTATATGGAATCCGCAGGGCTCCCGTCTCCAGACTGATAAACTGCCTTTGTTCATAACCACTCCTCAAGCCCGAGCTGGCCCACTTTGGACCAAGGTATTCGTGGCCAAAAAACCCTGGCCGTTGGCCCAGAGGAAGCCCCTACTGAGGCCTGATCAGAAGTGACAGTGGAAATGCGGCTAATGTTATATTCAACTCCTGTCATGACCAGTAATTTTCTCCACAAGAATACCAAAAATCAGGAACCGTTTTTAAGATTTTTAAAGCATTAAGTTCATTCATCTAGAGCAGTGGTACTTACATTTCTGCAGTAATCGACAGCATGCCAGAGACTGCCCATAGACCCTCAATTTTTTTTGTCCACAGAATTGATCAATTTGACACACTACATTTTGTTTTGTTTTCAGATCACCCGTATTTTGTTGGTGTCCAGTATCACCCAGAATTCACATCCAGACCGATAAAACCATCTCCACCATACTTTGGCCTACTGTTGGCCGCTGCGGGGAGGCTTCCAGGTTATCTCCAGAAAGGCTGTCGGTTGTCGCCACGGTATGATGTTCCCTAAGGAACTAAATTTATCCCAGTGGGTTCCGTCTCTGGAAAAGAGACCTCATGCAAACCATCTTGAAGCTGTAGATCAGAGGTCTTCAATCCTGCTCCTGGAGGGCCACTGTCCTGCAGAGTTTAGTTCCAACCTGCTTCAGCACACCTGCCTTTGAATATTCAAGCGATTCTGAAGAGCTTGATGAGCTGATTAAGGTGTGTTTGATTAGGGTTGGAACTAAACTTTGCAGGACAGTGGCCTTCCAGGAGCTGGATTGAAGACCTCTGCTGTAGATCATTATCTATTATAACAGCGGCTATTTGACAAGCTTTGCATGATACTAAATTATAGTTTTTTTGTTCACAGAGACACATACAGTGACCGAAGTGACAGCAGTTCTCCAGACTCAGAGGTTGCAGATTTTAAACTATGTTCAATTGCTCAGGAATAAAACTATTACTGTTAATGTAACATGTTACATGTGATCTTATCTGTAAACCGCATGATTGCTGGGCCTGCTTTTTCAGAAAAGGTGCTGATGTGGTTTTAAATTGTCCAATTTTAACAGTCAATGGAATGGACTCAGGATACATGATCAGCAGTTTTGTTTAAGCTGTCCTTTTTTCCTTGTTTGTGCATGTAATCATGCCAATTAAATGACTTTCTTTGGGCAGCTGTTATTAGATAAACGTTTGTTCATTTCATATATAAAAAACTTTTCAATATGTGTAGTTAAGTGACAGTTATGTTTGTCAAGTTTCAATAACAGGATTTGTAATGTTTTGCTAGTGTAAATAAAGCCACCAATTAAGGTCTTCAGGATACTTGAAAATTAAAGGCAGGTGTGTTTGGAGATGAACTGTGCAGGACAATTGGGCACCCCTGCGCTAGATAATACCCTTATTCCTGGAATTGTGTAGAGCCCTTTGAAACAGCAATTTTAGACCTTCAAATCATTGTACCCTTTAAGTCCACAGAGAAATCCTGAAACTTAAACACTAATTTCTTTTAACAAAGACCTTGATGTGAGGTTTAGTCAAATCAGGAAATTAATTCTGAAGTGAACTAGTCCTTTAAGTTCACTTGCAGCCCAAATTGCCTTTTAGCCTAGATGTCTGGGCTGTGTTTGGGTGGCTATTAGAGGTCTATACACAATTGTTTGCATCTGTACACCACTTACTGAGAAATAGATTTAAGAGCCAAGATTGTCCAATATAGCACCAAGTGCTTTAGTTTATTAAGAACAACAAGTCAGAGTCACAAATGTAGACAGAAGTCTTATACAATTTACATTCAGATTAAGTTGGACTTGCACCACCCATGTAAAAACTTGAACTTCCACCTGCTGGTCAAAAGCTTGAGCACCTAAAGAGAAACATGCAAAACAATTAGCTATAACACACCAAAGAAACAGTTTTCACAAGCACTGATCTCAGACCCATTTCCGTAGTTTCATCCAGCAGTCACCATCAAAAAGTGATCATCATTGATCAGGAATCAATTACACCATCAAAAGCAATTGCAACATACCTGCACTCAAGGTTAGGTTTGACTTGGACCACCCATGTAAACACTTGAACTTCCACCTACTGGTCAAAAGCTTTAGAGCACCTAAAGAGAGAAGCAGGCAATACAATGAGCTATAAACACACACCAAAGAGACAAAGTTTTCACAAGCACTGATCTCAGACCCATATCCGTAAGTTTCATCCAACAGTCACCATCAAAAGTGTGATCATCATTGATCAGGAATCAATTACACCATCAAAAGCAAATAGCAACATACCTGCAGTTGCACTACCATTACCACAGGTAATCAGCACCTTTGAGGGAAAACAAAAGCACCATTAACACAAGCCACAAATCAAAATGCAAGAAAACTTCAGCAGCTAATGCTGAATGTTGGACAGTAGAGTGACCTACACAGACACTAGCAGACAGGTGGTCAAAGTCTCCCCATTAATTTAGCACGTAATTTGAACAACCGGGTGCACAAAGAGCACCGATTATCAGAAAACGTGCAGAAAGACATTGACAATGAACTTACCAGCGCATGGACCCACAAAGGGCATCTTGCAGGCAGCACTGCACCTTCTGATGAAGAAACACAATGTTAAAGCCAAACGAGGACTAGATTATAACGCTGAGCAATTAGAACAGTTAAAGCTGGCTCAGAACGTTTATTTGATTCTCATAATAGAGCTGCTCTCTCAGAGAGGGCAAGTTTGTCATCATAGCCAACATGACCAGAAAGCCTAAAACAGAAACCAACCTTTTACAGAAGGCTCACTCAGCCCATCTCAAAGAGCATGATGGCAGGACACTTCATCCATCTGAGAACATAGTCTAATTTTGCACCACCCAACCTGCATGAAGAAAAGTAACTGTTAGGAAGGGCTAGGCCTATGTAAAATAGGACATCCACGAAAACAAAATAACTTGTTTTTTTTGGGGGGGGGGGGGTATTAACAGTTGTAGAACCAGTTTTACTACAAATACCATTTAACTATTCGTGTAGTAAAGCCATGGTTAATTTGTGGTTACCATGGTTTAACTACAAAAAAAACATTTTCTGTAGTAAAACCATGGTTGATTTTCGTAAGGGTTGTCCTTTTCCTTAATGTTGCTGGGACAGCTACAGGTTAACTGTTCAGCGACCGTCGGTAAAAGTATTGCTATCGGCTCCTGTTTGACCGCGCCTGCTATAGATGAACAGGAACGGCTTCGATCAGGGCCGTGAATAGCGACTTCATTAAGTCACCAAATTTTAATATGCAAGAGCCAATTTTTCAGCTTCAAGTTGAATCTAATTAGTATTCGTTAGCCGCTAAATAAGTTAACGTAGCGTACAATATATACCATATTAAACTCGAATCAATACCTCTGCAGCAGTGATTACGGTAGAACCTCGTGGTGAACCGAAACTCCACTCTTAGCGAGCACCTGAAAAAAAAAAAAAAAAGGCACAAAATAAGTCAGTATCGTATGACCTGCACGAACTTACAATAAATACCCACATATTTATCAAGCAAACTATGGATCTAGAAATAGTAACGTGTAACATAAGTAAAATGGAAAGTTGCCGTGAAAGGTAAATATGACGGTACCGTTAGCCTAAAATGGCGCCGATTTGCAAGCTATTCTGCAAGTAATGTTGCACTGAGCCACAAAACCAAAAATGTTACTTTCAAAACATCAGAGATTACAAATAATTAACCTTATTAATGCGAAATTGTAAAACTTCTTAATTTAAGACAAACTAACCGCGCTGTTACGCACTAACGTTACATCCTGATTACTTCTAAACGCCAAAATATGCTACGATGATCTCAAAGAAAATATTGCTGTAACAACCAAACGATTTATATTTGAAAACTAGCTATTGAAATATACTACATAGCTGAAGAAAACTCACCTTCATTCTTTGAGAAAGCAGTTCGAAAGAGGAAGTTATGAGTGTGACCCGAACTTTTATACAGCGAAACCTAACTCTGATTGGTTGAATGGGCTCATCGCTGATTGGTTGAATGAGGTGGCTTGGTCGCAAAGGTTGATGGGATTTGTATTTCTGATTGCATAAAATGAGTTACGGGATTTCCTCTCCGACAAATATAGGCCTATTTGATAATATCCTATGTCTCTCTTTTATTTAATCAACTGAATGTTTTCATTATGAAATATATATTTTTTACTGAAAAATAAATGTATATAGGCTAAAAGTAAGCAATAAAGTAATTCTTATGTTGTTGTTGTTGTTAAAACCGTGTTTTAAGGCCTTGCTTTTACACAACGACTGCATATTATGATCTTAGCTCAAATATGCAGTAAAAAAATTTTTTTTTAATTGGTTAGTGAGATACCGGTCAGATGATTAAGATAGCCTCATTAAGTGCTTTATCTCCTTTTCTTTTCTTTTCTTTTCTTTTTTTTTCTTTTCTTTTTTCTTATTACAGGCTATTAACAAGCATATTTTGGGGGATGTGCTTGTTGAATTGTTTGATGAATCCCCGGCTGCCCCAGTGTCACGTCTATTTCAGCACCATGGACAGAGCCTATAGCCCACTACACCCTCCGCTTGGACCGAGACAAAATCACAGGCACAGTAATCTTCTATAAATAATGCATTAAAAAAAAATATGCAAGTGGACTATTTGGCCAAAGGTTGAATATCCTTAATAAAATAATGTTTTAATGAAAATTATTTATATCCTTGCTATTTCATTGGGATGAATTGTTTAATCCAAATAGTATTAAATATATACAATTAATTATTAAATACTGGTGTTTTTATCATATTGCTATTTTAAACAAGCAATAAACCACAAGGTATTGAGTTACAGGGACTTTACCCCCTTCACTCAGCTTCTGTTTACTCGTGGTGAAATCATTTTATCGCACTGTTTTTCGTGGCTTATTGGTTTATAAGTAGCCTACATAAATATTCACGAATATTATATAAACTTATCCTAAATCCAAGCGTATAGGCTACAGCGAGTCCTGCTTATATGATATAATGTGTACAAAAATGCTTATGTCGCAAAATAGGTTTCGCTTCCTCCAGTCCTCAAATGAAAGTAATTCAGGTAATTTGCTGTAGTTACACATTAGTTGGAATTGAGATGTGAGAATGAGTGCATCACATGACTGCAGCACATCCACCTCACCGCCCCCGCCGCTCCGCTCCATACACTCAATGTAAACACCGTTAGCGCTCCTGCTTTGTCTTTGAGCCTGTGGCTGGAGCTCTCGACTCACTATGCCATGGATATTTTATGGCAATACCAGTTCAGGATCATTTTGCTGGGGGACTCGACGGTGGGCAAATCATCTTTGCTTAAGAGGTTCACGGATGGCATATACAGCGATGTAGCGGACCCTACGGTCGGTGTGGATTTCTACGCCCGTTCAATAGACATCGAACCAGGGGTTAAAATCAAACTACAGCTGTGGGATACAGCCGGACAAGAAAGATTCAGGTTAGTGCTCTATTCATAATAATAATAATAATAATTATTATTATTATTATTATTATGTTCTGTCTGCTGGCTATGTCTCCATGATATATGATTGAATGTGAAGCCTACATCACTATGATTTTATCACACATAATGACGGCAAGTAACGTTAGCCTATCCATGCATGCTTTTGCGATATCGTTGGTTGTGTAATCTTGCAGGGTTATGTTCTAGGTTAGCCCTTTATATCATAGCCTATGATTCTACTTTTATGTGCATGCCTATTATATCATTTACCTGCTGGGTTCACATTCACAGGCCTACCAATGAATGAGTTAAACTGGCTCATCTCATTGATTTGTTCAAGTGTCATATGCCTCACCTGTTTGTATTCAGTAATGAGCGTGTTTGGTTTAGTACTGTCACTGGGCTCAGATCCTGATGTCTCTGATCAGCTTACCCAATTTTTGAAGCACCGCTTGCCTTAAGGGAAGCACACACATCCACCCTCAATGCTTTAAAGGACCATTCATGAAATGTAAAAATCAACCACCACAAAAGCCTCTCTTGTTTTTATATGTATTCAGAATGATCAGACTCCCACTTGGTTTTTCCACATATAGGCCTATCATGCACACTAAGCACAAATGGACACTTGGGTTCTCTGCTCAACATCCTTTCAGATATATGATCTATTGGCATTATTTGCAATAATTTTAGTATGGATTATTGACCAGACACCTAGAAACAAGCAACTGCAGATGCAAAAATGTATATAGAAAGTCACACTGCTTGAATGCGTGCCAGTGCTATTGCCACAGTGTGAAATGTGAAATAGACAAATTAAATAAGGTCAAAGAAATAAGGAATGCATACATTTCTATAACATCAGTGCCCTGCGAACACCCTTTTGCAGTTTTAATGCTGTATACTACTCCTGATATGATCTTATGTTTGTGTAATAGATTATTCCAGTATGAGTTTATTCTCATAAATATAACTTTGATGCAACTTATAAATGACTTTTTAAATTACATCTTGCAAAATCCATTCAATATCATTACGCTGAGATGTCTGCTAGGTAGCTAAGTTAAATTACACAATTAATAATTAAACACAACTGAAGCCTCAATGGTTTCTGGTTTCAGATGTAAATGAGCAAGGAAACAAATTAGGTATTAAAAGAATTGTCTAGGTTCTACAACAACTGTAAAAAAATAATATATATATATAAAAACAATTAAAACAATATGCCAGAAGATTTTATGTAAGTGATTATATAAAATTCTTCAAGAGCTTCACATTTCTAACACAATCTCACTGCAATTTACAATTTGTAACTATTTTGTGTTTTGGCATTTTTATGATCCCAATTATACGTTTTTTCTACCCCACTGATAGTTTGACGTAGGAATGGAGCTTCGTGCTTATTTTTTCGATTGAGCTTAACTTAACAAAGAATCTTGGAATTATTTGGTGCATCCATGTAATCATAAGAGACTTGAAAATATTATCTTCTTTTTCCCCTCAGGTCCATCACTACTTCCTACTATCGCAACTCTGTTGGCGGGCTCTTAGTATTTGACCTGACGAACAGGAAGACCTTCGATCATGTGCGTGAATGGCACCGAGAAGTCAGCGAGCACATCCTGCCTCATCACATGGTCTACATCCTGATTGGCCACAAGAGCGACCTGAGCCGCGACCGCAAGGTGACGCGGGACGAGGCGGAGCAGCTGGCGGCCGAACTCGGCATCCGCTACGTGGAAACTTCAGCCAAGTGCAACAGCAATGTGGAACGTGCTTTCGAGCTGCTCACACGGGACATCTATGAGCTGATGAAGATGGGTGAGATCTCCACCCGTGACGGCTGGGATGGGGTCAAGAGTGGCCTCACCGCTAAAGTTCTTTATCCAGCCGAGGAGGAGGCGGAGCGAGAAAAGAGCTGCAACTGCTGACTTCCACAATCCACCTGTAATTGCTCACCTGTGTATCAGTCGGTCGTTGCTCACCTCGGCTTTCACTAATGTGTCGCATCATGGTCACTGCCTCAGGGCCTGGACCGCTGCACTTACCTTGTTGTTGCTGTCTGAGGTTGATGGTACAAGCCATTCAAAGGTGTAGTATATTTAGGCTTGCATAGACAGGCCCTGCTTCATATTGTTGAAATTCACCCCTGTTCTGAAGTTTGCAGCAATCTTGTGGATAACGTGTGGATAACATTTTTTACATTCTAGTTTGAGCTGTATCATTGTACTTCCCATCCTCTGGAGCTATTATGGTTTATTTGGCTTGTTCGTTTCCCTTTAATCATTATTACTGTGATACCATTACCATTTAAAAAAAAACATCTAGTGATTACAATCGACACTGTCCGTCCACTTACAGATTTAAAGATCCCATAAATTGGCTTGACAACATGGTTTTCTTTCCTGTGTTGACATTTCTTATTGAAGCAGGTTGTTGGAGCTGGACAAAAGACTTATCCAATAGCTTTTAGCTTATGTTAGTGCTGTGAACCATGATTTGCTACTTCATATTGCTAGTCAGTTGGCAGGTATTAGGAGGAGGACATTGGAGAGCATTTGACCTGACAAATATGTCATCAATATTATTTGGCCCGTTTCCCTAGTAGCAGTAAAATTCGCTGCTACTTGGACTGAAAGCGACAAAACTTGGACTGAAAGCTACAAAACTCCCATTTTAGATAAGAATTTGAGACAGTAAGGACAGTTGTTGGCTGGTAGACATCATTTCTGGGTAAAAAGGCAAGACTAAACCTCCTTTCTAACTAATCGCTGAGTTTGCAAATGTAATTACACAATTTCATCCATTTCTGATTCATTACTTTTTTATACCACTTTGTTATAACAACCCAACTTCTGCAGACATTATTATGTGCACCAAACCAAAATATTTAATTGTAATAATTCAGGAAATAATCATAATTGCAACATATTTTAAATTGTCACCTGTTCATGGATAAATACATATTTTGTCAAGTCTGTTGATGTAGTATTTATTCTCCAAAAGCATCTAAAACCTAGTGATCTGCCCATCTAGACAGCATTGTAGTGCATCATAGATGAATTCCTTAAACAAAGTTGACTGTTCCAAAAAACAGACAGAACAATTATGCTGCTTCTAAGACACAGTTTCTAGGCAGCATCATGTGTATCATCCAAGATTAAGTCAAAAGAAATGTTGATTATAAATATATCTTATTCAATGCTAAAAATATCAATCTAATTAAATGGACTGTTTTACCTCAAATTTGTGTGTGCTATGTATGTTTGTGCTTATTACTATCCAGTATCATTAGCTCAGCAACACGCAACAAGTTGCAGTCACTTACCCACTTACAGTCACTTACATATGAGGTTCCATTGGTTAGCATGTCACCTTAAGCCCAAAGTATCAACTTTACGACACAAATAGCGTATGCTATATGAAACGCATAGCCTTTCAAACTATACTCCATTCGTAGCGATAGTACGAACACAGGCACAGACACATGCGAACTGGAACATTTCATCCTTGTTCGGTGTCTGCGCTATTTCTCCAGAAGTTATGAGCGATAACAGTGTTTTTGTACTCAAAATACTTTGTACTAGAATTGCAGGTATCTATCCCCCAGATTCATGCAATGAAATGTAATTTGGTCCAACTTAATTTGATCAAATACAGCTTAAATGAAATAGATACATTTATAATTAGATTTTTTTGTGCTTGTCCAGCTCAAACTAAAAAATTTCATTGAAAAATAAATGATGTCAAAATGCTTCCAATTTTGCTCCCCCTATATATATAGACAATAGACAAAACATAGTTCAGGCGTTTTTAACTAAAAGTCATAAAAACAGGTATAAAACAGTTATTTACTGTAAAACAGCCTAAAATATTAGAAAAAGGAAAAATATCCAATAGCTGAATTGAATAACATTCAGTATGATGAATAAACATCTGCTGTTTGTTAATGAATTATTGAATTCAGCAGATGCTTTTATCCAAAGCAACTTACAAATAGGAATACAACAAGAAACCAAACGTAAGAAGGCAAACACAAGAAGTGCTAAAAAAAAAAACATAAATTTAAACATTGATCAGAATAGACTGTCAACAGGATTAGTGCTCATGAAAGAGATGAGTTTTCAGCCATTTCTTGAATATTGTCAGGGATTCAGCTGTCCGGATATAGGGTTAGGAAGATTGCGCATGTTGGAAGTCAAGCCAGAAGAGCATTGCAATCCAGTCTAGAAATGACAAGGGTCTGGACAGGAATGTCTGCTGGTCATCAAAGATTACCAAAATATATTTGTCTAAACAGGATGGAATTACTGATGAGCCTAGATGGATGGTGTAATTATGCTGAATCGCAGGAGTGGCTGAGAAGAGATTCTTTGTTAGATTGAGTTGCAGGTGATATTCTTTGCTGAGATGTCCGCCAGACAATGCAAGATCAGTGCAGCTACCGTCAGATCGTCTACCTAAGATGAAAAGTAAAGTTGTGTTTCTTCACATAGCAATAGTAGGAGAATCCACGTGCCTGTGTTATATTGGATCCTAGTAATGTATAAGAATATATGGAGAAGAGTAGGGGTCCTAGCCCTGACCCTTCAGGTACCCCCATGACTAGTTGATGGGCTTTGTATTCCTCCCCTCCCCAGTAAACCTTGAAAGACCTATGTGAGGTAAGCTTTGAATCAGCAAAGTGCAGTTCCTGTGATGCCCAGTGATTAAAAGGTGGACAAAATTATAAAAAAAGGCATAAACTTCATACTTTTTGTGTGGAGGGGCATGTCTCTGCCTTATTCACAATCCTAAAAAGAAGATAATGACATAAATAAATACAATTTTTGACTTACTATCAGTTGTCACATTGATGTTCAGTAATGCCACAGTGATGTTCATCAAACTGTGAAAGAAGATTTAAAGTGCATTTGAATACACATATGACAGCAGAAGCTTTTGTTTACATGGTTTTATGTTCCCCAACTCTATATTCACCTAATATGACAGACTGTACATTTCTCACAAGTAATTAAACTGATTTCATAGTAATTTAAAAGGTTTATTTGGTTCTATTGTCTGATAAATATTACATAGAGAATTGGAATAGGGGGAAAACATGGAATATTTTGCCTTTTATGTGTCCTGGTTTTAATATATCAACAACATTTAGACCTGGTTCTCTATGTTATTCTGTTGAAATATTCTGTAAGAAAAATGTCCGATGTGTCATATTTAATAAATATATATATATGTATAGAGAGTTGGGGGACATATTTCGGTTATCGTTCTTGGTGTGAATGGGCCTTTACACTGAAGCTATTTCTTCAGACCAGAATATCATACAGACTTGCAGATGGGCATAGTCTAAAAGCACCACTAAAAATCTAGTTCTGTCTACTTATATTGAGGTGTAACTCACCAACACCAGGATCTTGTCTCATGAACTGACTGTACACTGTATGACACTGATAGTCTCTGAGTAATGAAGACCATGTGCTATGCCTACTTTAGATCAGGACAGAGGTACAGCTATAAGACCCCCATTTCAGGACACTCCCCATTCCACCAGCATGTCAGCAAGACTTCAGTTATGCCTGCTGTAAAGAGATTTTGCATGCAGCATAGCTGAGTGTCTTAGCTCCATCATGTGCTGACGGCTTTACTGGGTGTGTTTGGACGTACATTTCTGAATGGCTACATTTATTGTAAATAGCAGCAGGGAACAATGTACTTAAATGTCAGGTGAGTGTTTTGGTGGAAGCTAAAAGGTTTTTGTGGCTTAACCGCAGGTCAACGTAACGTCTAGTATGAAAATCGAGTTTGGGAAAGTCTTCTTCGTGCCAGCAGAACATAAAATTATGAACAATAATTATCCTGAACACAGCTTTTGATTTTACAGATCAGGTATGAAATTCTTCCAAGCTGCCAAGATCTTCTATGTAATAGAAGTTGATCATATCCATTCTGCAGACTTCCCCTCAGAAAATGCAGGAGGAAAATTGCTGTAGGAAAATCAGGTTTCTGTGCTCATTTTCACTCCTTTGTTGTGCAGATGAAAAACCTTCTAATAAATGTGAACGAATTAAACTTTTACAGTGAAATGAGTTAATAACTCAATCCATTTAAAGTTGTAATTCTAATATCGACACATTCAAGGGTTTCTCTTCTCACCAAACATTATAACTTATAAGACACTGGGTTTATTTTATACATTTTGATATTGGATTCCAAAGCAACAAAAACACAAAGAAAGGACTGTGGACAAATTACTGATCAATCTGCTAAATATGAACAATTTAAACAAGTTGGGAGCTGTGGATTTTATGTATAGGAAATTATGGCGATGATAGATTGAAGTTAATAGAATGAGGTTAAGACTAAATTTATCAACAAAACTCACACATGATAATAGTGTGACTAAATGCAGTGTGAAAAGCCTTGTGGAATCACTTTCTGAACATGATATTTCAAATTCTGATGAGTTGAGTAAATGAGGTTATTTTACATTAGTAATAGTGTGTATACATATATATATATATATATATATATATATATATATATAAAAATATATATATATATGAAATATGTGACCACACTGCTGTTGTGTTGTGGCCACTGAACGGTTTTGCACAATTTGACAAGTTTCTATGGTAACTGCATTCATTAAATATGTACACAAGGCATATTTCTGCACATTGCTCCTCACATACTATTTCACAGATAAATACATTTTATTAAACAATATATATATATATATTTCCCACAAATCTTTCAAAATGGTGGTGCCAAATACTTTTTACATGCCCCCTTGTGGTCTATAGAGAACAGCTCTATGACTGCATTTTAAGAAAATGGGTTGGAGTGAAATGAATAACAATGATGTTAAATAGCTAGTGTAAATGAAATAAGATAATTGTGTATTATAGATAGAGAATAGGACATTAGTATAAAAGCAGGATTTTCATTAGTCACCCACTATAAACACTATCAGCCACTCACTGTCGATTCTGATCATATAAACACGTCTGTATTTGTCTACCTTTAGGGCTCATCAGTGATGTGGATGAGCAAAGTAAAACGTATTGCAAATTTTAAATGTTAAAATCAACTGTAATGAATGCTAAAGCCAATAATAATGATGTACATCAAGCTCTGGGCATTGTAAACTGTCAATATATTTGCATTGTGATTCGGTAAATCTATAAGATTCAATATGTTTCAATAAAATTAGCATTAAGATCTGTGTTCTCATAATCTCTTGCAGTAGTTTGTTTGTTTGTTTGTTGTTGTTTTTGAAAAACAAGCAGTGCACTATGACATGATTTCACCATTGTGAAAATGTACCAAATTACTTTTCAGTTATTCTTTCTGCAGGTTACTTTGTTATGCCAGTGGCGGAAAGTGAAGTAGGTGCATCCCAATTCACATACTTCTTTATATGCTGTATTTAAAAACCTCCCCTATATCCTTACACTACTCCACTATAGTCCACTGAACGAGTGAATGAAAACGAGTGAGTGATATATGAGTGCACTCAATAATGTACACTATGGGTTTGGACACTACAAATGTCTGCCTCCTCAAATAGTGAACTATATAAGGGATTGGGGCGATTACGAACACATGCAGCTGTTCATCCCATTTATTCAATGTGTATGATTCCAGGTTTTTCAGAGTTGACTCCAACTCCCATTGTTGAATCCATTTACTGAATAATGTAAGATTGCAGTCGTTAATGCACTCTTAATATTTTTCCCCCGACACAAAAGCCTTAAATTACCCTTATTTAAACAACACACTTTTAGTGTGACTGTCCAAATAGTCCAATTTAGGGGATGACTTTACAGTGAAATGATGAGTATGCTTGCTCTCAATGTCATACCTAGCCGTTGCTGATACCTAATTTTACAGAGGAAAAAGTCATGAGAAACAGCCATGGTTGAATATTATGTCAGAATCAAATATACAAGAAGGTATTCTTTAATTAATTCATTTCATTATAATGGTCTTAAAAAGCTGCTTGAACAGAAGATATATAAAAATACAATACAAAAATACCTGATGTAGCCTACACTTACTGATGGTGGTTATTCTTGGTGTGAATTTTTAGATGATTATGAACACAAATAGCTTATAGGTATGTGTGTCGAAGCAGTCGTGGCCTAATGGTTAGCCAAAGGTTGCTGGTTCTATTACAGTACCGGCAGGAAATGACTGAGGTGTCCTTGAGCAAGGCACCTAACTCCTAAACGCTGTATTAATTTGATAGTATAATTTATTTCACTTCCCTAGACCCTAGCTGTTATTTACTTAATACGATTCGAAAGCAATAAAAGCTCGTCTTACACACATTTCATACATAATATATTAAAAAAATTACTTAAAAATATTGCTTTGGTCAATGAAATACACGCTTCTTCGCGGGAGGCGTGGGCGTAATTTGCAGGGGTGTCGGGTGTGGTTTGTAGAACTGCAGATGGCCGCCGAATAAACGTGAAAGATTTGGAATATAGAAAATGAATGCTGAAGAAGCCCAGCAGTAGTTTGGCAGCAGTATGCTTCTTAATGCTGCAGTGTTACCAAGAAACATTTTAATCCTTGGGGTCAGGAATAGATATAATTTACCTATGCATATGACCATGCATTCTCTCTCACACTCAATCACAATATGAAAAACATTTACAGTAGAACGAATTAATAATAAAAACATTTTAACCTCTTAGATAGTTTATTATTATTAGATGATGTTTAAAGTGTGTAATTATATTCTCTTTCTCCTTTAAAGTTTGTTTGTAATCAATAGCCAATCAGACAACACCGACGAAACATCCAGGGTTATGTTATTGGCTAAAGTGCCTGTCAATCATCCCCGTTACCGCCCCAATCCCATGATGCTTCATTTCAGGATACATTTCTACTCAAGTGTTTCGAGCTAATTTAGCGTATTAACCAACAAATATATATATAATCTTGTACAATTTATTATACAGTATACAATTAATGGGGAATTGTGAAGTATAATAAAATGTATCGTTGTTTTGACTGTCCAGATAATTGTTACCCTCGCTGAGACGCATTGACTCCCAGAATGTGAGGTCCAGCTAAATAACATCAGCTTAAAAAGGGCATCTGCCGTGAATGGCATAGCTGTGAAAGGGATTCTCTGACACAGTTACGGAATCGCTATCAAGAGATTTCGGATGCACAATTTTTATAATTCGGAGCTGCTAATGACCGTTGTTCTTGGCGCTCCAATCTTACAAATGTAAAAGAAAGATTAAAACTTCAAAATAATGTTGCATGGAACTAATGAGTAATATAGTAGGCTACTTTTTTTTATTAATGTAACTATAGTTTGTGTTTATATTTATCTAGATGAGAATTTATTTACTCTCTTAGCAATTAGAGTTGTTATAGAGCTTTTGCAAATATACTTTTGATGTAGACTGTTGCGAATATTTTTATTTGAGTGGGTGTGTTAAACAATTTTTTTGGAAACATTACTGTAATTGTATCAGATGATATAATGAGGGATTACCATATTCAAGTACAACGCATACATATGGTACTGCAGCTGCTTATTTTTTTATATTTAATGTAGATTGGGGTGGATTACCAAGTTGCAAAAAATAGTTAATACAACCCAGTTATTATTTTTTTTTATGGATTTTCAAATGCTTGTAGATACCAAGCTAGTGAATTAATGAGTTTCAACAGGTAACGTTATACTAATATCAGCGTGTACAAATATTTCCAGTAGATCCATTCAAGATGTGTTCAAATTGTACTACACACAAGCAGACGCAGAGCAATTATTTACAGGAAACTTATTATAGAAACAGTGACTTTTTAAAGTTTTAAACTGTACCATAACATCACAGCTACTTTAACTGATACTGATAATGCCATTATCTTGTATATTTTAGTACGAGCAGTCCTGTGTGTGCTGTAAAGTCTCTCATGGCTTGAGCTGGAACAGGGACGAGCTTGAGCAGGAAGTGTAATTCAACAAACTGCGCATGTTCACTCAAAGCCTCTCGCTATGTAAGGATGACACCGACCGCGATCTAAACGGTAAGGCCAATCCATCGTATTTTAACCTCTCTAATGTAACGGTTAAACATGACTGCGCAGCGGAGAACTTCGTCGGGACGTCGACTAGAGGTGTTCGCGGCTCGAGTGGCAGCGGCAGCCCCCTCGAATGGCGGAGGAACGTCTTGTCGTTTGTGTGTGTGCGTCCCGCCGCACGGGAGACGTCATGAGAACAGAACACCGCGGCGCGACGCCAGCGCGTCATTTAGATACAGTCCGCCCGTACGGCCAGCGAACGCTTCATGAATTAGCCGCGCTTGAGGGTGTTTGAGAGTGTGATGTTTGTTTGTAAACACGCACATTCACCCACAAACAAACAAGCAGTGAAATGAAGGTGTGTGTTAGCATAGCACGTTAGCATCACGAACAGCAGATGAGTGTTATTGAAATGGCGCAACATATGAAGAGCTAAAATGCTAACTGAATTAGCCACCGAAGAGCACAACACTTATATAAGTGCAGTCGCTCAGAAACATTCTCCATGGCAACCAAAACAGTTATCCCCACAATACGATAGGTACAACAATTATTGTTGCTACTGTTAAATCATAATACATGCATGAGGGGTCTCTTTCAAACAGTGTAATACTTTTTTCATTTAGGTAAATACATTTTTGACAACAGGTGGTTCTTAATAACACCAGTCACTAAGTATGGTATTTTGACGGAATCTGTTGTTACCATGGTATACAGAACTACCCCGTTTTGTGGTAACGTTACAGTGAATGATATCACACTGTAAGTAACGTTACTATGACGTACTATGAGGCTGTACGATGTTCATATTCATGTAACGTTACAATGTCACCTACTCTAACGTAACATTGTTTCAAAGAATACCATGGTATGCGTTTAATCAGAACATGGTATTACCCTGTACTTGTTATTTTATCTGATAGCATTAGCAATGCAGTCATTTTGTTTAACAGTCTTCATTAGACAGATATATATATATATATATATATATATATATAAAGCAATAATTTGATAAACTAACCTATGTTTATAATTTAAAGCACTCTATATCCTGACATAAGTATACATTATTGTAATTGAAAATAGTTTATGTAAAACATTTAGTTATTTTAGTTAAACCATACTTATTTTAAATGATATATTTTATAGTTTTATATTTGTTTATCTAAATAGTGAAATGCTTGGTCATGTAACAGTGACTTGAAGTCACTTTTCATCTCAGGCCATTTTAATAATGAATGGACCACTGGTTTAGGTTCGGGTAACTAAACTGGCTTAAGTCTTGGAGTAAAAATTATTTAAATGCACATTTTCCTTATTTGAATATTATGTGCTTAGACACTAGCTTGAAGATTTGCCTTATCACACAGTCCACTTTCATTTGTTCATACTGAATTAATGCTACAGATGAGACCACTGTATAATCTGTTGTTTATTATTGTCTGCGGTCTGAGTTACCGTCTTTGAGATACCCTGACACCTTTAGTGGGTCTTCCAGTTGGGGGATGTGAAAGATTTAAAAGGGTATCTGCTGTGAATGGCATAGCTGTGGGAAGGGATTCTCTGACACAGTTACGGAATCACTATCAAGAGATTTCGGATGCACAATTTTTGTAATTTTAGGCTACCTTTGATCGATGTTCTTGGTGCCTTGATTTATAACTGTAAAGAAAAGAAAGAAAGATGTATAAAAGCAATACACAATGGTGTTATAAATTGATATTTTCCACGTTAAGCTTATGTCTCCATTGTTTATGTGTTTAAGAGGTGGAGCACATTATAACATTTATATGATTTACCACATATTTGGAATAACACGAAGAAATAATTTTTGCACAATAAGACCAGGACCGTGGTTTAAGAAAATGATATGGTCAATGTTGATTTTAAATGTCGGACATATCAGGCAAAACATCTTCTGAAATATAGGCTAATCAGTAGTTTAATGGAATATCATGCATATTATTATTATTATTATTATTATCATCATCATTATTATTATGTACACTACCGGTCAAAAGTTTGAAATATTATGATTTTGAAAGAAGTCTGTTTAACGAAGTCTTATGCTCACAATGGCTGCATTTGTTTGTTTAAAAATACAGCAAAAACTGTTATATTCTGAAATATTATTACACTTTAACAGGACTGTTTTCTATTTTAATATATTTTTTAAATGTAATGTACTCCTGTGATAGCATAGCTGAATTTTCAGCAGCCATTACTTCAGTCTTCAGTGTCACATGATCCTTCAGAAATCCTTCTAATATTTGGTGCTCAATTATTATTATTATTGATATACTCAATTATTATTATAATAATCTTAATTATTCCAAACATTTGACCGGTATAGATAAAATATTCACCAGGAATTTCATACTCCTCAGTGTTGAAGGAGAGCGCAGGCTATGGCAGAGACAGAAGTCACTGTGTCCGTGGAGGACATGGTGATGATGAAGAGCACAGAGGAAGAGGATGTGGAGCCTGACAACCAAAGCAAGACTCAAATGATCCTACAGCTGCAGCCCATCACAGCTGGGTAGGTGTGAGGATCCTAAACTAGACAGCTAGGTATATCAAAAGAGACACGCATATAATAATACTTTACATTTCATATTAAACAAATGACTCTTTAAAAGGACCGAAACATCTTAATTCTTGGGAGTTAACAGGTGGAGATTGATGTTATAGATGGATGTTTTATGTTTGTAGGCTTGGAGATGAAAGCAGTGAGACAGATGCTGCAGTTGTGGCAGTGGAGACACAAGGTAACCCTGTCCCAAAACTTATTAGTGATAGTATTTGTATCATGTCAGTGGGTTTTGCACAGCCAAGCACCACTCTTATGTTCTTCATTTAATGTAGTCTTGTAGTTTAAACAGTCAATAATTAACATCATAATTAGACTGTAATCTGTCTGTAGTTTCCTGCAAACGCGTCTTAGCTGTAAAAATGCTCCAAGCAGCGGATTATGCTTCAGTTTCTGTCTCTAAATACACCTTATGCAGTTTTCCCACAATACTGTTGTGTGTGTGTGTGTTATGTTCAGATGAGGCATCTGCTGAAGGAGAGGATTTGGAGCTTGGTTATCCCATTACATGTGGCGAGAGTAAAGCCATCCTTCTATTCAAGAAGTTTGTCTGCCCAGGAATCAATGTCAAATGTGTGAAGGTTAGTGTCGTGTAGACCTTAATGCTGCAGATAACAGTTGCTAATGTGTTTAATCTGGCTTTCTCTGTTTCTCTGCAGTATGAGGATCAGTTGATTAGTCCAAAGCAGTTTGTGCACATGTCGGGTAAAGCCACTTTGAAGGACTGGAAGCGAGCGATCCGGATGGGTGGGGTTATGCTCAGGTAAGCATAAGCATTCTGGGTCTCTTCAGGTCAGACCTCAGTGCCAGCTATCAGTGTTTGTAGTTTTTATGTGTCCCATTACAGTATTGGTAGCCTTTCATAGCATATCATATATTTTGATAATTTTGTTTTTGTTTTTTTGTGCCACTTTATATTAACTGTATTTCCCCCAGTTTCACAGACAAGGGTTAAAGGGGGTCGCACACCGGACGCGCAGCTCGGCGCCGCGCCACGCAGCGCCACGTCTTTTAAATTCGAACACATTATTCTCTATGAGAGTACACACACCGGCGGCGTCTGTCCACGGCGCCCAGCAACGGCTCAGGACCGTGTTCAAAATCCTGCCGCGCCACAGAGCGCCATTTACATAGTTTTATATTAAATTTACATTTATGTGTCTCAAATCGTAGTTAATGTATATACGGACTTAACCCTGTGCAGCAATATACATTTAGTTTTATATTTATTTACAGAAATCAGAAAATTGCTGATGTTATTGGATTTTCAGGTGAGAGTTGTCCTAGACGTGGCGCAGTGCGGCGCTGAGCTGCGCGTCCGGTGTGCGGCCCCCTTAAGCCTAGTCCCAGACTAAAATGCATGTTTGATCTGTTTTAACTGAAAGCAACTTGCACTAACATATCTTAAAATATGTCAATGCCATTGTTTTGTTTCAAGAGACACACCAGTAATGTTTTTTCTAAGGCATGTTTATAAAGGCTACTTAAATATCCTAATTTGAACTAAGGCCTAAGTCTGGCTTAATCTAACTGAACTACTAAATTATTAATTTGATAAAAGGCACATGTTGTGTATATATTTTTTTTACATTGTACTCATATTTAAAAAAAACCTTCATGTAATTACAGCTGTAATTAATTTCTATAGCTACATCTACAGTATAGTTACACTGTTGACCCTTTCCTTACACCTTAACCCAGCCCCGATATACTCGCGCCAAAGTTCTTTTTCGTTCTTTGTTTAGGGGTAAAACGAAGTTCGAAATACGTGAGTAGCGATATACTGTTAGCGAACATCCAACGCTGCCCACACTGCTGAGAGTGACGGTTAGATGAATATGTAAATGTGTGGTGTGCTCTTTCCTCTCAGTAACAAAATAAACACAACAAAACTGAGAAAACAGCAAGCATTTTAATAAAGCATAAGAAAAACATCTGATCATAGCAACGTGGTTATGTGGCACTCCATATACGTCACGTCACGTTTATTTATATATCACTTTATACAATAGATTGCTTAAAATCAAGCAACTTTACCGTATAAAACATGAAAAACAGTGTCAGTGTTTCGTTTCATCAGAAGTACTACTTCATTTTCTACTATAAAGCAGCTCTTCAATGTGTTCATGTTTTCACTCAACCGACTGAACAGGCCAAATGAACCAGAAAAGATTTTCACGTGAAAGAAGGAGGAGCCTCCGCAGCCCACCTATTACGTGATTACCACGGACCAATGGTAATACAAAGGTGTTTAGCAGCCACTTTGGCAAGCTGTTTCAAACTCCCAAAACGAACTCCAAACAAACTTTGTTTGGGCCTGATTTTGTTTGATATGACGTCACGTCAGTTCGTTCTTCGATTTCACTTGGAAGTGTATCAAGGCCTTTAAACCTAACCAAACCACCAAACCTGTCCCTAACCTTACCAGTGTTTTGTGATTCAACATGAACACAATAAGTACAACAATTTTTTTGATATAGCTGTGACCTTTTTTCCCCTTTGTAATGTTAGACACACTTTGTTTCTGCTTCAAATTCATTCATAATAAATTTTTTCGTGAGTTATGTTACTTTGCTGTGCTGTTTTAAAAGCTGTAGATTTACTCTGTTGAGTCCAAAACACAGCCCTATTCTTCAATAGCAACCTCATAAAACAATTTCCACCGAAATGTGCCACTCAAACTGAAGATCAGATTGAAAATATCAGAGATCTTGTAAAAATTAACGTCAGCCACTCCAATGGTTTATAAAGGTATGATCACAATAGTTAAATTAGCATTAGCACAGCATGGAAAATTCACATAACCAACTTTGAGTGAAGTCTGTGTGGGGAACTTTTTTTCACCCTCATGCAAAACAATCGCACATTTTCCTATTGAAATGACTGGATATCGTCCTCTAACTTTCGATGAGCTCCGGTAAATGTGACTGTTCTGTTTGTGATTGTTCTGATGGATCTGCAGAGCGGTAGGTGTTACACACAGACAGGAACACAACAAGCTTTGACAGCTTTTACTACATTTTACTTGTATCATTAGTTCTTCCAGATGGATCACTGTCTAACATCTGAAACTCAGTTGTTACAATAGATCAAGGAAAATTCCCCACTTTGACCCCTCCAGATTTTTCAATAAAAAAACAAATATTCTTCAGCGAAGTATTAGTCTTAACCTCTGAAAGCTCTGTGTGTGTGTCATGTAGGAAAATGATGGACTCGGGTCAGCTGGATTTCTATCAGCACAGCACTCTCTGCACAAACACCTGCCGTAGCACCAAGTTTGACCTGCTGATCAACAACACACGCTTCCCACCGGACGGCAGTGGGCTCAACACACCCACCACAGCTCAGGGTTAGAAAACACACACACACACACACACACACACACACACACACACACACACACACACACACAGACACACACACACACACACACACACACACACACACACACACACACACACACACACACACACACACACACACACACACACACACACACACACACACACACACACACACACACACACACACACACACACACACACACACACACACACACACACACACACACACACACACACACACACACACACACACACACTCACTCACTCACTCACTCACTCACTCACTCACTCACTCACTCACTCACACTCCAGCTGGGTGACATAGTTACCAAATATTTTTTTTTCAATATTTGTTTTATCCTTTAAATTGATAAATGACTTAAGCGATAACAATGATAAGCTCTGGACATTTTTACTCGATATGGATTAATCTAACAGCGTTTCACAAAGCAGATATAAACGCAACAAGAGTTGTGTCAGTGCATGTTGTTAATAAGTGTTTTCAGCGTGTCTCTGTGTGAATGAACACACAAACTCACACACGTGACGCTCATGGTGTTTTCATCGTCTGTCGTCTCTTGAATACACAAACTTCATCTCCAGAGCTGCTTTGAAAGTCACTTCACAAACTTTTCATCGTTTTATTTGAGTAAAACTACCATCAAATACACATTGAAACTGAAACTAAAACTGACAGATCTTCACAACAAACCGTCAAAATAAAAGTTAGGTTAAACTTCAAGAAATTATGACAGAAATATATCACTACTGCAGTCTAAATGTACTTCTCAAAGTAATAATAATAATAATAATAATAATAATATTTCTAAGGAATATCATACAACCAATATATTTTTTCATCTCTGTTTTAAATGTATAAAGTTTGTGCTGCATCTAATTTAACAAAAAATTAAAAAATACTTTTTTGTTGTAAATTAATTGTTATATTTTCACTTGATAACATTTTAAAAGCTTGATTGAATTGTTAAAGTGTATATGAATTTGTATGAAATCATAACACACAGAATCCACCCCGCCCCAAAAACACGGATTTCATGGAGCCATAATTTAAAATGTACTCTGTGGAGTTTAATTGTGAACAAACAAGTTTACATGTTTACATTCATTCTCAAAGTCTAACAAATATGTGGTTAGCATTTCCTTCCTCAGGTGGGTAAATCAATATATCATGATAAATATCGATATCGTATGATATGGAAAAAAAATATTGTGGCCATATCGCCAAATGATCAATGCATATTTTCCACATAATTTGCAGTAAAAAATGTTTTTGATTGTTTTCATTTACCACTATAACAATACATATTGTGTGTGTCCTGCAGGGCATGTTTCTGTGGGTAACGGATGTCAGATGGCCACAGTAGAAGAGAAGAAAGAAGACGTGATTGGTACTGTGGAGTGGAGCCCAGCCACCATAGAAGCCTCGGAGAAAAGGGACACAAATGACATCTCAGGTAAACACAGCAAATAAAACATTCAGAAAGTCATGTAGTCAGTGCTTCCCATCAAACATCACTCATGAGTGTCATACATAAATGATGTTGGCATCCACAGATGTAATAAATGCTATACTGTGTGTGTGACCCCTAGATGAGACGCTGAGTTTCTGGAGGGGTATCGCTGAGGTGGGGATGATGGGGGAGGTGGTGCCTAATATCCGCTCAGAGCTATTGGGTCTGCTGAGAGGAGTTCAGCTACGCACTGATCAGAGCTCTCTACAGGATGCAGGTCAGTATGTCAGAATATGATCCGTGCCAGGTTTGTCTAATCCAACAATACCTGCACAATATCAAACTCTGCGGCTCTACTATTGGAGAAAGTGGTCAACTTAGATCACCTTTGCCTTGATAAGTTCACATTATAGCCTTGGCATTATGTAAGAGTTGTATAACTGTCAATTGCTGTTTACAGATACCACAAAAATGACCGTAATACCATAAACTGAATCCTACCAGTCACAAAATTGTCTGTGACATTCCTAAACAATTTTTTTTTATTGTGAACTCCAAAAATAGATCAATTCAAAATTAATGTTTAATGGCAAACATGTTGAAGATTAGCTGACAGGCTTTCAATGAATTAAGTTGTTTATTTAGCAGTTAATTTATTGTAGGAGCCTAAGACTTTTTGCAAATATATATATGTGTATATATAGGGATGCACCAAGTCCGGTACCGTTACTTTTTTTAGTACTTGCTGATACAGAGTACCAATAGCTGTATTTTTATTGCCTTTTTAATTTTTAAATATACTGGGCAGAGAAATGAAAAGAATATGAATCTAATTAGTTGGCTTAGCAAATAGATATTTCCATCAGTTATTTTCATGCCTAATTATGCCTGTTAAAATGCATTGTATGAGCTACTGTTACTTTCACTGTTCATATTATTGCTCTATCATATTTCATCTTTAATTTAATAGCACAGTGAATATTTAGAGCTGCTCCAGCAGAGCTCAACCAGTCAACCAGTCTTTTGTTGTTAGATTAACATTGAGGACAAAGACAACAATAGGTTTATAAGGCTGCTGTCACTTTAAGAGCTGCGTGTGTCCAATATACTGTTACACACGCGTTTTTCTTTTCAACGGTTTACGTTCACTTAACTGACTGTTTCATGAGGATACTTGCCTATACAGGCATTTTGACATTATTTTCTGTGAATTTGTCCGTTCATGTGCAAAAAGACGTGAAAAATAGCTCGATTTAAAAGGCTATCCGTGTGCTGTGCGAGAGGCCTTTTTCTGGGCGCGTGCTTTCGATGTTTGCGTACAGAAAACTTGAAAACGTCATGTCTGCTGTTTGCTATGATGTTTACACGAACACAGTATCGATGCATCCCTAATATATATTGAAATAAATAATATAATACATTTAAAAAAATAATATAACCTTTATACTAGGACTGTCAACCAATTTAAAATCTTTACTGGAATTAATAAACGTAATTAACTTACTTTAAAGACAGGCTTCACAAGTCTTCAATTAACCCCGTAAGTGTATTTTCTTTTTGGGGAAAATTAACCAAACCTTTATTTTCAAAATCTTGTAGCCTGTAGTTTAAATAGATGATTAGAGATCCATGAAAAACACATTTAGTATGTCAAGTTATTTTGTTGTGTTGTTATTCAGGTGCAGTGGTGAAAGTGGAATGTGGCTTAATATGTAGTTTGTTTTTTGTATGTGTGCATGAGATGTGATCATCACATGGTCTGTCTTGCAGAGATTGCAGTTCTGAGCAACCTGGCACAAGTCTTTAACCTGCTAGACTCCATCAAACAAATTGTGAATGTTCGACGGCAAATGACGGACCCAGAGCAGACACAGATGCTCCGAACACTGACAAGTGAGTGAAGTGACCAAAGGGAAGTAGGGACATTTTCACACTGGAACTTTTGGTGTGGCCTGTTGGACATGATTAAACTGTTCCTATTAATTGTGATTGATGTAAAAATGATTTTTAAAGACACAAGTGTCACAAATATTAAATCTCTATCACATTTGAAAATAACACACCACCTACAATAGATTCATTGTTAATTCAAACACCCACGCAATCTCTTTCCAAAATGACAATGATTCGGTTGTGTCTAATAAACCTTTGACAAAATCACACCACAACATTAAAATCTGCGTTCGCACTGCTGCTGACCCAGAGAGTGCAATTGTCAAGTATAGGTATGAAACAGCGTCACAAACAATCTTTTCAACCACACATTATCATTATTTCTGTGTTACTAATATTCATATTATCACAGAAGTATTGGGATAAAAGTTTATAGTTTGGATAAAAACACTGATATCTACGGAAGCAATCAAAATAGATCAAATTACCTTTTGTTTACATCGTTACACCAGCAGGGGGATATGGAAGTAAAATAATGCCAAATGTTCTTGAAACAAAAAAGCCTGTTGAATTGCACTACTTGTAAAAATAGGCATTGCATTAACCATGCAAGCATTTTAATGCATTGTATTTTTAGGGCTTGCATTTTTATGGGCTGAAATTCAGCATGGTTGAATATTTATCTGTGAATATTTCAATTCAAAACATTTCAAACACATTTTCATTATTAAAAATTCAATAATCCATATTCACCTTTCATATTTCACTTCCAAAATATTCAAAATGTTTAAAAATACAACCTAAAATATTCAACAGGCAATTTCCGGTCCATTTTATTTCGCTTTGCAAATTCGCTTCCACAAATTCAGTGGTTCAAATTCGACAGAAAATACTACGTTGACATCCAGGAGCTGCAGGAAAACCAGTAGATTGCCGAGCATACTCTTCATCTGCTGTTAGTCGATCTCACCAGCAGGTGGTGCAAAAGCACGTGTTGTTGACGAAGACCAGCAACAGTTAGAACTAGCCATTCATTCATAAAACTCATTTACAGCAATCTAAGTGTATTTGTGATTATTATGACGGCTGTTTTATGTTAAATTCAGTGTCTTCACGGTAACTTTTCCTGTGTAGCCTACATGCATCTTTCTCTACCGTGAACGAGATCATAATGTTATTCCCCGATGCGGATATACAGATCCAATGTTACATTTTTGAGGTTGACATATATTTCTCTTGGTTGTTTAGTTGCCTTAACTTTATATTGTGGCGATGTGCTGCATGCAGGCTATTGGGTTTCCCTCAATACTTCAGGATTCCCCTGCTGGACATATAAAACGCTTAACGTAGCTTAATGGTCTAATTACAGTGATTTAAAAGACCAAACTCGCAGGCAAGCAGATGGCCTCAAATAACGCGCAAAGCTTAATGCTGAGCGTTTCCCAGTGATAGACTGGCATAAAGTTGGCTTGACGTCACACATTTAGGGACCGTCTCTAAAGTGGATACGACATTGTACACGTTTCTAACTTAAATTGCATTTGAATAGAACGACTTACAGTCATAAAACCAACTGTAAAGTGTTCATGTAGTGTCAGGCATAATGCACACCGTTTAGATTTTTGATATTTATTCAAATAAATTTAAGTTTGCTATTGAAGTTAGAAACGTGTATGCCAATGTTGTATGCAACTTTGGAGACGGTCCCTAAATGTGCGAATGTCCAATGTCAAGCCAATTTTACATTTAGGCTACATTTAGTAATTTAGCAGACGCTTTTATCCAAAGCGATTTACAGTTAAACTAACAATAGGAGGACAACAATTATGCAAGTGCTATGACTCTTCCCAGTTTAAACTAATGCAATACACGTAGGCATACTATATAGGCTATATATAGGCCTATATATATATATATATATATATATATATATATATATATAGAGAGAGAGAGAGAGAGAGAGAGAGAGAGAGAGAGAGAGAATAGAATAGAAGAGAAAGTGTTAGTATTAATTGATCAAGTGTTGATTTTATGCCAGTATATCACTGGGAAACGCTGAGCATGAAACTTTGCGCGTTAAGTTCATATTCTTAGTCCATCTGCTTGCCTGTAGCCTATATAGTAGCCTACAGCCTACATCCCCAATAAGGTGCGAGTTTGGTCTTATATCACTGTATTAGTCCATTAAGCTAAGTTAAGCGTTTTGTCCCGACGGAAGGGGAATCCTTGAGTATGAGTATTGAGGGAAACCGATTATAATCCCGGAGAAAGCTGATAACATGTAGGCTACACAGGGAAGGTAACAATGAAGTTATTGAATGAAACATAAACACAGCTTTTGTGTCTTTATCATCTTTTCCGCATATAGACTGACACAGATAATCATTTTCATTTTATGAATGAATGGCTTGTTCTAACTGTTGCTGGTCTTCGTTTACAACACGCGCTTTTGCACCACCTGCTGGTGAGATCGACTAACACCAGATGGAGAGTATGCTCGGTAATCTACTGCTTTTCCTGCAGCTCCTGGATGTCAATGTTGAATTTACTGTCGAATTTGAACCACTGAATTTGTGGAAGCGAATTTGCAAAGCGAAATAAAATAGACCGAAAAATGCCTGTTGAATATTATAGTTTGTATTTTTAAACAGTTTGAATATTTTGGAAGTGAAATATGAAAGGTGAATATGGATTATTGAATTTTTAATAATGAAAATGTGTTTGAAATGTTTTTGATTGAAATATTCACAGCTTAAATATTCAACCATGTTGAATTTCAGTCCATAAAAATGCAAGCCCTAAAAATACAATGCATTAAAATGCAAGCATGGTTAATGCAATGCCTATTTTTTTCAAGCAGTGCAATTCAACAGGCTTTTTTGTTTCAAAAACATTTGGCACTATTTTACTTGCATAGGGGGACAAGTCAAGTGACTGTTACAAATTTATTTTTCATTGAATCATTCATTCAAGAGATTCGTTCAAAAATGCTGATTCATCCAGTAATGAAATAAGTGAAGTCTTTGAGTGAGTCATTGAATCATTCATTCCAAAAGATTTTTTTTAAATAACAAATTTTAAGTTGTCTGTTCAGAATCGTGAGAGAATCGTGATCTCTATTTAAAACAAATCATGATTCTCAATTTATCCAGAATCGTGCAGCTCTAACCTACAGTAAACACTACCCTACCCTACCCTAAACCTAACCGATAGTAAACGAGAGATGAAAATGCCATTTTAGCTTGCTTCTACAAGTCTTTGAGCCCTTTTATCGAGCGTCGTACCTGACCTGTACCAGGTGAGCTCCTGAACAAGTTTAGTGCATTAGAAAAGCCATACATGTGGAAGCTGGTTATGCGATGCAAACTTTAAAGTCCCCCGTAGTCAATAATTTTATCCCTTAAAAAAAAATTCCTTGAAAAAAAATTCTTCATGCCTTGAAATAGCTTGAATGTAAGTCTACACCCTTGCCTCATTTAGTATTTGCGGTTCTATGAATATGCAAATGAGCCCCGCCTCCACTCATTCACACCAGCTCAGAGATCCACTCGTTGACGATCACACGTTGACGTGATTGGTTACAAGGTAGTTTGTGACGTCAGAAACACCAGCGATTTCAAACCACGTTTTTGAGACTGTCTAAGTCACTGCAGTTTTAAAGGGGTCATCGGATGTCCATTTTCCACACGTTGGTATGATTCTTTACGGTGTTCATGTAAAGTTTGTAATATACTTTGGTATGAACTTTCCTCAATGGTTGTGTAAAACAACACCCTTTTTACCTCCGCAAAAACAGCTCTGTTCACAGTGATCTGTTTCGGTGCATGTCTCTTTAAATGATAATGAGCAACTGCTCACCCCACCCCTCTCTTCCATGGGAGGTGTCGAATGGCTGAGGGCAGAAATATGCTAATATGGGACAGTCCGTCAGTGGTCGTGGGCGGAGCATGAGCATTATGACATTATAGTGCTCAGAAAATCCAAACGGCTTGATTATTGAGAGTGTTCAGACTTTTTGAGGATTAAAAAAAGGAGTGAATGGATTTTGTTCATTGTATGGTGGTTGTGTCCACACACTGCAAAGACACATTATATGCAAACACCATATAAAAGTGAATTTTGCATCTGATGACCCCTTTAAGGAGAAAATAATCAGCAATGGTGTTAACTTATAAATTTGGTCTTAAAGCATATTAAAAACACCACATAGATATATAAACAACATTTAAAAGCTTGATTTTCACCACAGGGGGACTTTAAAATGTATTAGTTTACAAATATACAACTGAGCAAAAAAAGTTTGAACCGAATTCTTTATTAACCGATAATCTACCTCTGTAATTGTAATTTGTGTGAAAATGGATAAATGGAAAAGTTATTGGCACAATTTCATGCCGACTTTATGGGGGTTTTAGAGACTAAAACTTAATGGAATCTTTGTTCCATTAATTTTCTATTATCACTATAAAGCTGCTTTGAAACAATCTGTATGGCAAAAATCACTATATAAATGAAGGTGACTTGACTCTGCTTCGCATTATGCCAATTAGAGCACTTGTTACCCGTGCTAAAATCATTGTAACACATAGATTATTGTTTTAATTCTTTGAAAACAACAGTGTCTCTTTCTCTTGTGTTTGTTTAGCATTGGAACAGCAGGTAGAAGAGCAGAAGAGGCAGCAGTCCCTCAGCTGGTCGTCTCAATCACAGGTCCTTAGCAGTCTGGTTCTCCCCTCCACCCCTCCAGCCAAACGCGCTCCCAAACGGCCCCGCCTCCAGCGGCCCGCCTCTACCACCGTGCTCGGCACATCCATAGCCCAGCCTCTCACCCTCCAGCCCCAGCAATTCACTGTCATTTCCCCCATCACCCTTTCATCCATCGGCCAGTCGTTTACAGTGGCTGGCCTCAATCAGCCATCTAATACGGTCACCCTACATGCTCTACCCGCAGGCTCGCAGCTCTTCACGCGAATTGCTGGAGGTTCTGATGGAAAAACCGAAGCCATTGCTCTCCATCCTGCATCTGGGCTCACGTTGCTGGGCGCCACAGCCATGCAGGACCACGCACAGCTTGGGACAGTCATGAGCCCCGTCGAGCTCGTCCAATTGACGCAGAAGATGACTTCTGCAGGTGTAGCCCAAGACGGTCAGGTGGTCGCAGGTACGGTTGTGATGCAAGACGGCGTCGTCAGGGTCGTGCAAGAAGACGAGAACCAGGATAACACCACCTTGATTGAGATAGACCCGGCATCCGCTGACCACAGCGTGAGCGTCATGGAACTGCAGCTTGAGGGAGACGAAGCGGGGGACGGTGCAACCGTAATGGAAGGAGGCGAGGAGGTGGTGCAAGGCGAAACAGAGGAGACAGGGGAGATACAGTTGGATGCCAATGGTCAGTTCCACAATTTGCCCATTGTAGTGGTGGAGGAAGAGACACAGGACGCCGGCAAAGCCAAGTGATTCACCGACATGCTCACACAAACCGCCCTCAGAGACTGACGGACCGAATCAGACAGGGACGGGGATTGTGTCACCCCAGGTGGAGTGTGCTTTTGCCCTTCCAGCAGTCTTGTTTTTTCATTACTTACTTCCTGCACAGCCAAGCTCAGCTCTTCAAGCCTGCCGTGTCATGTATTTGTAAAAGCAAATTCAGTATTCCTTTTTTACACGTAAAAAGCAACAGTTTATGATGTTTTGTTAGAACACATTCAGTATTTGCTTTCTGTTTTTGAGTGTGGAAGTTTAGGCACTTATTTTCCGGTTTCCTTTTGTTTTGGTGCCAAAATGTCACATAGTAGCCATGTCCAGATTTCAAGTTCATGACTCTCTGATCTGAAGGTGAAGACTGATATTTAAGACACTCCCATAATAATAATTTACACTGTCTGTGTCTCTGTGTGTTTTCTGACATCAGGGTAAATGGCACTAATGCAGAGTTCTTCAACCCTGCTCCTGGAGAACCACTGCCCTGAAAAGTTTATTTATAAAACTATATAGAGTTATAAAACTCTGCAGGATAGTGGGTCCCCAGGAGCAGGGTTGAATCCCTCTGCCATATTGTTAGTGATATTTTAGCACAGTTGTTCTCAACTCTGGTCCTTGGCACCCACATCCCTCCCTTATCTGACAGACTGTGTTCAATTCATGCAGCTCTCTGCTAATGATCTGATGATCTGAATTAGGTGTGTAAATAAGGGAGACAAAAGAGCAGTGCTTTGGGTCCCAGGCTCAGAGTTGAGGACCCCACTGTTAGCACATAATGAAAGATGTGTTAAGAATGTTTGTGAATGGATCATGTGTGTCCTTCACTGAAAATAAAATAGATATTCCTTTTCCTGCGAGTTAAATTGTAAATGATTGTAGAATGCGGGATTGTGCATTTTAAAGTCTGTTACTTTACTGAGTTATATATTTTTTTTAACAAAAGTAGAAGCAAAAATACTTGATTTGGAGGTTTATAAGTGCAAGGATGTATTAAAGTGATCAAGAAACAGTAAAAACATTTATAATGTTAAAAAAAGTTTTCTATTGAAAAAAAGTCCATTAACTGATATAATGTTAATATACCAATCTACTAAAGTACTAAAATCTGTTTTGTACCTTTATAATACCCTGACAACCACTAAAAAATAGAATTGTCAAAGAGAAAACCACATGATGAATCAAAACTTATCACTAGCTTTTCCACAGACTGAGGTAAAAAAATCAATAAATGTGCTCACAGTATCATAAGCACAAACACAAAACACCATCATGGTAGCAAATATGATACTAAAATAATGCAATGATCATTCATTTAACAACATGTAACAAAACTATAATATAGAAAACTAAGAAGAAACCATTATTTCAATGAAAAACCATAAAATGTGAAGCAAATAATTCCAGAAATGTCCACATGTTTATTGCCAGAACAGTCAACACTATTGTATAATTTAACAAATAATACGCTGTAGATTTCAAAACTCCATGGTTACAACACGTGGTTTAGCATCAACACCAAACCTTCCATGAAACGTGTTCATGTGGCATATTTGAGTGCTGCTGTGGAGGAGGGGAAGATTGTTTAGTTCCCTTTCGAACGGTCACTTCGTATTGCGTAGCTATACGCAGTGGGGAAACTCCTTTTCCTCGATTTACTGAAGCCTATAATGTAAAACGCATTTTGCAGCTGCACAGCTAGCACAATGAGTGTCTGGCTCACTCATTGGCTGTGCTGCGGCAACTGCACATCCAATGACGCGGGCGCCTCTGACGTGTGCGCCAATGAGCTAGCATCACGCCATTACACGTCAGAGCCCGCCAAGGGGGCGCGGCCTTAGCCTATATTAGTCCCTGAAAAACGCCATTATCGATCTAGCAACAACATCACGTCTCTGAAACCTTACAAGCCTTCGCCGTCGAACAAACCCTCTCAGCCTGAGCGAGCAGCACTCAGCAGACTACGCTTAACTTCAGAAGTCGTTTTCTCCTGCCGCCATTCACCTGTGGTTATCCGGCGTCAACGCATATCCTTTTACTGTACAATATCTGTGATTTAAGAGCGCGAAGCGTTGTTCCAAATGCCTCGCTCCTCTTGTGCCACGTGCGGATGCACTCTGCACGAGGCCGACGAACACACGAGCTGCATCTCATGCCTGGGAGTCGACCATGCCGAGACTGCACTCTCTGCCGGTGGCTGCTCTGTCTGTGAGAGCATGCCCATCTCTGTGCTGCGGACACGGCTAGCTCTCTCACGAGACGGCGACGCCGCTCCCCCCCTCTTCCTTTCCCGGCTCTACTTCGGCCGACAAAGAAGAAAAAAGTCCCGAAAAAAGACGGCGGTCTCAGACCCATACTAGATTTGAGACATTTGAACAAGGCTCTCATGAGACGGTCTTTCAAAATGTTAACTACCAAACATATGCTCACGCAAGTTCGCTCGGGGGATTGTTTTTTTACGGTGGATCTGAAAGATGCATACTTTCACATTCAGATAAACCCTCGTCACAGGCCATTCTTGAGATTCGCCTTCGAGGGTCAGGCTTATCAATACACCGTTCTGCCGTTCGGTCTATCCCTAGCACCCCGTACATTCACAAAGTGCATGGATGCAGCGCTTTCTCCCCTGAGACATCAGGGAGTGCGCATGCTAAATTATCTCGACGACTGGCTGGTGCTGGCACAGTCGAGAACCGAGCTACTGTCAAGTCAAGTCAAGTCATTTTCATTTATATAGCGCTTTTAACAATGTAGATTGTCTCAAAGCAGCTTTACAGAGATAAATGTATAATTTAACGTAAGATTGTTTGGCTTTATAGCGGTTCTTTAATAAAGTTATTTTCCAGCTAAAGTTAGTTTTGATTGATTCGCTTCCGTCGCAACGATCATTTGTTTTTAAATTAGGGCCGCCAAGACGACACCATTCTCTCTACACAGACTTTAAACGCGAACCTGTGAGAAACGCTGATGGCGTTCACATGCGCATTAAGAACGGGTTCTATAGTTATGTGCGTTTGAATATATGTGTGCAGGTTTGGAATTCCCTGCAAACCAAGCCTAAACAAATTACTGGTGTTTCCTTATAGTTTTGATTCAGAATTTTATTTTATCAATTCGGGGTAGATACGCAAATTGAGTTTTCCCGACGACGCGTTATCTGTAGAGTGGGAAAGGGATCCTCCATAGGGAGAGACTAGTTGGCACTTCAGCACTGCGTTGACATCGGGTCCAGGCGAAGGTCCTTCATCAGATCTGGAAACGGCCTGGATCCGGCAGGCTGCGGGAAAACCTTGGGATAAACAAAGACACTAAAATTAGCGTAGATGCCATTCTTCTCATGATGTAACAAGTACATCAGGATTTATGGGAAGTGTTCCCGGTTCCAGCTGACCTAATCTATGCAGCCTAATATTGAATTATAGAAGTCTATAATGTATTATGTGAACGCTATGTCAAAGAGATGTGTCTTTAATCTAGATTTGAACTGACAGAGTGTGTCTGCTTCCCGGACAATGGTAGGAAGGCTGTTCCAAAGTTTTGGTGCTAAATAGGAAAAGGATCTACCGCCAGCAGTCGATTTAGATATTCTAGGTATTATCAACTGGCCGGAATTTTGAGATCGCAATAGGCGTGAAGGAGTATAATGCGTTAAGAGCTCGCTCAAGTACTGCGGAGCTAAACCATTTAGTGCTTTGTAAGTAATCAGCAATATTTTAAAATTGATGCGATGTTTAATAGGGAGCCAATGCAGTTTTGACAGAACCGGGCTAATATGGTCATACTTCCTGGTTCTGGTAAGAACTCGAGCTGCTGCATTTTGAACCAGCTGTAATTTGTTTATTAAGCGTGCAGGGCAACCACCCAGTAGAGCATTACAATAATCTAGCCTTGAGGTCATGAACGCATGGACTAATTGTTCCGCATTTGTCAATGAGAGCATATGACGTAATTTAGATATATTTTTAAGATGGAAAAATGCGGTTTTACAGATACTAGACACGTGACTTTCAAATGAAAGATTGGTATCAAAGAGCACACCCAGGTTCCTAACCGACGACGAAGACTTAACAGAGCAGCCATCGAGTGTTAGACAGTATTCTAGATTATTATGTGAGGACGTTTTTTGTCCAATAATTAGAATCTCTGTTTTTTCAGAATTTAGAAGTAGGAAATTACGAGTCATCCAATTTTTTACATCAGCTATGCATTCTGTTAATTTAGTGAATTGGTAAGTTTCGTTAGGTTTTGAAGAAATATAGAGCTGAGTATCGTCGGCATAACAGTGGAAGCTAATTCCATGTTTCCTAATTATATCTCCTAATGGTAGCATGTACAGAGTGAACAGCAGCGGTCCTAGTACTGAGCCCTGTGGTACGCCATACTGAACTTGTGATTGATAAGACATCTCTTCATTTACTGCAACAAACTGATAACGGTCAGATAAGTATGATTTAAACCATGCTAGTGCAATTCCACTAATGCCAACATAGTTTTCTAGTCTATTTAAAAGAATGTTGTGGTCAATGGTGTCAAACGCAGCACTAAGATCGAGTAACACTAATAGAGAGACACAACCACGATCGGATGATAAGAGCAAATCATTTGTTACTCTAACGAGAGCAGTCTCAGTACTATGGTACGGTCTAAATCCGGACTGAAAATCCTCGCAGATATCATTTCTTTCTAGAAAGGAACATAGTTGTGAAGATACTGCCTTTTCTAGTATCTTTGACAGAAAAGGTAGATTCGAGATCGGCCTGTAATTGACTAATTCTGAAGGATCAAGTTGCATTTTTTTAACAAGCGGTTTAATCATAGCCAGCTTAAAGTTTTTTGGTACGTATCCTAGAGACAAAGATGAATTAATGATATTAAGAAGAGGATCTATGACCTCTGGAAGCATCTCTTTCATTAGCTTAGTCGGTATAGGGTCTAACATACATGTTGTAGATTTAGATGATTTAACGAGTTTAGTCAATTCTTCCTCTCCTATAGCAACGAATGAATCAAATTTTTCCTCAGGAAGACTACAATGCACTGCCTGATGCGATACTGTAGTAGACGGTTGCATAGTTATAATTTTATCCCTGATATTATCAATCTTATAAGTGAAGAAGTTCATAAAGTCATTACTGCTGTGCTGCTCGGAACCTTCTGTGTTTGAAGCTTTCTTTTTCGTTAGTTTAGCCACTGTTTCAAATAAATACCTAGGATTATGTTTATTTTCTTCTAATAGGTTTGAAAAATAAGCAGATCTAGCAGCTTTTAAAGCCTCTCTGTAAGCAATCGAGCTCTCCTTCCATGAAATGCGAAATACCTCTAATTTTGTTTTCTTCCAGTTGCGCTCCATTTTTCTGGCTGCTCTCTTAAGGGCCTGAGTGTGCTCGTTGTACCACGGCGTTGGATTATTTTCTTTAATCTTCTTTAAGCGCAAAGGAGCAACTGTGTCTAAAGTGCTGGAAAAGAGAGAGTTAAAAGTTTCTGTTGCAATATCAAGTTTTTCTAAGCTATCCGGGATGCTAAAATGATGAAACTGATCAGGAAGATTATTAATAAAGCAATCTTTAGTAGCAGAAGTGATAGGTCTAACATATTTGTAACACGGAGTCGGCTTTGCAGCCTTGGCTAAATGTAATTTACACGAGACTAGATAATGATCTGAGATGTCATCGCTCTGCTGCAGAATTTCAACGGCATCAACATCTATTCCATGTGATAATATTAGATCTAGAGTATGATTACGACGATGAGTAGGTCCTGACACGTGTTGTCTAACTCCAATTGAGTTTACAATGTCTTTAAATGCCAAACCCAATGCATCTTTTTCATTATCGATGTGTATATTAAAATCACCAACAATTAGTACTTTATCTGCAGCCAATACTAACTCTGATAGAAAGTCCGCAAATTCTTTGATAAAGTCTGTATGGTGCCCTGGTGGCCTGTATACAGTAGCCAGCACAAATCTCAAACGTGATTTATCATTTATACTATATATTTTTACATTAAGCAATAACACTTCAAAAGAATTATATTCAAAACTTGATTTCTTAGTGGTTTTGAAAATATTACTATAAATTACAGCAACACCACCCCCTTTGCGTTTCAGACGAGGCTCATGTTTATAACAGTAGTCTTGCGGGGTGGACTCATTTAAAGTAATGTAATCGCTTGGTTTTAGCCAGGTTTCTGTCAAACACAGCACATCTAGGTTATTATCTGAAATCATATCATTAACAATGAGTGCTTTTGAAGTAAGCGATCGAATATTCAGCAACCCAAGCTTTAGCATTTGCTCATCTGTATTATAGCTGTTTTTTATTTGTTGAACATCAATTAAATTTTTAACCTTAGATAGGTTTAAACATTTTTTGGATTTCCAAAATCGGGGAACAGACACAGTCTCTATATGATGATAGCTAGGTGAAAGAGGCTCTATGTGATGGGATTTATCTGATTTATCTGACCTGGGTGACGCGAGGCCGCTAGCAGACGGTTGGTTTAGCCAGTCTGTCTGCTTCCTGACCTGGTGCCCAATTTGTCATGTTTGAGCTCTAAGACTATGAGCCATATTACTAGATAGAAGAGCAGCACCATCCCAGGAGGGATGAATACCATCTCTTTTCAACAGGTCAGGTTTGCCCCAAAAACTTTTCCAATTGTCTATGAATTCTATATTATTACACGGACACCACTCAGACAGCCAGCGATTCAGTGAACACAATCTACTAACTATCTCATCACTCCTGCGAACAGGAAGGGGGCCAGAGCAAATTACAGTGCCTGACATCGTACTTGCAAGTTCACACACCTCTTTAATATTAATTTTGGTGATCTCCGACTGGCGGAGTCGAACATCATTAGTGCCGACATGAATAATGATCTTAGAGAATTTACGATTAGCATTAGCCAGCACTTTTAAATTTGCTTTGATGTCAGGCGCTCTGGCTCCCGGCAAACATGTGACTATGTTCGCTGGTGTCTCTATTTTCACGTTCCGTGTGATCGAATCACCAATTACTAGGGCACAATCAACAGAATTCTCAGTGGGTGTTTCACTGAGCGGGGCAAATCGATTTGTTGTGGTAATCGGAACGGAAGAGTGGTTTTTTGATCCGCGACTAGAGCGATCCCTCACCGTCACCCATTTGCCCGGCTGCACAGGCTCTACTTCAGCTGGAACCGAATCATGTAAAGAGTTCACTATGCTATGCGCATCCAAAATAGTATCTAAAGCTCTAGCACTCTTACTATCCTCAATTAAAGTTTGGATGCGTGTCTCTAATTCTGAAATCTTCTCTGTCAGCCTAACTGTCTCCTTACATTTATCACATATAAATCCTACATTGCCAACAGAGAAGTCTATGCTAAACATGTGACATGAAGTGCAGGTGACAATAACAGGACAAGACATTACTCACCGTGTTTGTTGACTGATTATTACTTACCTGAGCTTTTATTAACTCAAAGGCGCGAGCGCGCGAGAGAAAAATAAATAAATAAAACAGCTGAGCGCACGGGTGGCGCGTTAACAGGCTAGCAGTAGCGAATTAGCGTGTTGTGCTAGTAGTAATGGAAGCTAGCGATGTCAATCTGAGATGTTGGGTAAGCTGTATTTAGTATAAACAACTACAAATTGTAGTAAATGATGGTTCAAAACAAAGAAATACGAGGCTAAGACGGAGCTTACAGCACCGAGGCAAACACACTCACAGCAGGCAGCGAGGCAGACAGGAGCAATCGATCAGCGATGACAAATAACGGTCCAACCGTCCAAACACAGGGATTTGATTCTCGGCCATTTGAAATGTCTGGGTCTCAAAATTAATGACCCCCAGCCAGAGTGTGATCTTTCTGGGCACAGTTATCGACTCTATAACGATGACAGTGTGGCTTACACGAGAGCACGCGCTCTCTGTGCGAACGCTAGCAGCCTCATTCAAGGCGGGCGAGTGCGCACCTCTAAAGAAATTTCAGAAACTTCTCGGTCTCATGGCAGCAGCATCGTCAGTACTCCGTATGGGATTACTGCGCATGCACCCGCTGCAGCACTGGCTCAAACGCCGCGTGCCAACCCATGCATGGCAGTCAGTCAGCCTGCGCATCATGGTGAATCACGGTTGTTTACAGACTCTGATTCCCTGGCGGGCTCAGGACTGGTACCACGAGGGTGTGACCATGGGAGTAGTTTCCAGGAGGAAAGTGTTTTTTACAGACGCATCCAACCTAGGTTGGGGAGCGTTGCACGAGGGCAAGCCTGCCTCCGGCCTCTGGTCGAGCACGTAGCAGAGCTTACATATCAACTGTCTGGAAATGAAAGCAGTTTGTTTGGCCCTAAAGCATTTCTGTCAAACCTCAAAGGTCACCACGTCTTAGTCCGCACGGACAACACGTCAGTTTTGGCCTACACAAATCGCCAGGGCGGTATCAGGTCGGGCAACCTGTACGCCATAGCGAGAGACCTCCTCTTGTGGGCACAGACCAATCTGAGTTCTCTGAGGGCAGCGCATATCCCTGGCATTCAGAATCTGGGTGCGGATATGCTCTCACGGGGCAACACTCCCCTAGGTGAGTGGTCCCTGAACTCACAGACGGTCAGTCTGATACGGAATGTGTTCGGCGAGGCCGAAGTCGACCTTTTCGCTTCGAGAACCAACACCCACTGTGCAGTGTTCTTCTCGAAGAACAGGGATGCGCTGACCCATCTCTGGCCCAGCCGCCCCCTTTATGCGTTTCCCCCCGTTTCAATGATCCCCCAGGTCATCAAATAGGTCAGGGAGAGCGGATGCCCAGTCCTCCTAGTGGCCCCCCTCTGGGAATCCAGGCCGTGGTTTCCAGAGCTGGTTCAGTTATCGGACAGAGTCCCCTGGCCTGTTCCGCTGAGGAAAGACCTCCTCACACAGGCCAGCGGGACGATATGGCATCCGCGACCTGACTTATGGGCCCTTCATGTCTGGCCCCTAAACGGGTAACCAGGGACCTTCCTGAGAAGGTCTTAAACACTATCACAGAGATTAGGGCCCCATCTACCAGGCGCCTTTATGCTCTAAAGTGGTCAGGGTTTTCCAGCTGGTGCTCGAAAAAACTCTTTGATCAAGGGTCATGTGAGGTATCTGTGATACTCTCCTTCCTACAGGAGCTGTTGGACGCGGGCCATTCCCCGTCCACACTCAAAGTGTATGTGGCAGCCATTGCAGCTCATCATGCTCCAGTGGCTGGCCAATCACTAGGAAGAAACGACCTGGTAGTGCGTTTTCTAAAAGGAGCTAGGAGGATGAACCCCTCCAGACCTCCATCTGTGCCATCTTGGGACCTCTCCACGGTCCTTGGGGCCCTGAAAAGTCCACCTTTTGAACCGCTCCAGTCGGGTGATCTTAAACTTCTCTCGCTAAAGACTGCTCTCCTGCTGGCATCTATCAAGCGAGTGGGAGATCTGCAGGCCCTCTCCGTGAGCCCTTCATGTTTGGAGTTTGGGTTGGATAACTCCAGGGTCATCCTCAAACCTAGACATGGCTATGTACCCAAAGTGCTCTCAACGGCGTTTAGAGCACAGGTTATCACATTATTAGCCCTTCCCCCTTCTGCTGAGGATGGGGAAGCGAATCTACTCTGCCCTGTCAGAGCACTGAGAATCTATCTGGAGCGTTCTGCTTCTTTTAGACAATCAGAACAGCTCTTTGTCTGCTTTGGTGGCTGATCTAAGGGTTATCCAGTCACTAAGCAGAGACTGTCTAGATGGATAGTGGATGCTATATCTATGGCATATACCTCAGTGGGTCAGGTTTGCCCTATAGGCATCAAGGTTCATTCGACTAGAGGCATGGCCTCGTCTTGGGCTTGGTCCTCTGGTTTTCCCATTCAGGATATTTGTGATGCAGCCGGCTGGTCCTCGCCTTCCACATTTATGAAGTTTTATAACATGGAGGTACCTTCCCTGCAGGCGAAGGTATTTTCGGTATGATTAAGGCCCGACGGTGTCTGGCCTGGTCTACAAATTGTCACTGTGCACAATCACATATACATTTTATTATAAAACCCGCCTTTGGCCGATTATATTAGATAAATTTATTATAAAACCCGCCTTGGCCGGTTATATATTCCCAATACTAATAGACCCGACAGTGTCTGGTCTTATTAGTACATTATGTTGGTTAAGTTACTGACACATATACATATACGTATATATATATATATATATATTACATTACTAGACCCGACAGTGTCCGGTCTGTTCATTATATATACTTGGGTTCTGGCTTGTTTCTGTGAGCTCAGGGGTCCTGAGCTGCAGTAGGCAACCAGTTACTTATGGTGCGCCGGGAACAAGTATTGCGTAGCCGACCGCACTATAATAACCTAGCAAGTTGTCGCTTCAGTCGTTTAAACCTGCTATAATGGAGTTTTTTGGGGACTAATATAGGCTAAGGCCGCGCCCCCTTGGCGGGCTCTGACGTGTAATGGTGTGATGCTAGCTCAGAGGCGCCCGCGCCATTGGCTGTGCAGTTGCCAGACACTCACTGTGCTAGCTGTGCAGCTGCAAAATACGTTTTACATTATAGGCTTCAGTAAAATTAAGGAAAAAAAGGTTTTACCCCACTGCGTATAGCTACGCAATACTCGTTCCCTACTCTCAGGGAACTGAGGTTACGATAGTAACCGAGTAGTTTTGTAATTTAAATTTGGTTATGTTCCTAACACTATAATCATATGAAGAGAAGTCGTATGGACCATTCGTGGTACCTTCATGGTGCTTATTTTGACATTACACATGGCCCTTATCAGTCAGAGACTGAAATCAGTCCAGCCCTTTCGGGTTGATTGATATTGCTGTGACTGTGATTGACAGGTCATCCAGCCAATCACAGGGGTAATTGAATAGATCTTCTCTTATGAATACACTAATAAAGTAAATAGACCAGTATAGTATGATACTACACTGACACCTAAAAACCAGCAACTATATATTCGTCCTAATCTCATGCGAGAAAACACATAAGTGTTACCAAAGTCCTTTTAGGCAAGTCGTGCCACTCGGCCGCCATCTTGGCAACGCCTCCGGGCAGCTATTTCGGACTAACAAGACCAGGCTCCTATCTAAATGAATGGGCAGAGAGTCAGAACTGCACTTTAACTGGTCACCGGGACATAAAAACTGCATGTATAGAAACAGCAGTAAAATATGATAAAAATCGCTGAAAAAGTTTTATGACTTTGCCCCAAAATAAGGTTTAAAATGCCTTTTTCCCCACAGGTTATACTTTACTACGCATGCGCAAGAGTTTACGACACCAACTTCATTTACGTCTCTATCCAGAATGCCGGTGTTGTGCAATAATCAATGTCAATATTGTTCTCCATTATTTAAATATAAGCAGGTTTGCACTTTATCAGTAATAACAATGTATTGTATAGATAAGTTGTTTTAACTATTCATTTACATGAATCGGTTCAAAAGAGTCATTAGTTCGCGAATTGGACGTGTCATACGGTTGTGTGATTATCCCAGCAGTTAGGACATGGACATCCCACAAGGTTAGTGTCAACACAGAAAACATTACATCACTGGATAGGTTTTTTCGTTTATTTAGAGAGTAATTTTATGTCAGCTGAATGTGCGGAATGCATTTCAGAGAAGATAAGGCAACGTATTTTAGCACAAATCACACCCAGCGGTAATTCAGGAAAAAAAAAAAATCTCAGAATGCTTCACATGAAACTTCGGTCTTCCGACCTTTTACCATAATGTTGTTTTATTTTGATTAATACGCGTGCGGGAGAAAGAGCAAGACAGCGCTTAATTTGGAGACGGTGAAGTCTTGTTTACACTTTTGCCTGGCTCTGAGAGAGAGAGAGGGAGAGAGAGAGCGCGCGCGCGCGCGCGACCGGGGCGCTCTCTCTCTCTCCGCTGTCGCAAAACCTCAACTGTGCGCATGCGCCAGTGGAACCAGACGATAGGCTTAAATGTTTCCTGGCTTGACTTTTAAAAGCAGATGATTGGCTTACCAGCGGGAGGGGCGGGACATGTGCACACAATTGAGGATTGAGGAAGTGGCATGTCTCATAATAAATAGTCTCTGGTGTTACGGCTTGTGGTGAGAAATAAATATGTTTACAAAAAAAAAAGGTTGGAATAATTCAGATAATTAATTCAGAATTTTTTTTTTTTTTTTTTTTAAAGAAGTCTCTTATGCTCAAGAAATTGTAAAATATTATACTAATACCTTTTCTATTTGAATATATTTTACATTTTAATTTATTCCTCTGTTGGCAAAGCTGAATTTTCAGTATCATTACTTCAGTCTCACATCATTCTAATATGCAATTGATGCTCAAGAAACATTTTTCTTTTATCATTATCAATGTTGAAAACAATAGTTTTGGAAACCACTGTACCATTCAAAATGTTGGAGTAAATAAGATTTTATTTTATTCAACAAGGATATATTAAACTGATCAAAAGTGATTATATTTCAAATAAATGCTGTTCTTTTGAACTTTCTATTCATCAAATAATCCTGAAAAAAAGTATCAGTTTCCAGGTTTCCACAAAAAAAAAATTAAACAGCAAAAACTGTTTTCAACATTGATAACCATCAATTGAGCAATAATAATTAAGCATCAAATGTAGATCAATGTTTCTCAACCTTGGTCCTGGTCCAACACTGCACATTTGGATAACTTGCTCATCTGACAAATATATTTCCGATCCTTGAGTTTCTTCTAATGAGCTGATGAAGGACCAAGGTTGAGAAACACTGATATAGACGAACTCAAAGCTATCTGACTGGGGAAAAAGCCATTTCCAATATTGATTTCATTATGTCTTCAATCAAATGAGCATATTAGTCACTAGGGGGCACTTGAGCTCCACTGGGACCATTGAGAGAGGAATGCACTAAATATGTAGTAATCCTCTTTGTAAGTGGGTATCATCTTTCTGTGAGTGTGATTATGAAAATCTGAACTATGTGTGGGTGCATCTGCTTTAATGAAGAGCAGAAATAAGTTGAGTAGACTGCTGTAATCGGCATGTCCCCGTCTCTCTCTCAGTGATACGGCGACTGCTAAATCAGGGCTGTCAGTTCTTGTATCTTTGATGGGCGGCTGCTGTTTCTGGTGCTGACGGCCTGTTTGAGCCATTTGTCATCACAGCCGCAAGATCTAAATGCCCTGAGACAACTAAAGTTGCACTCTGAGGACGCTCAGGACTTTAAGGCATATATGCCTCTCTAGGTGAAATCTTTCCCTCTTAAATCTTAGTTCTTCGTGAAGCGATTAAGCTAAGTCAGGTCAGATTGCTGGTATTTACGAGATGAGCGCTTGAACGGCACCAAAAATTCATAATTACTGGTGGGAAGCTCAGGAGCCTACACTTTTCTTTCGCATAACAAGTGATATAAAGCATTGATTACTCATCTAATGAACATCTTTTGCTTTTCATGTTTGTGGTTGTGCTGAAAGGCTTTCTGTTTTTTGTTGGAAAATAAAAAAGAGAGAAAGAAATATGAAATTGGTCATCACGTCCATATTATTCAGACCAAACGCATATCACACAATAATGATTTCTAAGGTCTTAAGTAGAAACTTCCCAGAAGGACTTAAAGGCTGCAATACTTGCATGGCATGGTAATTGCAGTGCATTTATTTTTATCTTGTGTGGTCATGGCAACAAAACCATGCAACTATTGTAAATGACGAGTAAACAGCATGTTATCTGAATCTATTCTATAACATTCTCTAACGAGCCTCATTCACATAGAAAAGAGGCGTTTTTGAGAAGAATGACAGTGAAATAATGTACACCGAAGTGGCAACTGTTAGGTGAACTTGCCCCAATGTCAGTGAAAGACGATTTATAAATATGATTTTAAGATTCTTCCTATGTAGCCAACAGGCAGGTCTATACCAGCCAGAGTTGGACTTCATTGCCAGCCCCTTTAAGACCCAGACTCAAGACTAGATCCCTCTAATCCCAACATTCACTTTGAACACTGAGCCTCTTCCGTGCATATCGGAGTTAAACGGCTTCTAAAAGAAAGACTCAGAGGGCAGGTGAGCGTTTACGTGGTATGTATTACATAAAGTATTAACAAATGGTAGTGAGCTACAATGATTTATGCCTAGTTGTATAGAAAAGTTATTTGGCCTAGTCCAAATCCTGGGGAATGCAGATTTGGCTGATCCTGCCTGAAGATGAAGGCAGGGGCGAAGCCTACCACAGACAGATGAACAGGGACCAACCTGGTGGTGGTGGTAGGTGTAATGATAACAGATTATGTTGTTACCTGAGAAAACCACTAGAGGTCACTGTGTGCTATGTGATGTGTGTTGTAACAAACAATGATAGGTACAGAAGAAACTGGGCACATGTAGAAATAAAGAAACACTTGGGCTGAGTCCCAATTTGCCTACTTATACTACGACCTAAAAGTACACTGATTGGCTTCATCACTGTCTCCTCTCCACCAGTAAGCTGGTGTGTGGTGGGCGTTCTGGTGCAATATGGCTGCCGTCGCATCATCCAAGTGGATGCTGCACATTGGTGGTGGTTGAGGAGATTCCCCCCTTCTATGTAAAGCGCTTTGAGGTCTCAGAAAAAGCGCTATATAAATGTAACGAATTAAAAGTATGTACTTTTTTTGTGAGGAAAAAGTACATACTTTTGAGTGTGTAGCAAAAGAGTATGCACGTTCTGGGACATACTTCGATGACGTCATGCAACGTGAACGAGAACGTGGTTGCCTAGTTACGCACACCAAAAACATTTTACAAAAACGTTAACAAAACATTTTACATTTCATTCATTCTTATATGTCCAATATAATTTTATTTACTATTCCCATCTTTTTTTCCACAATACATTTACAATGTGTTTTACCAAATTGAGGAGTGAAGCAGGGCGTCGTCGTAGATCAAACAAACGCAGGTCGTTTGTGAGGCGGCTGGTTCTGACGTTCATGTGCAACGTGTGTAACGAAAACTACTTATTTTCTGAGTTAAAATATTTAAAGTTTATAGTATAACTATTGTTTAACGTATTTTATACTTAATTTTATACTTTATGTAGCAGTATAATACTCAAAAATCCCCCGATGAAAATGAACCATGCTTTTACTATAGTAAAAGTGTAGTAACCATGTTTCTTTGGTTGGACTGATAAAGTTAACATTTGTACAGCCACAGTATTACTACAAATAAGTCAGTGTGGTTAAACTATGGTTAGTGTAGTAAAAGGTGTTTCTTTTCATAAGGGTTTATAGTAAGGTATAAATCTAAGACAGAAACATCAAAAGAAATACATAAAAAAAAGACACTTGCATGACACTGTACTAGAGCCTTTTTATTTACCCTACAAGATAAACACGGTACTTTTTTGGCACAACATAAACCCATTAATATTACGAGACAATAAAATATAACTTTAATTAGGGTTAAACATTTGAATTCTTACACTTAAAAACTGAGGGCGCATTCACAGTCGTATTTTTAAATTTCGCGGTCTTTCTCCTCTGCTATTGACGCAGCTCGGACTCATCTCTTCAATCGGACTCGGTTGTTCACCACACCGGCTGCCATGTTTACATCACCACCATCACCACAAAGCTCCTCCCTCCCGCACGCAATGGGTTGTGGGCAATATTAGCCATTAGAGTGTGCATTGATCTGCACTTCGAATTCTAACCGGAAATAGTAGACCATCCGGGTATCTTTGGAATACTCATTTCAACATACTACGATTTGGGACGTACTAATTCTAGTTTCGCATACTATTTAAGACGGATAGTATGCGAATTGGGACTCAGCATTGGGCTGCATTCCAGTCCAAAATTGTCATGCCCTTCACTCGCTAACTTCCCTCCGTCTCGTTCACTCGGATGTACGTCATTGCTTATGTTGCACGAGTGCCCTCTAGGGATGGGCAAATGAAGCCTCATGAAGCACTGAGGCTTTCCCCTGAACGTTTCGGAAAAGATTAGAAGCATCAAGAAAGAATGTCGAAAACAGCGCCATCTTGTGGCAGGTCAAATTTATAGCAGCAATGTTTATGAGCAGTGCGCAGCGCCGTTGTTTTATCCATTAAGCACAAATAAAAGCCTGACAACGCTAAATATTCAGTTTTCTGATAATATAATGCACATATTAAAGTGTGGCAATAAAATTAAATATAACAATTATATTAATACTAATTATAAAAATACCAACAGAGTTGTTTGATGCAAGTAAAAGTAAAGGTCTAATTATGTTATGGTATCTATGCTGTTTATGTGTCAGAATATATGATCATGTAATATAAAGATGAAGTGGCTATAGGCTTATTTATAAAAAAAAAATATATATAAAAAAAAGGTTAGTAAATGGACTTAAACTTCCAAAAACCTGTAGAGTAGTGGTCTGGGTTCAAACATTCCAACACGCAAGTGAAGCATTCATGTGACTGGAAAGAAAGTGAGGTTTCGTTTTTCGGTGATCACGTGTTTCTCTGAAAACAATACGGCACGGAGCTTAATGAGAAATTGCACTGCGTACTCGATATCAGGGGGGTAATTGAGCGCTCGTTTTCCGTACCACCCCCGGAAGCCGCCATTGGCTAACAAGCCTTCACCTGCTGTTAGCATCCCATTGACTCCCATTCATTTTGGCGTCACTTTGACAGCGAATAACTTTACATCTGAGGCGTTTAAAGACTCCATTTGTCCATTGTTTATTTCTAAAGAAACATGACAATGTATAAAAGGCTCCATTACCTTGTATCTTCCGTTATGGCCCCGTAGAAGCAGTTTTTGTAAAAGTAGGCTAACGATTGCGTCATAACCACGCGACTCTCTGGAAATTACCGTAGAGACAGGAAGAGAATCTCGCAGGCAATCGGGGGGACGTGGAGGCATAAAGTCCGATAAAGTCAAGGGAGAAGCCCATAGAGAGTCATGACATTGCTCCTGCTCCTAGCTCATGGACAGCTCCTACTCACGCTCTCCGTCTCTGCGAGATTCGGAAGGGAATGGTTCAGATTTCGTTTGGCACAGCTACTAGAAAACTTACAATTGTCAGGCAGGCTGCTCACGTCACATCCACGTCGTTAAGCTCAGTTTGAGTCTGCGCAGTATGCTCAGCCATCAGGAAGTGAAAGCTTCTAATTTGCTTCACTTCTCTCCGTTGAAACCTATGGGGTCGCTGTGTCCAGTTTATATACTAGGTGTTTCTCAATGTCAAGGATACTTCCTTGGCAGGACTGGTCCTTCCAAGTCACTTCCTTCAGAGGCTAGGCGAGGCTCCTCTTTAGCATTCGGAGAACACGTAAATGGAACAGGCTAGCAAGTGCACGTCAGTGCGTCATTACGTCAGTGAAAATAAAAAACAGAGCGTTGCTATGGACAGTTCTGTTCACTCAGGCAATATAATCGTTTTTAAATCAATAAACTCCTTTTTAATCATATTGATTATTTGACTGTCAAGTGTGTTTAAACAGTGCGGGTCAATTTGACCCATAACATAATGGATGTAATTATTTTTTAAAACAAATGTTTGGTAACGTAAATATATTTACATTTGAAAGCATATTGATCCGTTAACGCTCCGACTCCATTAACGTCCAACATTTTGAATTTTTTGAACAAGATAGCAAAGCTGCGCGCATAGGATTGTGGGTGATTTGAGAGCGTGAAGAGCGCGAAGGCTACACATATGCATCCTTTCCTGTATATGGAATATTTTTCGAACAAAGGACTCAGTCCTTGGTGGAAATTCCGAGGATCCTCGACATTGGAACAGTCCTTTGACGGATGTCGATGACGTAGCATCCTCGAAATTCTGGCTTCCGAGGATCCTTCCTTGACATTGAGAAACGCCTACTGTCTATGCTCGATATGCACTTTGAAGCTTAAAGCCCATGTTGCAGGTTAGAGTACCCAGTATGCCAATGTATAGAAAAATAATGTAGGAACTAGATTTAAATATAAACATATACTTATAAAACGCTATTTAGGCTTCTGGAGTCGTTTTTGTGAGAGAATTTTACTTCCGCATTTGAAAACCGCCGAACCGGAAGTGACGTAACATGAGGGAGAGCGGTCAAAGTAAACAATAGGAAAGCAATGGATCGCAATGACAGCTCGGAAAGCTGGGGAAATTGTAGCCTAAATGTTTACTCGTATGATATATAGAATTCATATATAATTGATATATATGATGATATCATATAATTATGAGCCTGATATGAAGCCAAGTGAGCAGGACAGGCCAGGGTTAGACAGAACAACGGTGAGTTGTGGTGTGAGGAGAACAGGGCGAGAGAACAGTGTTAGCTTATAGATGTATTCACGTTAGCCGACGATATGTACAACACTATGCTCAGATCACAGTACTGTACAGATTATTATCATCATGTATCAGGCAATAGCAAAGCTAGTATTGGACCCTTACCTGCATGTGTTGTGTGTGTCAGCCATTAGGAGACGGAGGAAGAGGGACTTTATAAAGGCTTTGAATTTACCCATTTGGTGACGATGAATAAATTTTTTTTATCACAATCACAACTGTCTTACTGTATAAAAACTTTATATGTAGAAACAGCCAACACAAACATTAAAGTCGGTTTGTACAGATTGAAAATGAATTATAGAACATAATATATTATATTTATAATAATAATAATAATAATAATAAGTGTCGGCTGCAGACTTAACGAAACTCAGTGTATGCCTCACACAGACATGAGAAATACATCAAATACACAAAGCTTGAACTGTCTTTAAACGAAATAATTCAAAACGAAAAGAAAAAGGCTACTCTCTGATTGTGTAATCCATTATGTGCATTTCTCTCGCGTGTTCACTATGAATATGGTGATCGTCAACTTCGTCTTTGCAGCCGTGTCGACACTGTAAGAAAACACTAGTTTATTAATAAAAAAAAAAATCAATGCACGCGTGTCACCGGATTTACAAATGCACATCTTGCTTGTTGCACGCACACATATTATGTAGAAATAACGAGATATTATGTTAAAATAACATTATTATTAATAATACATCTTTTAGAATATTTGATTGAATGCTAAATGTTCCAATGAACTGCCGTATACAAGGCGACATCTAGTGTTTATATCATAGACTGTAAAAAATAGGTTTATATCTATGCTCCGCACTGAGCGAACGCAGAGCCGGCAAACGACTCCCTCATGTGACGTCATATGACGCGATGGTGAAAAAAAGCGTTTTTTCAACACGGTCAAGGAAACTGTCACATTTTGTATTAAATTTGTGCCCTTATGTCTTGCAAAACAATTTTTAATCCTGCATTTACTTTTCATATGGTATTTTCATACAAGGTTATATTGATTAAAAAAAAATAAAAAAAAACCTGCCACATGGGCTTTAAGTGTCAAAAGTAACATCACTAGTGCCCACTACTGGCGGGAACTGCAATGGGCTGAACTGGAACGTGAAATGAGGGTCTGTCCATATAAACTTCCCTTGTCCACTTCACGAAGTGGAACGCACTTCAAAATGGTGGCAGGGATTCCCCCGAGGGGAAGTGCTTAGGGAAGTTTGCATTTGCGTGTTTAAAAGTGGACTGGAACGCAGCCCTGTTGTTACTGCACTGCAGATGGTTTAATTAAAGCTGCAGTCCGTAGTTTTTCCTCTGTCGCCATCTCTGTTCGAAATCTGCAATTGCAGTTATTCGTGGAATTGTCAACTTTACGTGGGTTGTGCCTTGGCACTAGACTGGGTAAACCCAGCCCGATCTGCCGGCGATTTGATTTCGCCCTGCAGCTCAGACTTGAGCTGAGTCATTTGAACTATGCCTATTGAATCACGCCTCTTGTGCAGTGAAAATACAGAGCAGACTCCCCAGACTAATGTTCATTCTTAAAAGATTGAGCTTGGTCTGGTGATAGCCAGACTACCTCGGCACGGCACAGCGCGGATGAATCCAATGTTTTGAGAAGAATGTGTGGCAGTCAGTCACCGCGCCGGTGTGGACACTGTCATTCGGAATCACAGATTCTACTTTTTGGAAGTATGACCAACAAAATAATTTTCTCCAGAAAATGTCATCTGAACAATTAAGTAACATCCACTTTTGTTCTGACCAACTAAGGAAAAAAAAAAAAGCATTGCAGTAAATCGCGCTGATTAAATCTAACGATCTCTTATGATATCACGTCAAACCGTGTCAATTATACTTTGTTCTCAAATTGTTAATGTTAACAACATTAGCATTGTGTGACTACATTTAATGCCCTTCAGATATTTATCCTTGTTTTCGCATGGGCCCGGTTGCAGTCTCTTTTTTTCTGTAGCCACTTTGAAGTCATTGCATTTTACAACGGGTGAATCTCCAGTTGTCACTGGTGATTGTCGTTTGAACCTTTCTGGATCCGCCATCAAATTGATAAGTTTATATCAAGTGCTGTGAGAAAAGGCTATAAATCTCCACCTCCAACATCCTCACACGCAATATAGCCTAGTAGCCGGGACACATTCTTTATATGTACAGATGTGACGTAATGACGCAAAGACATGCTCGAATTTCCCGCGGAAATCCACCAGTACCACTGGAATTAAAAACATTATTACAAGCTTACCATTTGAATCAAGCTAAGGCAAGCAGATTGGTTATGTACTTGCTCAACAAATTATTTTGGATAATTTTTAACCCAAAAAAAGTTACGCACTGCAGCTTTAAGAAAGTATTAAACAAAACATGGTACCAGGAGTGAAATCATCCAAAGATTACCTGTTGTGAAAGCGACAAGATGGATACTTTGAGACCTCCGGAGAATTTGAAGCTTACGGGAAATGTTGATTGCAACTGGTGCAGTTTCAGGCAGCAATTTGAGCTATACATGGCAGCCATCAGGATGGACACGAAGCCAGAAGCATGTTAGGTTGCTTTATTGCTGACGATTGCTGGTCCACAGGCTATTGAAGTGTATAATACCTTTGTCTGAGGATAAAAACTAGCTTGAAGATGTGCTAAACAAATTTACTGCTCACTGCTCACCGAAGAAGAATGAAATGTATGAGAGATATATATATTTTGTTCACGTGTGCAACAACCACATGAAACATTTGATAACTTCCTGACTGACCTAAGGCTCAAAGCGAAGACATGCAATTTTGATCAGCTGAATGACTCGATGAAAAGAGATCAGATTGTGTTTGGCATAAATTATGTGAAAGTCAGACAACGCTTCCTGAGAGAAACAGAGCTAACGTTGCATGAAGCAATCAAAATTTGTCAAGCCAGTGAACTTGCTCAGCTACATGTGAAAACATTTGGTGAAATTATGCCAAAATGCGTGTCTACGAGCTCAGATGCAATGATCAGTGCAGTGTCGTTCAAAGGAAAGCGATACATGTCCAAAGCTGTAAAACAGAAGGATGATGTGTACGATTGCAAACGTTGTGGTACAGAACATCAACCTAAACAATGTCCAGCTTTCGGAAAACAATGTGTGAAGTATAATGGTAAAAAATATTTTGCAAAACAATGTTTCTCCAAAGGAAAAAAAATAGACAAAAAAAGAGATCTGTCAAGATGATAGAGGAAACTAACCTCAGCAATATGTTCTTCGTCGGCATGGTAAATTGTCAAGAAACACAGGAATCTGAAAAAAACTAAAAAGTCAACAGTGCATGTACAAAATCAAGAAGATGCTGACAGAAGTGACAAATGGACAACACAGCTAAAGATTAATGGAACGCTGGATCCATTAGCAAATCTAATCAGCATGTCAGACATAAAAAGGATGAAAGAAAAACCAAAAGTAAGGAAAAAGTCGATACTTAAAGACTATAATAGACAAATCATTGACTCTCTTGGCATATGTAAACTGAAAGTAACAGTGAAAGAGAAAGTGCACTAGCTGTTCTCTGTTGTGGCTGAAGGGCTAGAATCTCTGCTAGGTGACAAAGCATGTGAAAACTTGAATCTTGACAAAAGGGTGTATTACATCAACCAAGACTACTCAGTGGTGAGTACAAGTAATTCTGTGGATGACATAGTGGAAAGCTTTACAGACATCTTCAAAGGGTTTGGTGTTTTACCTTATGTTTACAAGATCCAGTTGAAGGAAAATGCGCATCCGGTAGTGTATTCTGCTCGTCGAGTTCCTGCACCTCTCAAAGATCGTCTGAAAAAAAGAGCTAGACAAAATGATCACACTTGGAGTAATCAAAAGAGTTGAAGAGCCAACATACTGGGTGAATTCAATGGTGTGTGTTAAGAAAAATAATGGAGAGTTAAGAGTGTGCATGGATCCAAAAGATCTAAATGACAACAAAGCGTGAACACTATTAGATACCAAAACAAGAAATAATGAGTGAAATGTCAGGTGCCAGGTATTTCACAAAGCTTGATGCTTCACAAGGGTTTTGGCAAATATGTCTGGACGACGACGTAGATATTCTTTCCTCAGACTATCTTTTGGAATTGTCTCTGCATCAGAAATATTTCACAGAGCGATGGAGAATATCATCGAAGGGCTTGAAGGAGTCAGAGTATATATTGATGACATAATTATTTGGGGATCTTCACTGCAAGAGCACAATAGAAGACTGACCGAAGTGTTGCGGAAAATCATATTAAGTGGATTGAAACTCAACAAAAACAAATGTCAGTTTGGTGTGCAATAGCTTGTGTTTCTTGGAGATAAGCTATCAAATCAAGGAATACAGCCAGACAGCGAGAAGATCAATGCCGTTCTAGAAATGAAAAGTCCTACTGACAAAAAAGGTGTACGAGTAATGGGCATGGTGAATTACATAGGAAAGTTCATTCCGAATCTTTCTGCAAGAACAGCACACATACGACAACTCTTACAAAAGACATCAGATTTTGAGTGGACAGACAAACATGAGACTGAGTGGCAGCAGTTGAAAATAGCGTTGACATCCGCACCCGTACTGCAATTCTTTGATCCCACAAAGAAAATTAAAGGGATAGTTCACCCAAAAATGAAAATTCTGTCATCATTTACTCATCCTCAAGTTGTTTCAAACCTGTAAGAATTATTTTTTTCTGCTGAACACAAAAGAAGATATTTTGAAAAATGTCTGTAACCAAACAGTTCACTGTAAACCCGGATAAGTAGAATTTACTTAAAAAAACCAAGGTAACTCGTTGCCTTACATTTTTTAAGTAATGAAGCATTAGGTGAATAAGTGAAGTGGACTACGTTCAATGTACTTAAGCCCATAATGGAATGGAATAGTACATTTAAGTTGAATGTACTTATAACCGAGTTACAGTAACTGAAGATACTTAGTTTAAACAATCATTCCCCACCCATTTATTTAACTCAGCTTGTTAAGTAAACATTACTCCATTACCAATTCAACTAAATTGTATATTCTAATGGGCCCAACTTAAATTTTAGTTCCTGAAACTCAAAATATATTTCAATCAATAGAGCCATGTAAAATACACACATACTGCAACATTACACTGATCCAATTATATTTGTTATACATGTCTTTTTTTTAGCAACAAAAGAAACAAAGCCATGGCCTAATAGGCTTCTAGTGTGTAGTTTCCTCACATACTGTATTTTTACAGCACTAGTACAGTAAAAAGCATTTACAGTACTCCACTATAATTACCAAATACAGTATAATACCACATACTTTTACAATATTAAACTTATTTTACAGGGAATGCTGCTTTTATAATTACATAATTAAAATATTATACGTTAAGGATTCATAAGAGTAGCCACACTAGGAAAAAGAAAACAACATTTTCTGGGTTTTAAAACATTTATTTTGGTTAAAAGCAAAGATCAGTAAATTGCCTTCTGTGAACATGTTGGCTGAATTTTTTTAACATAAAATGCAATTTTAACACTTTAACAACAAACAGGTAACACTGAGCGCTTAATTAAAATGGATAGTTCACCCAAAAATCATAAATTAGCACATGATTTACTCACCCTCAAGTCATCCTAGGTCTATATGACATTCTTCTTTCAGACGAATACAATCAGAGTTATATTAAAAATGTCCTGGCTCTTCCAAGCTTTGGAAGTGATGTGCTGTTTCTGTTTTGAAGTCCATAAAAGTGCAAACGAAATCCCATTCAAAGTCTGCAAGTTTTCGCAGAAGTGAGGACACCTGTAGGCTTACAGTGTTCATTTTTTGCACAACTTGGCCAGTTTTCTTTGAAGTTACTTGTCCTTTCTTTGTTTTTGATCCACGTTCAGGATTGATGCCAGGAAATCGTCTAAAAGGGAAAAAAACAACAACAATGAAATATTATGGACTGAGATTATATATTTTGACAGAGAGAGACAGCACAAGAAATGTGTAAATAAAAACCAGATATCGGTTTTAACGACTAATTTGTTTGGATAAAACTAAACAACATGAAAAAAAAAGGCAATGCTGGATGTTGTGATCAATAACTGATATTTCTTCTGCCCTGGTTAAAATACATCAACTCAATGTGTCTGTTTACAAGCGCACTGTCAACTAACTAATTTAACTTAATTGCAAGCCTCGCAATGTGAATTGCATACATGACTACATGGATAATGTTAAACATGACGTTTACCAGACTAAACTGCATGTTTGCACCCAAATATGAAAATTCTGTCATTATTACCCACCCTCAAGACTTTCGTTCATCTTCAGAACACAAATTAAGATATTTTGGATAAATCTGGGAGGTTTCTGTCCCTCCATTGACATCAATGTCATTGCGACTGTCAAAGCCCAGAAAGGTGGTAAAAACATCGGTAAATAGTACATATAACGACAGTGGTTCAACCTTAACCCTTATGTGCTGTTGGGGATGTTTTCATCCACTATGGGGTATTTTTGAGTCTAAATTTGGCCATAACTTTTTCTGTGTTTCAGCAAATGGAATGATTTTTGGTGACAAATCTTATTTTGACACATATTTTGGGAAAATGCTGTGAAATTTTTCAAAAACTCAACAGTACACTGTGGGCAAATTTACAACCTTTCGTTATGTTCGTGGCTGAAAACAGCCACTACTTTAAACTGCTGTAAAAATGTATCAGATAAATATTTTTTTCAAATTTTTTTGCATGAATCTATTAATCAATCTCAGTCCTGCTCAAAAATACTAAATGTTTAAAAAAAATTCAGGATTTTAACTCTTTAATTGCCAAATTCGTAAATGATGTCACTGATTTGGGAAAAAAAACACACAAAATGACTCATTTTCAATATAAAATGTGATTGTGGACTGGATTTTTTTTTACCTTTTATCACAGTCTTGGACATGTCAAAGATTAGAAACAACATTGGTTTTGATGCATTGTTAGTTTTTGTGCAGCATCAGATTTTAACTTTTTCTCCCTCATTTACTGTTCGTGGCTGTTTTTGCCCCATTGACTTCCATTATAACCACATTTTTTGATTGCAAAGCCATGACACCATATAATCATGCATTTTTGATTGTTGGTGGTTTTCCCTGTTGGGAAGAGGTAAAATTTGTAATTTTTACTGTTGATAACCAGGTGGAACCATTAACCCTTTAGATAGGCCTGTGCAAAAAAAAGCTTAGTTTCTGGCTTTTACATGGAGTTATATGGAGTTTATAAGGAGTATAATAGCATAATAAAGTGTGTGTGTGTGTGTGTGTGTGTGTGTGTGTGTGTGTGTGTGTGTGTGTGTGTGAACTCACCTTGATGCATCTGAGAAAATCAAAATATACACCTCAGCTCTCAGATCTACATGGAGTAAACAAAAATAAAGTAAGTGTATTTATGCATCTGCTCCCTTTTGATGGTGAGAAATGCAGACTAAACAAAAACAAAGCAAGTGGATTTAAACACGTGCATGCAAGCCTGCTAGTCATTTGATGGTGAGAAGAGCAGCCAGCAACATGAGAAAGGGCTTGACTTGTAGTGAAGTTTTAGAGATGATTATGCAGCCTGACCCTTCCAGCGAGCTGCAGGATGTATCGTCATCTCCCTCTGACACCACAGACTCAGGAGAGTCAGATCCTGATTTGGATGTGGCACCCTCATCATCCTCTCTAGCTTCCACTGAAGGCGAGGAGGATTCGGAGGATCCTGAATCTGGGTGGATTGGGAGAAACGGCGAAGTGTGGTTTTCCACCAACGCGGAGACAACTCCCTTTCTTCAGCCTGCCAGAGGCGTGACTCCAGGGCCGACGCGCTATGCCTTCGCAAGGGTCCAGAACATGGATTCCGTGTTCAATCTGTTTTTTACGGAGGAGATGATTGACCTCATTGTCAGCATGACTTGCGTCAACACATACATGTTTGTACAGTCATACAAACATGTATGACTATGCCTTGTGATGGCATAGCGCGTCGGCCCTGGAGTCGAATTCGCGTCTACCGCGCCGCGCTAAACGCCTCATTCGCGCCGCAGGAATTTTTTACGCGCGTAACGCGTCTTTGCATTGACTTAACATTGAAATGACTCGCGCCTGACGCGCTAAACGCGTCCGGTGTGAACGCACCATAAAACTTCACTACAAGTCAAGCCCTTTCTCATGTTGCTTGCTGCTCTTCTCACCATCAAATGACCAGCAGGCTTGCATGTACGCGTTTAAATCCACTTGCTTTGTTTTTGTTTAGTCTGCATTTCTCACCATCAAAAGGGAGCAGATGCATAAATACACTTACTTTGTTTTTGTTTACTCCATGTAGATCTGAGAGCTGAGGTGCATATTTTGATTTTCTCAGATGCATCAAGGTGAGTTCACACACACACGCACACACACACACACACACACACACACACACACACACACACACACACACACTTACTTTTTCATGCTATTATACTCCTTATAAACTCCATATAACTCCATGTAAAAGCCAGAAACTAAGCTTTTTTTTTGCACAGGCCTATCTAAAGGGTTAATGGTTCCACCTGGTTATCAACAGTAAAAATTACAAATTTTACCTCTTCCCAACAGGGAAAACCACCAACAATAAAAAATGCATGATTATATGGTGTCATGGCTTTGCAATCAAAAAATGTGGTTATAATGGAAGTCAATGGGGCAAAAACAGCCACGAACAGTAAATGAGGGAGAAAAAGTTAAAATCTGATGCTGCACAAAAACTAACAATGCATCAAAACCAATGTTGTTTCTAATCTTTGACATGTCCAAGACTGTGATAAAAGGTAAAAAAAAATCCAGTCCACAATCACATTTTATATTGAAAATGAGTCATTTTGTGTGTTTTTTTTTCCCAAATCAGTGACATCATTTACGAATTTGGCAATTAAAGAGTTAAAATCCTGATTTTTTTTTAAACATTTAGTATTTTTGAGCAGGACTTAGGTTGATTAATAGATTTATGCAAAAAAATTTGAAAAAAATATTTATCTGATACATTTTTACAGCAGTTTAAAGTAGTGGCTGTTTTCAGCCACGAACATAACGAAAGGTTGTAAATTTGAACAATGCACAAGGGTTAATATTATGAAGTAACGAGAATACTTTTTGTGTGCTAAATAACCCCAAAATAACGACATTGTTTAATAATCTCTTCTTTTCCATGTCATTCTCCAACACTGTTGACACAGTGTAAACAGTGCAGCGCTTCTGGGTTCTACATCAGAATGAAGGCTCACTATTGGCTAGCTCCTGGGTCATCACACACGACCAGAGTTGGCCAATAATAAGCCTACGTTCTGACGTAGAACCCAGAAGCGCTGCACTGGCTTTTTTTCAAGGCTTGCAGCTTGAAATCTATAACAGGGTTTGCGTTCTCGAGCCACCAGGCCGGAACGCGTTAAGGGATAACTCTTGCCAAAATGCAACCTCTTTTTGTTAATCTACCTGAGGCAAACTTTCATTTAAAAGCATAATTAGGATGGAAACGCCAGATAAGCATTGAGAACGTACTCGGTTACTAACGTAACCTCTGTTCTCTCTAGAGAGGGAACGAGTATTGCGTAAGCTAGCTTACGCTGCGGGAAAGTCTCCTTTCACGAGATACTGAAGCCAAAAATTATCCTAATTTTTTAAACTTTGTCAACGCAGTGCGGCAGCCTGCAGACCTAGGGCAAGCGAGTCGCGTGCCCATTGGCTGCTCTGCGGCAACTGCAGCAGCCTATGGCTGAGCCTTGCGCGTGACGTCACGTCCAATGAGCGCGCTTGGCGCGCTTAGTGCGTCACAGCCCGTCATTAGGGGTGTGGCTTAGAGTATATAAGCAAGGAACAGAGGCTGCTTCGCTGGTTTCTGTCGCATGAAGCGAAAATGAGCTCGTGGCGAGAGCACGGCGGGTTACGCAATACTCGTTCCCTCTCTAGAGAGAACAGAGGTTACGTTAGTAACCGAGTACGTTCTCTTACGAGAGGTTCTCTCGTATTGCGTAAGCTAGCTTACGCTGCGGGAACACCTTTGTCAACGCCGTGCGCGCGCCCAGCATCCTGAATGAATCCCGTGGGAAGCCCAGGGAACGCGAAACGGAGCTGGGCGGCCAGATACCACAGTACACAAGCACATAATATGGGGCAGGGAGCGGCACAGCCGGTCCAACTAACACTTCCATACAGTGTAGCTCAACCAGTAGAGCTAAATCAGCAGCGTAGCCCGCGCACAGACAGTGGGCTGGCTTACGCGAGACTTAGACTGATAGCACTTTGGCCTGCAAAGCGGGAACATCCAGGTTGTAAAACCTAACAAATGTGGAGGGGGAGGCCCAGCCCGCCGCTGCACAAATGTCATGAATGGGAATCCCACTGGACCACGCCCACGATGAGGCCATGCCTCTGGTGGAGTGTGCCCGAATGCCCAAGGGGCACTGCAGGTTTTTAGATGCGTAAGCAGCTGCGATAGCATCGACTATCCATCTGGACAGAGTGTGCTTCGAGGCGGCGAGACCCTTGGTGCGCCCACCAAACGAAACAAAAAGCTGCTCTGAACGCCTGAAGGCGGCGGAGCGCGAAATATAGCTTCTCAGCGCCCTAACTGGGCAGAGGAGGTGACTATCTGCCTCGCAGCCAGTAATCGGCAGGGCTGAAAGGGAAATGACCTGCGCTCTGAAGGGAGTGCCCAAAATTTTTGGGACGTACCCATGCCTCGGTCTGAGAATAACTTTAGAGTCATTAGGTCCGAACTCGAGGCACGCAGCGTTAGTGGATAACGCGTGAAGGTCTCCCACACGTTTTACTGAAGACAGTGCTATCAGAAAAACGGTTTTGAGCGTGAGGTATTTCATATCCACAGTTTCTAAGGGTTCAAAGGGATGTGCTTTCAGTGCGTCTAAGACCAGTGAAAGATCCCACATAGGAACCGAAGGGGGTCGCGGGGGGTTCATCCTCCTCGCTCCTCTAAGGAAGCGGATGACCAACTCGTTCCTTCCTAATGCGCGGCCCGGCTCTGACACAGAGAGCGCTGAAATGGCCGCGACATAGACTTTGAGCGTGGAGGGGGACCTGCCCGCGTCCAGTAGCTCTTGAAGGAAACACAATACTTGTGAGACCCCACATGTCTGTGGATTGAGCCCTTTGGTAGTGCACCATTTGTTAAACACAGACCATTTAGACGTGTAGAGCCGCCTCGTGGAGGGGGCTCTAGATTGTATGATCGTGTTCATCACCCCTTCTGGTAGATCAGCATGTAGTTGTTGAGGCTCCACGCATGCAGAGACCAGAGCTCTGGGTGGGGATGCCAAATCGAGCCGCGGGCTTGAGAGAGAAGGTCTCTCCGCACCGGAATCGGCCAGGGGGCTGAGTCTGCCAATTGTATGAGTTCCGGGAACCAAGCTTGGTTCTCCCAGAACGGGGCTATGAGGAGCACTGTGTGGCGCGCTTTCCTGACTCTCTCGATGACCTGAGGCAGCAGAGAGACTGGCGGAAACGCATATAGCGGGCCGCTGGGCCAAGACTGGGCCAGCGCGTCCTCGCTCTTTGAAAAGAACGCTGGGCAGTGTGCGTTGTCTATTGACGCAAAGATGTCGACTTTCGCTCTGCCAAAGCGGCGCCACAGCGACTGGACTGTTTGAGGGTGTAGAGACCACTCCCCAGGGGGAACGTTGTCCCTGGACAGTCTGTCGGGGCCCTCGTTCAGATGGCCAGGCACATGCGATGCTCTCAGAGAGCGCAGAGAGTGCTGAGCCCATACGAGGAGGCGTTCCGTCAGGGCGCAGAGTTGCTTTGATCTGACACCGCCCTGGCGGTTCACATAGGCCACTACTGAAGTGTTGTCCGTGCGGACTAGAACATGGTGACCACGGAGGAAAGGGAGGAAGTGCATGAGCGCTTTCTCGACCGCGAGCATCTCTAGACAGTTTATGTGTAGGAGATTCTCCTGGTCTGACCAGTGGCCAAAGACCGGTCTGCCTTCGAAGAGCGCTCCCCAACCTAGGTTGGACGCGTCTGTAGAGACAACTTTCCGGTGTGAGACCACTCCCATATTCACTCCCGTGTGATACCATTCGGCTGCTAGCCAGGGCTGCAGGGCTGAGACACAGACCTGAGTCACTCTGATTAGCGAGCCGCCGGTCGCCCAGGCTCGATGGGATACGCGCGTTCTCAGCCAGCGTTGAAGCGGGCGCATGCGCAGTAAACCCAACTGAAGCACTGCTGCAGCTGAGGCCATATGCCCCAGAATGCGCTGAAATGCCTTCAGGGGAACCCGGTTGCCTTCTTTGAAGGATGCAGCGAGGCGCTGGATGCGGCGCGCGCGCTGCTCCGTCAATCTGGCCGTCATCGCCACCGAGTCCAGTTCTATTCCGAGAAAGGAAATCGACTGCCGGGGCGAGAGCGAGCTCTTTGTCCAGTTGACCGCTAGACCCAAAACCTCCAGGTGGTCGAGTAGCGCTGTTCTGTGAGACACAAGTTCTGTCTCTGACTGCGCTAGAACGAGCCAATCGTCCAAGTAGTTCAGAATTCGCATTCCCTGACTCCTCAGGGGAGCGAGAGCCGTGTCCATGCATTTCGTAAATGTACGGGGTGCTAAAGACAGGCCGAACGGCAGGACTGTGTATTGATAAGCTCGACCGTCGAAGGCGAATCTCAAAAATGGCCTGTGACGGGGAGTTATCTGGATCTGGAAATAAGCGTCCTTCAGATCGAGAGAGATAAACCAGTCTCCTGGGCGAATTTGCGCGAGGATCTGTCTGGTTGTAATCATCCTGAACGGCCGTCTCATGAGGGCTTTGTTCAGATGTCTCAGATCTAAAATAGGTCTTAATGCTCCGTCCTTCTTGGGAACGAGGAAGTAACGGCTGTAAAAGCCTGACTCGCTCAGAGAAGGATGCACCTGTTCTATGGCCCCTTTTCGCAGCAGCTTTGTTATCTCTGCTTGAAGCAGATGTGCTGTTTCCAAACTCACTTTCGTTTCCGTCTGCGCTAGAAAGCGCGGAGGGCGACGAGCAAATTGGAGCGAATAACCGTGTCTTATGGTGTTGAGCACCCATTCTGACGCGCCCTGAATAGCCTCCCATGCTTTTGCATGCATAGCTAGGGGTCGAATGGTCTCTGGGTTCAGATCGCCGCGTTGCGCGGGATGGGGAACCTGTATCAGAGAAGACGGGGCGGCGCACGCGCCGCCGATGCTCGGACACGAGGGCAGAAGAACAGGGCTGGCCGACTGTGCAGAATTTAGTAGCTCGATCTTGGACGATGGAGCGTGAACTGCTGTCAAACAACCCAGGCGCGAGGGCGGCGTGGGGATTATGGTGTCTGAAAGTGGGCGCGCGTGCTCGTGAGCTGGCGCGGGATATGCACTTATGACACGGCCAGTGTTTGGGGGCTTTATGAGGTTTGCAACCTGTCTGGCAGAGCGGGCAGTGGGCAGGTGTGAGCACAGGGCTGTGGGCACATTTCCTACACTTGATGCTCGAGCGGAAAGTTTCCGCTTTAAGAGATAGCGCTCTGGACGCGTTGCCATGGGAACCTGGTCTGTGTGAGGCAGTGAGCACACGGGAGTGGGCACTTTTTCTACACTTAAAACCCCTGCGGCTTGAGCCGTAGCAATTTGAGGTAACTGAGTGACAGAGCGAGCAGCGAGTAGTTGTGAGCACGGAAGTGTGGGCACTTTTACTACATTTAGTGCTCGAGCGGTGTGAGGCCGCTTTATGAGAGAGCGCTCTGGGCGCGTTACCATGGGGATTGCACTTGTGTGAAGCAGTGAGCACATGGGTGTGGGCACATTTTCTACACTTAAAGCACTTATACTCTTTTTGAGATTTATCTGGGTCGCCGTGAAAACGGCGTTTGTGTGCAGGCGAGCGAGTGTAATTACTGGCTCGTTGGCTGCGGTGTGTGCTGCTGCAGTAGCCTGAACATAGGGGACTGACAGAGCTGTGCGTTTTGATGGCGGTCCGGCCGTAGCGGGACTCAACCATCTTTTCCTCCTTGCGGATGCTAGGAGGACTTCGCGGGCTCGGGCTTCAACGCGATCTTGGACCGCGGGCCCCGTGGGGGCGGCGGTCTGTGACGGCTGGTCGAGCGCGACCTGGGGCGATTGCCCTGGCGCCGCTGCGAAGCGTTGGGGGGCCTGGAAGAGCGCTGGTTAGAGCTGCGCACAGGAGGCTGAGTTTGAGGGCGGCCTGTGGCTGAGCTCGAACGGCGGGGCAGGAAGAGGTCCATCGCCTGCGACGCCTTCTGTACCTCAGAGAACCGATCCACAATTCCGCTGACCGCAGGGCCAAAGAGGCCGGTGGGCGAGAGTGGTGCGTTCAGAAACACAGCGCGCTCTGACTCACTCATGTCCGCGAGCGTCAACCATAGATGTCTGTCGATGACGGTGAGCGCGGCCATGGATCTGCCGATGGCTTGAGCAGCGGTCTTGGTAGCGCGCAGCGTGAGATCCGTAGCGCTGCGGAGATCGGTAAAGGCAGACTGATCCGAGCCCTTCTCGTCCAGTTCACGGAGGAGGTCGGCTTGAAGGATCTGAAGAATAGCCATTGAGTGCAGGGCGGAAGCAGCCTGGCCGGAGGCGGCGAAAGCGCGGCCGGCGAGAGCTGAGGTGGTCCTGCAGGCTTTAGACGGCAGGGCAGACTTTGAGCGCCATCTAGCAGACGGCGGGCAAAGGTGCGTTGCCACAGCATCCTCAACGGCGGGGATGCCGTTATAGCCGTTCTCGGCGGCTCCGTCCACCTGGGAGAGAGCCGAGGAGACTGGCGAGCGGAGTCTGGTGGAGAACGGAGCGTTCCAGGACTTAGAGAGCTCGGCGTGGAGCTCAGGCAGGAAGGGTGCTGACCTAGAGGCAGGCGCAGGGCGGCGGCTAGGCAGAAAAAACCCGTCAAGGCGATTGGGCTCCGGCTCCTTAGGTGGAGACCAATCCAGTCCCATTCTCTCGACCGCTAAAGTGAGGAGGCGGAGAAGCTCTGCGTCAACACTAGCGCGGGTTCGAGAAGACTCCATAGTAGAGGGGGCGGAGCGGTGAGAGCCCGACCACTCCTCGCTGTCAGACGCGAGCAGAGAGCAGCTGTCAGCGGCATCATCTGCATCATCCCCCAGGGCGACGGCAGTGCGGGCAGTGGCCGGCCGCTGCGCGTCGGAGAAGGGTGGGGGGGAAGGAGAGAGCGAGGCTCGCGGGAGAGGTTCCGGCGAGCGCTCAGCTGTAGCGTCCAGTTCCGGCGGCCTTTGAGAGCGACGTTTTTTCTTTCGTGGCCCGGAAGAAGCGGCCGGAGAAGATGGAGTGTCTTCGAATTTAGCGAGTCGAGCCCGTAGGGTCGACATCGGTAAATCTTCACACTGTTCGCAGCCGCCCTCGGAGAGAGCGCGAACAGCGTGGTCAAAACCCAGGCAGAGAGCGCACAGCACGTGGCGGTCTCCGTCGCTGAGCGAGGCTCTGCACGAGCCACAGGATGTGCGAGGCATTTGAAACAACGCCTCGCGCTCTTTTAGATGCAAGTGTGTCGCGGCGGACACACACACACACACAAAACAGAGCAGAAAAGGATATAAGGCCGGATGGCGCAGCAGGCAGGGAAGGCTGAAGGCGGCGAGCGGCCGGCGTCCTCAGGCTGAGATCCTCGGCGTGCTGGTCGCTGGATTCAACGGCGGCTTCCTCGGAGATCAGCGATGCGAAGAGCTTCGCTGAAGAGACAGAAATCAGCGAAGCAGCCTCTGTTCCTTGCTTATATACTCTAAGCCACACCCCTAATGACGGGCTGTGACGCACTAAGCGCGCCAAGCGCGCTCATTGGACGTGACGTCACGCGCAAGGCTCAGCCATAGGCTGCTGCAGTTGCCGCAGAGCAGCCAATGGGCACGCGACTCGCTTGCCCTAGGTCTGCAGGCTGCCGCACTGCGTTGACAAAGTTTAAAAAATTAGGATAATTTTTGGCTTCAGTATCTCGTGAAAGGAGACTTTCCCGCAGCGTAAGCTAGCTTACGCAATACGAGAGAACCTCTCGTAAGAGAACATTGTGTACACAGAGTTGTAATAACTTTATTCTAGAGCTGCTGTAAAGCCTAAACAATCTATGTTACTGTACTTTCCTATTATCACTGTAAAGCTGCTTTGAAACAAACTATATTGTTAAAAGTGCTATATAAATGAAGGTGACTTGACACTGTTTACACTACGTCAACACGTAGGAGATTGACGTGGAAGAGTAGAGATTGTTGAATAATGTCGTTATTTTGTTTTTGTGCACAAAAGGTATTCTCATCGCTTCATAATATTAAGGTTGCACCACTGTAGTTACATAGATTATTTAAACGATGTTTTGACTACCTTTCTGGGCCTTGAAAGTTGCAAAGACGTTGCTGTCTATGGCTGGTTCAGAAACCTCTCAGATTTCATCAAAAATATCTTAATTTGTGTTACGAAGATTAACGAAGGTCTTACAGGTTTGGAACGACATAAGGGTGAGTAATTAATGACAGAATTTTCACTAATCCTTCAACTGAAAACAACTTGCACTGACATATCTTAAAATATGTGACTGCCACTGTTTTGTCTCAAGATGCACACCAGTAATGCTTTTTTTTATTATTAGACATTTTTATAAAAGCTGCTTAAATACCCTAATTTTATTAAGGCCTAGACCTGGCTTAAGCTAAGCCCAGTATGGAAACCATGGCCATATTGTTTATACCAGTAGTCAGCTTAATAAATACTGTCAAGAAGACAAGTCACAATTCAGTCTAATATTTATATGAATGGCAAATATGCTAATGACTAACCTCTGAACAAACTCAAGGTGCTGCCTCTTTCTGGTACTGCAAGCTGAAGTTATAGGAGGAGGCAAACAGCGCTGCCAGGCCAGTGATGAAGAGGCTGTGATCCTTCACACACACCTTGACCTTCCAAACGTAATATCCAGCACTGGTCGCTTAGAGATTGACCTGTAATTGAAAAAAGAAAAAAATAATTAATAATTAAAATAACTATTGTGGGTTTCATTGTGGTTCGATGTAGTTGTCTATTCATAGTTCTATGAATTACATTTTTCCCCTAAACATTAAAATTGATTAGGGTTAGAACGTTAAAACGCACTGGCATATTATTTTGCTTGTTTTAAGCATAAACTCACTTAATTTTGACTTTCAGAAAACAAGACAATTTTTACTTGTTCTTCATGTAAGAATTTTAGATATCTGGACTGGAAACAATTAAAAAACACTAATTAAGAAAAACATATTTTGCAGTGGGGTGAGTAAATGATGGCTTTTCATTTTAGGTTAAAACTACCCAATGTTTACATATCAAGAAATATAAAGTGTGGACTCTCTGGCAAATGTAGATTGCTGGACATCAGCGTTGCAAATTCCTGAAACAATTTTTACAAAGGACAGCACAACCATGATCAACAGAACCAAAACATAAAACATATTACAGATTAATGAGATTTGTTGAATAATATCTACTTATCTGCTTTAAGGATAACACCATCTAACTTCTCTTTGAATTGTGGGAGTAACGTTAGTTGTAGGACCATGGCATGGTAATCAGGAATAAAATATATTTGAAAATAGCATTAGGAACATGGATTTTCTTGTGCTAGCAGAACTCTGACAACGATTCAAAAGCACAGGATCACAGAACTGACAGCATTTTTTTTTTTTTACCACATATAACGTAGTTAGATACTATAACTGTAGCAGTAACATTACACTATACTTAAAAGCACTTACATTAGCACTGGACCGTCATCAGATTACAAACCCTGAAACGACAAAAATATATATCAAAAGCACATCGTGCAAATTACATGGTAAATGTTGCCTATTGTGTGAATTGTCGAAGTTAACGTTACGTTACTTGGTAAACATGTGGAACAGAGTGAATGCTTGCGAGGCCGCGGTAACGTTAGTAAACCGCGTTCGCAAAATCAAACCAAATACGTGGAAACAATGTAGAAATGCAAACGCAAAAAATATTGGCTTACCTTATCACTCAGTTCAACAATTTTCCATCTTCTCAAACTCCAAATCCCACTTATCGTCACAGGCGCAGGTTAGATTATTCAGATGACAATTTTCCATCCGTCTTCATGTAACGTTAATGTCAAACAGCGAGGCTGTTCCGTAAAAGATACATCATTCTGTATTACGAATTTATCGGGTTGAAAACCCTATAGCGCCCAGAAATCACGAACTTGCCCATGACTCCATCTGGAAGTAATTCGCGATTTCGTATTTTGTTTTTGACCCTCTGAACTTACCGTTGGACAGGCAAAACTTGGTGATTTTAAGTTGTTTGAGCTCAAACACATAATTACAATAAGATAGGCCATTAAAAAGTACAGTTTACTCAGAATTCATAATCAATGTAAAAAATGACACATGTTTAAGTAATACAAACTCAGTTTGTTTGAGTAGTAACTACTGATTTGACTTAAACACTCAATTACAATAAGAAAGGACAAGAAAAAGTTCAGTTTAATCAGAACTAACAAGTAATGTCAATAAATTAGACACATTTAAGTAATATAAACTCAATCTCTTTGAGTTGAATCAAAATCTGGGTTTACAGTGTTGATGGACCCCATTGACTTACATAGTATTTTTTTTTTCCTACTATGGAAGTCAATGGGGTCCATCAACTGTTTTGGTTACAGACATTTTTGGTTACAGGTTTCTTGTTAGTCATTAGTCCTTTTTTTTTGTGTGTGTGTGTGTGTGTGTGTGTGTGTGTGTGTGTGTATATATAGCGCTTTCACGCCCTGTTGCAATTACGAGAATTAATCTTGTAAAAAGCGTTCACATCTTGTAAGATGGGAATTTTCCGAGAGCTCCTACCTGTACCACATGACCACTGCAGATTCAGTTAGGCAGTGTTGCCATCGAAACACATTATTCCCAGTCCAAGGACGTGAACAGCTCTGAATAGAATGTCACGCTGTCAGTGTGCAGTGCAGGCAGAAGAAGACGAAGGAGAATTAAAGTTCCAATACAAACTTTTACTTACAACAATATTACTTACAACTTAAACTGGGGCAGAAGGTTCACACACACCAAATACAACAGAGAACAGACCAAGACTGACTGAACTGAAGGAACTCAAATACTAACACAGATGAACACTGAATAACAGAACACAAGTGATACAGATGATGATGATGAATAATGATGCTTAACTAGACACAGGTGATACAGATGAACAGATAATAACTGTGAAGACGACACGTGATGAGAAGACAGGCAGACAAGTCCAATGAAAACAAACTAAACAGAACACAACTGTGGCACACACGTTGTCATCTCAAGCATATATATACAGGTGCTGGTCATAATATTAGAATATCATCAAAAAGCTGATTTATTTCAAGAATTCAACTTAACAGGTGAAACTAATATATTATATAGACTCAATACATGCAAAGTGAGATATTTCAAGCCTTTATTTGTTATAATTTTGATGATTATGGCTTACAGCTTATGAAACCCACGAAATCAAAATCCCAGAAAATTAGAATATTACATGAAATCACACAGTAATTACACAGTGATACCATGGTCATTGAACCAGGTTTTGGTTCTTTTGGCAGTGTGGGCAGGTGCAAATCCTGCTGGAAAATGAAGTCAGCATCTCCATAAAGCTTGTCTGCTGAAGGAAGCATGAAGTGTTCTGAAAATGTCCTGGTAGACGGCTGCGTTGAGTGGACAGCACAGTGGACCAACACCAGCCGATGACATGGCTCCCCAAACCAACACAGACTGTGGAAACTTCACACTGGACTTCAAGCATCTTGGATTGTGTGCCTCTCCATTCTTCCTCCAGACTCTGGGACCTTGGTTTCCAAATGAGATGCAAAATTTGCTCTCATCAGAAAAGAGGACTTTGGTCCACTGTGCTTTATTAAATCCAGAGTCAACGCAGCCGTCTACCAGGACATTTTCAGAGCACTTCATGCTTCCTTCATTTTCCAGCAGGATTTGCACCTGCCCACACTGCCAAAAGAACCAAAACCTGGTTCAATGACCATGGTATCACTGTGTAATTACTGTGTGATTTCATGTAATATTCTAATTTTCTGGGATTTTGATTTCGTGGGTTTCATAAGCTGTAAGCCATAATCATCAAAATTATAACAAATAAAAGCTTGAAATATCTCACTTTGCATGTAATGAGTCTATATAATATATTAGTTTCACCTGTTAAGTTGAATTCTTGAAATAAATCAACTTTTTGATGATATTCTAATTTTATGACCAGCACCTGTATATATATATATATATATATATACATACATGATAGATTCCTCATTAGCGGTTGTTTCTATGAACCGCTATACGTAAGACATTCGCCATATTGGAACGGTCAAAGCTGATCCGTGAACATTCGAGAGCAAGTTCACTGTGTGTCTGCAATCGTAGTTAGACGCATGTATGGATATTTAAATCTGCAATAGACTTCAGCAGATGATTTTGCTAAACTAACACAATACAACACGACGAAGGCGTCATAACACAACATTAAAAAGTTACTATATAAAAACCTGTAATATTGAATTAATACATATAAAAACAAACCAACACAATCTCACCTGTGAAAGGTTATCCATTTTCTTTGAGAATTTAAATCTTGGTGGTTTCACAACCAGAAACTGTGCAATGTTGTGGCATCATACATTCTTAAAGGTCCCATTGCATGAAAATTTAACTTTATGAGGTTTTTAACCTTAATATGAGTTTCCCTAGCCTGCCTATGGTCCCCCAGTGGCTAGAGTCTAGACGTTTTGATGGGTGTAAACCAAGCCCTGGGTATTTTTGAGAAAATAAAAGCTCAGACGGGCGAATCTAGAAATCTTCCCCTTATGTCATCATAACGGCCCATTCACACCGGACGCCGAAGCGACGCTGAAGCGGCGCGGAACGGAGGCCGCTTCCTTTCGGCGCCCATGTTAACCTGGTGTCGTTCACACCAGACGCGGCGCGTCGCGGCCGGCCCGCGCCGTGAAGCGCCAGTTTCGGCGTCTGGTCTATTTTTTTCGCGAGCCGCGAGTGATCCGCGTCCATTCCGGCAGGAAGTCACACCAAGAAACACGAGACATCCGGTCAATTGTCAAAATATAAGCAATTTTCAAATTAAAACACCGCGAGTATTAACAAAAAGTATTAATACAAGAAGTGTACAAACTTCTTGGTTACAGAAACATGGTGTATTCATTTTATGAGGTTATTTACTTACCCATGATGTAAAAAAATAGCTCTGAATAAACAACAACTGAGCAGAAGCGCTTGTAGACCGCCGCGGAGAATACGCGTCTAGTGTGAACAGGCAGGCGCCGGACCGCGCGTGATTTTCTGTTCCGCGTCGCTTCGGCGTCCTGTGTGAACCAGGGGTAAGGGGAAAAGTTACCTCCCCTTTCTCTTCTTTGCCCGCAAAAAGAATTTGGCCCGGCCATGAGAAAATGAGCTGCGCGAGCGCGATATTGCTTTTTCCTCGAGATACATCATGGCTTGCAAACGAGCGAAGCATGGCAGTTGCTCAGTGTTTGGATGTACAAATGAAATTAGTTCCTTCATCCGAGCCTCTGAAGAACCAGTGGGTTATGTTAATTTCTGATGTGTAATTGTTCAAGTTCAGACAGATAATCTTTCTCTCAAAGTCGTTCAATACTGTTTATGCATTAGTAAATCAAGCCAGTGACTAAACGATCAACTTCACTTCGTTTCTCTTTGTAGGATGAAAATAATCTTACTTAAACTGTGATTAATATCCAGAAAGCGATCAAAGAACAATCCCTTTCCAGTCGGCCAAGCTGTCAATCACACAGCGCAAGTTTATCTGGACACTTGCCAAAACTCGTTATGAAATCAATGACGCTGTTACGCTGCACAACGAAGCTCTTACTGTACTTACCTCATGTTTGCATTGGTGAAATCATTAGTGAGAGTACAGAAACTGAGTTGCAATGATAAGATCTTCATTCACGCGATCAACAGGCTGTCATCTGCTAAATGCTCATCACAGCAACCTTTTATGTGATGGGAATATATCTAAATACCTAAACTTCTCACGATTCGTTAATCCCAATAGCTGTAATAATAAAAACGTATAATAGCTGTAATAGTCAAAGTTTTCGAGAGAGTTCCACATGTAATGCTAAATATTTCATATGCAAGCATGTCAGCCAATCACAGCAGTGGGCGTTTACACTGAAGTCTCACAGCAGACACGCCCCTTCAAACAGAGCGTTCAAATCAGAGGCTAAAATCAGGCTAGGAAATATGCCTTTTATTTCTAAATTATAACAACTTTTGATCTAAAAAACATACTAACATTATATGGGCACCCCAGGAAACATTCTAAAATAATAAAATAATGTCTCAGAAAAAAAGGTACAATTTTGTACCAAAGAAGGTACAAACCCTTGTCACTGGGGCGGTACCTTTTACTGGCACAAATTTGTACCTTAATATAGAGGAACTAATTTGTTCCATTCCAGTTTGTACCTTAAAGGACATGATTTGTACCATGGGCAACCAAAATGTACCTTTTGTTTTTTAAAACTTGTTGGTACAATAATGTACCTTTATCAAAGGTACAAATTTGATCCTTTAAGGTACCACCCCAGTGACAAGCCCCTTTGTACCCTAACTGTGTCAAATTTGTTCCTACGAGAATTATTAAAGGCTATTTTTCTATTGAATAACATGCACATTCAACAACTGAATCCAAAAGGCATCAATTTAATAATTTCTGTAAATACATATCAAATACATATGAACATTTGAATACTTTCATTCCAGCTTACAGTAAAGCATTTCTTAGTGTAAATACATCAAAGACTTCACAATACAATAAAGACTTAGCAACATTAACAGAATATCACTTCTTTAAAAAGATTTGAAAGAATTAAAAATGCAATTACATTAAAATGTTACAGTACATAAAATATATTTTCTCATCTACAACAAAGCTAGACTTGTTTTTTTTTCCACTTTTCACACAATACCCTTGCATTTATTAAACTTTTTTTTTTTTTTTTACACCATCCTCCACCCGAACTGCTCGGCAATTTCAGATCCCTGCATTTTTACACTGCTGAAGATTCTCCTCTCACTGAAAACACGTCCAGTCAAGAAGTTCCCAAGATCTGCACAGTGGGTTGAGATGTAGCCGGTTCTTCCTGAACATAATGAAGAATCAATATTAGAAAAGACAGACGTAAATTTATTAAATTTATAATGACAAGCTCAAATTTGACCTCTAGACTTATAGGGATAGTTCACCTAGAACTGAAAATTCTGTCATTTACTCGCCCTCAAGTTGTTCCAAATCTGTTTACTTGAACAAAAAAGAAGATATTTTGAGAATTGAAAATGAAACAATTGATGGGGCCCCATTAACTTCCATAGAATATTTTTCATACTATTTTCATTCTATGGAAGTCAATGGGGCCCCGTTGACTGTTTCATTTTTTGGGTGAACTACAAATCCTGCAACATATCGTTTGGCATCCATGTAATGTGCTTCTATAACGGATTTCAGCTTAGCCAACCTCAACACATTGGACAATTTTACTTAAAGGGTTAGTTCACCCAAAAATGAAAATTATTTTGTTAATTACTCACCCTCATGTCATTTCACACCTATAAGACCTTTGTTCATTTTCGGAACACAAATGAAGATATTTTTAATGAAATTCTGAGAGCTTTCTGTCCTTCCATTGGGAGCAATGCAATGAACACAAAAAAGTTTTAATTTTATGTTAAAGCTAGTGTAGTAATGCAAATTATTATATTATTGATTGAATATTTTTTTTTGCTTCAGCACATATCATATAGAAAATGTAAATATAAATACAGAAATACATTGCCATTTTACACATTGCATTGCCATTTTGCATGTTACATTTCATATTGACATTTGGTACCTGTATGCTACCATACTTTGTGAATGTCAGAGTTCTCTTATGAGAGGTTCTCTCGTATTGCGTAAGTAGCTTACGCTGCGGGAAAGTCTCCTTTCTCGAGATACTGAAGCCAAAAAATTATCCTTAATTTTTAATAATCTTGTCAACGCAGTGCGGCAGCCAGCAGACCTAGGGCAGGCTACTCGCGTGCCCATTGGCTGCCCTGCGGCAACTGCAGCAGCCTATCGCTGAGCCCTTGGTGTGACGTCACGACCAATGAGCGCGCTTGGCGCGCTTAATGCGTCACAGCCCGTCATTAGGGGTGTGGCTTAGCGTATATAAGCAGGGCTCAGAGGCTGCTTCACTGATTTCTGTCTCTTCAGTGAAGCTCTTCGCATCGCTGATCTCTGAGGAAGCCGCCGTCGAAGCAAGCGACCAGCACGCCAAGGATCTCAGCCTGAGGACGCCGGTCGCCTTCGCCGCCTTCGCCGCCTTCAGCTTCCCTGCCTGCTGTGCTATCCGGCACTATATCCTTTTCCGCTCTGTGTTTGTGTGTTCGCCCCGCGACACACTTGCATCTAAAAGAGCGCGAGGCGTTGTTGCAAATGCCTCGCTCATCCTGTGGCTCGTGCAGAGCCGCGCTCAGCGACGGAGACCGCCACGTGGTGTGCGCTCTCTGCCTGGGCTTCGACCACGCAGCCCGCGCTCTCTCTGAGGGCGGCTGCGAACAGTGTGAGGAGTTACCGATGTCGACCCTACGGGCTCGACTCGCTAAATTGAAGATCCTCCACCTTCTCCGGCCACCTCTTCCGGGCCACGTAAGAAGAAACGTCGCTCTCAAAGGCCGCCTGAAACAGACGCTACAGCTGAGCGCTCGCCGGAACCTCTCCCGCGAGCCTCGCTATCTCCTTCTCCCCCGCCCTTCACCGACGCGCAGCTGCTGGCCTCTGCCCGCACTGCCGTCGCCCGGGGAGATGATGCAGATGACGCCGCTGACAGCTGCTCTCTGCTTGCGTCTGACAGCGAGGATTGGTCGGGCTCTCACTCTCATAAAGCGGACACACGCCGCTCGAGTATTAAGTGTAGTAAATGTGCCCACAACTCTGTGCTCACACCTACCCGCTGCTCGCTCTGCCATTCAGTTACCTCTAGCTGCAACGGCTCAGGCCGAGGGGATATTAAGTGTAGAAAAAGTGCCCACTCCCGTGTGTTCACTGCTTCACACAGACAGGGTTCCCATGGCAACGCGTCCAGAGCGCTATCTCATAAAGCGGAAACACACCGCTCGAGTATTAAGTGTAGTAAATGTGCCCACAACTCTGTGCTCACACCTACCCGCTGCCCGCTCTGCCATAGGGGTTACAGACCCACTAAAGCCCCCAAACACTGGCCGTGTTATAAGTGTAAATCCTGCGCCCGCTCACGAGCACGCGCACTCACTTTCAGACACCATAACCCCCATGCCGCTCTCGCGCCAGGGGTGTTTGACAGCAAAACGCGCTCCATCCTCCGGGACCGAGCTACTGAACGCTGTACAGCTGGCCAATACTGTTTATCAGCCCCCGTGTTCGAGCATCGGCGGCGCACGCGCCGCCCCATCCTCTCTGATACAGGTTCCCCATCCCGCGCAGTGCGGCGATCTGAACCCAGAGACCATTCGACCCCTAGCTATGCGTGCAAAAGCATGGGAAGCTATTCAGGGCGCGTCAGAATGGGTGCTGAACACCATAAGACACGGCTATTCGCTTCAATTCGCTCGTCGCCCCCCGCGCTTTCTAGCGCAGACGGAGACGAAAGTGAGTTTGGAAGCAGAGCACCTGCTTCAAGCAGAAATAGCGAAGCTGCTGCGCAAAGGGGCCATAGAACAGGTTCATCCTTCCCTGAGCGAGTCAGGCTTTTACAGCCGTTACTTCCTCGTTCCCAAGAAGGACGGAGCGTTAAGACCTATTTTAGATCTGAGACATCTGAACAAGGCTCTCATGAGACGGCCGTTCAAGATGATTACAACCAGACAGATCCTTGCGCAGATCCGCCCAGGAGACTGGTTTATCTCTCTCGATCTGAAAGACGCATATTTCCAGATCCAGATAACTCCCCGTCACAGGCCATTCTTGAGATTCGCCTTCGACGGTCGAGCTTATCAATACACAGTCCTGCCGTTCGGCCTGTCTTTAGCACCCCGTACATTTACGAAATGCATGGACACGGCTCTCACTCCCCTGAGAAGACAGGGAATGCGAATACTGAACTATCTGGACGATTGGCTTGTTCTAGCGCAGTCAGAGACAGAACTTGTGTCTCACAGAACAGCGCTTCTCAGCCATCTGGAAGGTCTGGGTCTCTCGGTCAATTGGACCAAGAGCTCGCTCTCGCCCTGTCAGTCAATTTCCTTTCTTGGAATAGAACTGGACTCGGTGGCTATGACGGCCAGATTGTCGGAGCAGCGTGCGCGCCGCATCCTTCAAAAAAGGCAGCCGGGTTCCGCTGAAAGCATTCCAGCGTATCCTGGGGCATATGGCCTCAGCTGCGGCAGTGCTTCAGCTGGGCTTACTGCGCATGCGCCCGCTTCAACGCTGGCTGAGAGCGCGCGTGCCCCATCGAGCCTGGGCGGCCGGCGGCTCGCTAATCAGAGTGACTGGCTAGCAGCCGAATGGTATCACACTGGAGTGATTATGGGGGTGATCTCACACCGGAAAGTTGTCTCGACAGACGCGTCCAACCTAGGTTGGGGAGCGCTCTTCGAGGGCAGACCGGTCTGTGGCCGCTGGTCAGACCAGGAGAATCTCCTACACATAAACTGTCTAGAGATGCTCGCGGTCGAGAAAGCGCTCAAACACTTCCTCCCATTCCTCCATGGTCACCATGTTCTAGTCCGCACGGACAATACATCGGTAGTGGCCTATGTGAACCGCCAGGGCGGTGTCAGATCAAAGACGCTCTGCGCCCTGGCGGAACGCCTCCTCGTGTGGGCTCAGCACTCTCTGCGCTCACTGAGAGCAACGCATGTGCCTGGCCATCTGAACGAGGGCCCCGACAGACTGTCCAGGGACAACGTTCCCCCTGGGGAGTGGTCTCTACACCCCCAAACAGTCCAGTCACTGTGGCGCCACTTCGGCAAAGCGAAGGTCGACCTCTTTGCGTCAAAAGACAACGCTCACTGCCCAGAGTTCTTCTCAAAGAGCGAGGACGTGCTGGCCCAGACCTGGCCCAGCGGGCCGCTATATGCTTTTCCCCCGGTCTCTCTGCTGCCTCAGGTCATCAAGAGAGTCAGGGAAGCGCGCCACACAGTGCTCCTCATAGCCCCGTTCTGGGAGAACCAAGCTTGGTTCCCGGAACTCATACAATTGGCAGACTCAGCCCCTTGGCCGATTCCGGTGCGGAGAGACCTTCTCTCTCAAGCCCGCGGCTCGATCTGGCATCCCCATCCAGAGCGCTGGTCTCTGCATGCGTGGAGCCTCAACGATTACATGCTGATCTGCCAGAAGGGGTCATGAACACGATCATACAATCCAGAGCTCCCTCTACGAGGCGGCTCTACACGTCTAAATGGTCGGTGTTTAACAGATGGTGCACTGCCAAAGGGCTCGATCCACAGACATGTGGGGTTTCGCAAGTATTGTGCTTCCTTCAAGAGCTGCTGGACGCGGGCAGGTCCCCCTCCACGCTCAAAGTTTATGTCGCGGCCATTTCAGCGCTCTCTGTCTCAGAGCTGGGCCGCGCATTAGGAAGGAACGAGTTCGTCATCCGCTTCCTTAGAGGAGCTAGGAGGATGAACCCCCCGCGACCCCCCTCGGTTCCTATGTGGGATCTTTCACTGGTCTTAGAAGCCTTGAAAGCACATCCCTTTGAACCCGTGGAAACTGTGGATATGAAATACCTCACGCTCAAAACCGTTTTTCTGATAGCACTGTCTTCAGTCAAACGAGTGGGAGACCTTCACGCGTTATCCATTAACGCCGCGTGCCTCGAGTTCGGACCCAATGACTCTAAAGTTATTCTCAGACCGAGGCATGGGTACGTTCCCAAAATTTTGGGCACTCCCTTCAGAGCGCAGGTCATTTCTCTCTCAGCCCTGCCGAATTCTGGCAGCGAGGCAGATAGTAATCTCCTCTGCCCGGTTAGGGCGTTGAGAAACTATATCTCTCGCTCCGCCGCCTTCAGGCGCTCAGAGCAGCTCTTTGTTTCGTTTGGTGGGCGCACCAAGGGTCTCGCCGCCTCGAAACACACCCTGTCCAGATGGATAGTGGACGCTATTGCGGCTGCTTATGCGTCTAAAAACCTGCAGTGCCCACTGGGCATTCGAGCGCACTCCACCAGAGGCATGGCCTCATCGTGGGCGTGGTCCAGCGGGATTCACATTCATGACATTTGTGCAGCGGCAGGCTGGGCCTCCCCCTCCACATTTGTTAGGTTTTACAACCTGGAAGTTCCCGCCTTGCAGGCAAAAGTGTTATCAGTCTAGTCTCGCGTAGCCAGCCCACTGTCTGTGCGCGGGCTACGTTGTGTGATTTAGCTCTACTGGTTGAGCTCACTACGTGGGAAGTGTTAGTTTGGACCGGCTGTGCCGCTCCATGCCCCATAGTATGTGCTTGTGTACTGTGCTAGCCCTCTGTTGGCCGCCCAGCTCCGCTATCGCGTTCCCCGGGCTTTCCCTGGGACTCATTCAGTGGATGCTGGGCACGCGCACGGCGTTGACAAGGGAGTTCCCGCAGCGTAAGCTACTTACGCAATACGAGAGAACCTCTCGTAAGAGAACGTACTCGGTTACTAAACGTAACCTCTGTTCTCTCTAGAGAGGGAACGAGTATTGCGTAACCCGCCGTGCTCGCGCCACGAGCTCATTCGCTTCATGCGACAGAAACCAGTGAAGCAGCCTCTGAGCCCTGCTTATATACGCTAAGCCACACCCCTAATGACGGGCTGTGACGCATTAAGCGCGCCAAGCGCGCTCATTGGTCGTGACGTCACACCAAGGGCTCAGCGATAGGCTGCTGCAGTTGCCGCAGGGCAGCCAATGGGCACGCGAGTAGCCTGCCCTAGGTCTGCTGGCTGCCGCACTGCGTTGACAAGATTATTAAAAATTAAGGATAATTTTTTGGCTTCAGTATCTCGAGAAAGGAGACTTTCCCGCAGCGTAAGCTACTTACGCAATACTCGTTCCCTCTCTAGAGAGAACAGAGGTTACGTTTAGTAACCGAGTACGTTTTAGGTGAATATACTTTCAGTTAAGTGACAGAAATCTTTCAGAGTTCATTTGAAGTGCAGTTACTGTGCTTTATCAAGATTGACATCACTCTGTCATTATGGCAAACATTTTGTCTTAGAAATATAAATTCAACCTCATCAGAAAAAAGAATATCACAAGATTAAGAAACTCAAATAACACATTGTACTGATACTTGCCTCACAGCTGAGGACGCAGGAAGACTTTCAGATGTGTGATCAGTGAGACCAGCACTTACAGTTTACCCCATCATGATCTAAAAATCAAAGACACATTAGCTGAGTTTCAACAAAGGTCTATGATAAAATGAATGTATATGACATGTACGTTATATGACTTAGGACAGAATCAGGTAATCGCATTCATTTAAACACAGAACGAGTACTTAGGTAAAGTTGGTTTTATATCCGCATATTCGCACATTCATGAAAAGAACTTTTTCAATTAAATAGTCAATAAAGCTATTTTTTCAGATTCGAAGCAGCTACATGATATTGACAACAAAGATTGTGAACTACAACATTTTCTACAATCGATCAAAATGGGCAAGTATATTTTTAATGCATACATACTTTAGTAGAATATTCAATGTAGTGTGGTAACCAAGATAGGGACCGTCTAAAAAGTTCATATTGTTTTTCATCGTGTGCAAACAGACAACTACATTTTAGCCAACTGCAGATGTACTGGCAAATATCTCTCACATTATGTGTTGTGATGCTATAGAATGTCCTTTAGCAACAAAACCTGCATTATAATGATGGTGTTTAAAAAGGTGTTTATGAAATAATAATGAATGAACCTGTACATGAACTGTAATTTGGTAACAATCCAGACTGTAGAAAGTGGAAAATCATGTTTAATCTCCTGAACATAGTTAATCGCTTCATTTTACAGCCGTTTATATTTATTTATTTGGAAAAAAAAAATGAAAAAGAACTGTGTAAGTGTGGTGGTTTTAATAAATGACATATGATTTATTTCAAAAGGTTTTGAAAAGCATCGAGACGACTGCTACAAAGCAAGTTGGATCATCTTGTCTGGACCCTACAGAACATACTACAGCCCATGTCTTGCTGTTTTATTCACCTATGTTTTTCTGTTTTTATCTGTGATAAAGACTGTGTAACAGTGTTCTCCAGGTGTTGAATAAAAAGAATGGCTAAACTCTATTTACTCTATTAAACTCTATGTTTTCCTGTTGTATGACATCTGTGTTTAACATTGAACTCTAACAATAACACAATTCATGTACATTGATTGATGTTTACAGACCTGCAGAAATATTACTGTCCGTGGTACTGAATCCATCAGATTATTGACAAGTACTCAGAAAACATGACAGCAAACATGATGTTTATTTACTACAACCATTGGAATATATATATATATATATATATATATATATATATATATATATATATATAAACACTATAGGTGAATTACAGTTTATTACATAAACATATGTAATAAACACATGTAATAATGTTTATTACATAACTATATTTGATAATTGTACAGTAAGGGAGTTATTGTCAAAATTTCACCTGTAGTAAGTCAGTGTGGTCACTAAGAAAGCACTACAACCATTGGAACAGGAAAAAATACTTTAGGGGAATTACAGTAATTTTTTCTTGAACTTATTAGTTTATTGTACGTACAGTAAGGGAGTTATTGTCAAAATTCCACCTGTAGTAAGTCAGTCTGATCACTAGGAAAGCACTACAACCATTGGAATATAAATATAAAAACACACTATAGGTGAATTACAGTTTATTACATAAACATATGTAATAAACACATGTAATAATGTTTATTACATAAATATATTTGATAATTGTACAGTAAGGGAGTTATTGTCAAAATTCCACCTGTAGTAAGTCAGTGTGGTCACTAGGAAAGCACTACAGCTTTTGGAACAAGAAAAAATACTTTAGGGGAATTACAGTAATTTTTTCTTGAACTTATTTGTTTATTGTACGTACAGTAAGAGAGTTATTGTCAAAATTTCACCTGTAGTAAGTGAGTGTGGTCACAAGGAAAGCACTACAGCCTTTGGAACAGGAAAAAATACTTTAGGGGAATTACAGTAATTTTTTCTTGAACTTATTGGTTTATTGTACGTACAGTAAGGGAGTTATTGTCAAAATTCCACCTGTAGTAAGTCAGTCTGATCACTAGGAAAGTACTACAACCATTGGAATATAAATATAAAAAAACACTATAGGTGAATTACAGTTTATTACATAAACATATGTAATAAACACATGTAATAATGTTTTTACATGTTTAGGCTACTGTATGTACAATAGCCTACACAAAAGTACACTAAAGCAGTCTAGGTGAATACGCAGCAAATATCTAACCTGAAACAATTTTTACCCTGGTTGTTTTTTTTTTTTTAACTTGACTATGTTCATAGTGAAGGTCCTACATGATCAAGTCTGCAACTTGGGTAAAGTTGCTTATTCGCTTCGCATATTTGCGGAGTTCCGCGTTCAATATCTCGTGAGCTGAATATTGTTACTACACAAATAACATTGTTTTAATATTTTAATCTCCTCAAAACGAGCTTTCCTTCGGGTTTGCACTTTGCAGATGGTCCCTTCTTAGCAGCCTGCGCATAGAGATCATTGTATTTTGTCCAGTGCGAAGGAAAGATTGTTTTGAGGAAATTTATGTTGTAGCTTCTGGTGTTTTATCTGTAGTTATATGTGATAGGTGTTGTGTGTAGCAACAACGTTTAGTTCACGAGTTATTGAACGCGGAAGTCCGCGAATGTGCGAATATGCGGATATAAAACCAACTTAACCTAAAGTAGAACGAGTGATTTTATCTGCGCACTGTTCATTGGCGTTCAATCACGTTGTTCCAAAACCGCATAAGTTACAGTATTGTGGACTAATGTAAAGTACACCAGCATGGCACCTCTGGTTGAGCATTCATTTACAACAATAATGTATTAAATGTGAACTTACGACACAGAAACTCAATTGCTTTAAAATATGTTTGCCGACGGCTAACGTTAATATCACTGACTGGATTCGTACAATTAAGCTATTTACACTCGCTATTTTCATGTTGAGTAGCTGTGACGTTTTATACATTTTTATTTGGTTAAACATAAACATAAAACCCACCTTTGAATTTCCTCTTCTCTTCCTCTTATAATTCGAGTCCAGCCACTAAAGTACTTCTGACGATAAAGAGGGTTGTGGTGGTGGTCGTGCTCGTAATCTGCTTCCCGAAGTTCCCGCTCTCCGGTCTATTTGAAAATGCAGTAATGGCTGCAGCAACCTTGGGCAATCAGTTTCATGTTGCCTAATAGCAAAGTTAACATTTAACAGTTATAGTGGATAATGGAGAACAAACGCCATATATTGTACACGTGATGACTTAATACTAGTCTATAATTGCATTAAAAAAAAAAAACAAAAAAAAAATTTGTAACATTATACAAGTCAAATGGCTATATAAAAAGCATTTGGAGCAAAGCTAATTTAACTCGCTAAATTAACGTTAAGTGGCTGACACATTTCTATTTTAGACTTGTGAACTAAATATACATAAATTATCAGAACTCACCTTTAAATTTCGTCTTCTTCAAGTTTGCTAAAATAAACTCTCGACCACGCTGCAGTTGTGTAACGTTAGCCTGCTTCCTGCTAGACTTGTAGTCAAGACCGCCTAAACCGAGACCAAGACACAGGGACGTGCACATACATTTTGAGGGGCAGGGGCTCAAGTGAAATAAAGGGCACTTCTCATAATTACGTATTTTTTTTCTTTCTTTAAACAAAAAAGTATATATATTAACGCAACTCTGACTTCCTTTTTAAAAAATTAATTAACAAAGTTAATTTTATCTTCCTCAAACTGACGCAATTGTTTCATTTTCAAAAGATGTCTACAAAATAATCAGTTCACACAGAAACCATGGTCTCCTTTGTATTCTAGGTTTATAGAGCAGCAAAGGAAACCATTCCACAATGTGCATGTTTTGAAAACATTTTCTATACTACTAGTTTCAAGTAGCCTATATATGAAGAGTTCAGATGCAAAAGCCTCTAAGTGCCATCTGAAATTTTCTTCTAAAATGAGCATTTTTTTTCAAGCTCGTATATTTAAGTTCAGTAATTTAACTTAAATGACAATTAATAGGTAATTTTCATTGCCAGTAATGTGAAATAAGTGAACATAAACATACAAGCTTGATAAAAATTATCATTAGAAGGAAATTTCAGATGGCACTTAGAGGCTTTTTCATCTGAACTCTTCATATTTAGAATAACCTAAATAACTGCATCAAGCAGAGGGGCATGTTTTACTAATAATTTGTTTATTTTTGCACAAGGCACTACATCGTTTTAATTATTTTGGTGTTATCAGAATACATAACACTTTAAAATTAAACTTAACAAAATAATTGAGTAAAAATTCAATAAAAGCCAATGTCATGTATGTATTTGTGGTTGTGTACTATTTTATAAAGGTTTAGAGGAAATAAAAAAGTTAAATTACTCATAAATAAAAAGTTAATTTATAAATATTGTTATTTTTAAAGTTTGATGTTAACTTATTCAGTTTTATTTATTAATGTACCAGATGCAGTTACTCAGATTTACTACTTTTTAGTGTTATCCTCCATCTGTTTGCATCTGTAGATTTCTTCTAAATTCACCAATTTAGATTTCTAAATTTCAGGGGGAAAGACTCTTGATGTAAGTCATCAACTGGGGACGTTCTGTATGCAAATTAGGCGTCAACTAAAATGCGCACATTTGCATCTAATTGACAGGGCAATGCATGGGATAAACAAAATAACTAAAGCATATCACCTGGTGGTGATATTATTTTATGAACTTATTTTATTACATGGCTTGGTTGAATTCCAATGTAGAATGCGGTCTGTTATTTCTTGATAACAGACCGCTGTGCGGAGTATAACAGACCGTTGCCATGAAAAACAGAGCGTTGCTATGGACTCACAGGATTCTAACCGTAGAGACGGAGCATACTATTTTCTTTAATCGGGTTTAACGATCGGGGGAGAGGGAGCGCTTCAGAACTCCTGACCTGATATTTAGATATACTATTCTTCAATAAATATATTTGTTTGACAGGGAAGCTGTGCGCAAACAGAAATATATATTATTTTTACCACTATGTCGGTCTGAGACAGCGAGACCTAGACAAGACCGAGAGGTCCGAGACCAAGACAAGACCAAGACCAAAGACCGTCAAGGCCGTGACAAGACCGAGACCACGTAAAAGTGGTCTCGAGACCGGTCTCGAGACCAAGACCGGTCTCGAGACATACATCACTACTTCCTGCTGTCAGTTCATAATATTGGAAAATTCTGTGGCTAAAGCGATTTCGACCAATCAGTGTCTTGTTGCTATGCCAAAAACTCAACACAGCAACCAATCATGAATGAAACAGTAATTTGGTACATCACTGTACCCTTGATGTGAGAACAATTATGTACCTTAATAGGCTCTGTGCACAAGTCCCGTGACGTACTTCCGTTTTCCACAGTGATCGGCAGATCAGTTTCCGGTTTACTTCCCGCTTCATCGCATCACCATGAATTTTACAAGATGTTTACAGAACCTGCCAAAAATATCAGTAAATGATGTTCACCGTATCGTGGATGCCCACTCCCCTGCTCCCAAGAGCAAACGGGAAAAAGGATTTCGTCTTTATATATCCAGTTACTTGCACCAGTACGAGGGTAAGTAGATTATGTGGCTATGCTATCCAGCTAGCTAACGTTGGTGACGTGCTATGTTTAAGCTTTGCGTTTGTTTCGTATTTCTTGTTGTTCAAACTCTGTCAACTTTGTCTCTCTCTCAGTGTCAGACAAAGATCAGGGCACGTGTGAAGTTGTTGTCAGGGCGCTGTGTTACAGGTCCATGAAGAAAGCTGAGAAGCCTCACAGTTTGAGTGCATGGTGAAGCCAGAATAGATAAGATAGCAGCGGTTGCTGAATAGATAAGATAGCAGCGGTTGCTGAGAGAAACCCAGTGTTCCTGATGTTCTTGGGGACCTAGCAAGATCATACATTCTAATGTAACTCTAGAATTTGCTCACAATGAAAATAACAGGTAAGCTGACCTTGCTGGTCCCCACTGGGTTACTGCATGTGTTCATGTTCAATCTGTAATGTTGTTATCAGTACGGTAAGTTATTATAACTCAGGTTTCCCGATGTTCCTGGGGATGCAGCTGAATGAAAACAGTGGTTAGAGGAGGCCGGTAAGTTTACTTAGCTGATCCCCACTGGTTATTGCGTACTGATTCATATTTTTCTCATCAGTTCCATATGCATCTTATCGTTCCTGTCACTAATTATTAACTGTGTTTTCCCTAAACTCAGTCATTTTTAAGGTGTAAGCTGGTTTTGTGGGTATAAGGCATAATATTGATGTAGTGCATTCGAAATATTAAGCCAAAATACTCAAATGCTTAGTGGCTATTAGAGATAGGAATGATTAACATAAACCCAGACTGTGTCTAAAAGAATGATTAAACAATTAAGTAAGCCAAGTTTAATAAATACTACCTATGACATTTTACTTTTACAGGTGGTACTGAAAGATTCCAGTCCGGTGGAGCTGGTGCATCACAGTTGCACATGTGTGGCTGGAGCAGCTTTATGTAACCACTGTGTAGCCTTACTTTTCCAGTCTGCACATTATTCTCAGCTGAAGGTGCCTGTGGTCCCCCCTATGCTAAGCTGTACCGAAGGAGAACAACAATGGCACAAGCCCAGAACTTTGGTAAGTGACAATAAAAGGCATATATATCTGTTGCACACTCATTATATACATGTTGGTGATATTTTCTGAACTATATCCTGTTATTTGATAGGGTATAAAACCAGGACCTGTGGATAAGATGGCTGTGCTATCTGCAAAACCAAAGTGTGGAGGAAAAAAAGAGGGCATAAGGTAAAAGCTGAACATTGTAGATTTATTACAGTATCCTGCATGAATGTTTGAATGAAAATGTGTATGGCACATATGTAAAGTTTTATGTTTCACATAGGAGCACACTCTACAAAGGCCTGAGTGGGGATTTACCCGATCTCTCTATGCTTCAGGTAGGGGTAACAAGATCAAATTCCAAAGGACAGTATAATATGATCTCAACTTAAATTTATATACATATACTTGTATTTCACAATTTTATGAGGAGCTGTTTACAGAAGGGTTTTCGATTACAAAGCTATTTTTAGTGGTGTGAGGCCATGCACACCACTACATTGAAAAAAGGGAAGTGTTTATGGTATGATAATTACGATTTATTACATGCCTAGGTGACAGAAGCCTATAAGAACTTCTCCGCAGCTGAGGCACCGATGATCTGCAGCATCCATGCTGAACCATCCTGCCCATGGGCATCAGCTGTGAAGTTCCTCTGGTTGACTCTGCCCTTGGCCCAGTTCAAGCTGGAAGTCCATTGTCCTACCAGCAACCAGCAACAGCTAAGAGGGACCATTCCTTCCATGCTGCCCCACCACCTCCATCTCTGCCTCTTAAAGGAGTCATGACCTCGTGTTACCTTGGATACCCAACGCTCTATTATAGTCTTTCAGGCACTTCTAAAAAAAAAGTGGAAAAAAAAATAAACACAGAGCTCCTCAGACCCTTATTTCTAAAGGCATTATTGTCTCGCGAGATCTGATGCGATGTTTTGGCTGTCGTGGACGGTCATTATAATAATGCAAATGAGGGGCGCGTTGATTGGTTGCAGGAACGAGGGTGGTTGACAGCGTTGCATGCTCGTAGTTTCTTTTGCCCTTGATCAGTGAGGCGATACACAGCGCGGGCGCCTCCGCATTTACGCGTCTATTGAGTGTGGACTCCGAGCACAGGATAACGGCTGACAGGACAAGAAAGTCAGTTTTTCTGAAGTGAAAGACTTTATTTCAGCGTACACTAATGTCACTGTCTGGTAGTTCCTATTGTGCTGGGGTTTCTGAAGTAGTCATAATTCATCTCTCATAACATAACATGCTCTAAACACGCACGCAGAGTGGAAAAGGAAGAGCGGAGGCGCGGGGAGCAGAGCGCAAATTTGAACTATATCGATATATGCGATATGGTCTAGCAAACAGTTTTAGCCACTGACCATGGACTCCTGTACCATCACTACTGTTGTGTAAAACAAAGTGGAAAGATGTGGATAGCATTCGTAGAGTCCATTCACCGTGTTTATCTCGAAGCTAACGTTACATACAATAGCCGCATTAGAGCAATAAAAACACAGTCTTACCGTTTCAATTTCAGGCAGGTCTCTGATGGTGGGGATGGCACCTTTTCCCAAACGGAGCTTCGAGGCCAACTTCGCCTGATATTGTCCCAAATTACTAAATGAATCCTGTGTAAAATGTTTAGCGCAGACACCAAACGTTAGGCCAGTTGAAAGGGTTGTTGGGACAGCGTCATTAAAAATGAATTTCATCCACTGATCCCTGATAGTTTCGTCCGTTTTGGGTAGAGAAAACACATTAGAATGCTGTTTATGGCAGTCAACCACAGAGCAACGCAGGTGTGCACAAGGTTTCTCCATCTTTCTTTGCCGAATAAATATGAGGGGGAGAGGGGTAGGGCGTGGCTTCCTGCTGCGCTGTCCATATATGGCATATCCTCCACCGTCGTGACGTCAAGCCAGGGTAGAAATCAAAATCTCGTATTTGAGTGCGCGTGCACGTGGGATATTTTACAAACCCTGAGGTAAACAAACGCTTCACTTTTAAATATCGGCATCCCGGCCAGTGTATAATCGTTAGGCAATCATAACATACATTGATTCTCGTGGAAAAATGCAAAATGTGGGTCATGACACCTTTAAGAATTATCACCTGCAGCCATCTAATTGCATGTTTGTCTGTAGTGAAGCACAGCAGCTGTACCTTAAAAGTCTTGATGTCACTTGGGACATGGCACACAAATTTGAGTGTGCTACTCGAGAACAAAGTTCGCGCAGTGAATGGCATCAGTTAAGGAGGCCAAGACTGACTGCCTCACGTTTCAGGGAGATCTGTCAGGTAAGAGAGTGTACTGAAGACAGTCTGGCTGTCCGGATACTGCAGGGAACCCGTCAGACTGCAGCTATGAAGAGGGGGCTTGAAATGGAGGCAGATGCCATCTGGGAGTACTGCCAGATGAAGAGGGTCAACCACTACCCTTGTGGATTTGTAATCCACCCTGATGCCCCTTGGTTGGGGGCATCTCCCGATGGGGTAATTTTTGATCCTTCAGAGCAGTGTAATTTTGGTTTGATTGAAATTAAATGTCCGAATGTCAAAAGCTATGTTGACTGCCCATATCTCAAAATGAATTCAGGCAAACTGGAGCTCAAAAGATCACATGCTTATTACTCGCAAGTACAAGGGCAGATGCTAATAACAGGAATGAATTGGTGTGACTTTGTTGTCTCAGCTGAGGAAGACGTACTAATTCAACGAATTTACAGAGACCGTGACATGTTAGATGTCATCAAAGAAAAGGTAGACAGGTTTTATTTCAATGTATACATGCAGAAATGCATGTAATGTGTGCAAATCCAATCACCATGCACAATGTAATGAAATGTGTGATGTAATGTAAATGCTTATTTTGAAATTGTATAAATTTATAATGCAACATTGAATTCGGTGACTTGATTTTAACAAAACCTATAAACCACTGGAGGGGCTGCTATGCCAATACTTAGTTGACAATTTTCCACTGTGGTGGGTTCACTGAATGAGAAAGATACTCAGCAGACATTCATGTGGTTATAACAATGCATTTATTCACAATCTTCTGGTTCATTTCCCATTTCTGGTCTATCTACACACACTTAAATTAGACCGATAACTAATTAACTAAACAAACAAAAGGTTTAAATGCTAGCCACAATGTGATGGGGAAAAAACTGCATGCAGCACACCTGCTGAGTAATTAGCTCAGTAGTACACTGCATATATATATATATATATATATATATATATATATATATACACACCTCCGGTGGCCCTAAGATATTAACAAAAAACAGAGACATAACTGATTATCACAAATGTGTAACATTCATCTTTCTAAGTGCTAAGTAAATAAAAGATGTGTGAGAGAGAATCAACAAATCGAACATAAACAAGACTAAAATGTAAGCTAAGGAATAAACAAATTCATGTTCATCACCATACCCCATGCAACTTCAACAAAATAGTAAATGGTAAGTAAATGTGGATGTTCTGAAGACGCAGTCCATTGCTCGTTTCAACTCTCCTGTGGCTTCCTCTTCCTCATCTTAAACATCATACATCCATTTCTTGACAAGAGGCCCATTTTGGTAATTTGTGAGGAGACATGCAACTGTGAAGATTTGGTTGATGCTGCCTGAGATGGACAGAGGGATTATAGAATCAAAAAGTTTATTTTCTTTGACTCTTCTGATCATCCTCTCAACGTGCACCCTTAAACGAGCAATGGACTGCGTCTTCAGAACATCCACCTCCAACATTTGTGTCCTCTTGGAGAGAAAGGCAGGACGATGAACAGTCCCAGGTACAAGGTCATCCACCAGGAAGCCCTTGTCAACCATGATGGCCATGTCAGGTGTTAAGAGTGATGTAATCCCTGACTGGCGAAACACCTCCCTATCACTCATGGATCCCTCAAAGAGTGCTGACACAAATGTCAGGGCTCCATGGGGGGACATTCCCACCATGGCCTTGAAGGTGCAGTGGGACTTGTAGTGTGAAAAGACCTCACTCTGAAGGAGCAGAGATGAAGGAGTCTGACAACCTAACTCTGTGCAGTCAAGGACCACATGTGTGTCGCTGTAGCTACCATGAAAGTCCTGTGGGAGATTGGCCTTCACAGCTGCAGGAGACATCCATGTACATACCGATCCCAGTAGGCTGTAGAGAAAGTTGGCCCAGGTCACAATAATTCGGCTGACTGTTGCTCAATGGATCTTAAATCTATGGCCCAGCTCCCTCTGGGTACAGCCAGTGGACAGATATGACAGGAAGAGGAAAAGTTCATCTATTGGCAGCAGTTTCTGTGGGAAAATATTAAATTAAAATTAGATCATAATCATAATATTCATGGATGTGTGTATTTGTGTATGAGCCTGCTACTTACAGTCGGTCTGGTTACAGGACTTTCAGTTGTTGTGCTCGTTTTCCTTGCTCTGGTGTTGGTGACCCTAACCATCTTCACTGTAGCAGAACTGATCAGGCCCCAAAATGCCATCAAATGCTCATATGAGGGGAATCTAAACAGTATTGTAGGTTTAATTAATTATCATACTTGCTCAATATTAGATTAAAAAGACAGAGAAAATAATACACTAAAACAGACAATAGAGGCAACCACTTACAGTAAAGTTAAACGTTGATCTTACCACTACTAACTTGGCTTGATAGATTGGTTGTGCATATCTTACCTGGTGTAAAATCGGATGTCCTCTGGTGATGATGCAAACCGCTGGAGTCCAAATGAGCTCTGTAGATGAAGCGTTTGGACCTGCTGTCTCAGCATCTCGATTTCATCTAGTAGCTTCTCATATTGCTCCCGGTCGACACACACTGTGGGACTTTCTCCGTAGTCGTGGTCGATGGGCATGGGGACCATTGCTTCCACAATCTCCTCCTCAGTCTCCTCAGCCACGGGGTCAGGACTTGATGTGGGACGAGTGCGGCGCTCCCAAACGCCAGCCCGCGTCTTGCTGTTCGTGTAGCCGTTCCATTCAAACAACGATGGCACAGCACTTGCAGCTAAACTCCGTTTACCCTGCACTAGTAAGGATAAGATCATTAGTGAAATGTCTGCTGCATACCTTCGTATGCGGAGTTACGGAAAACCCCGTCCTTCGGATCTTATGAAGCCACTACGCACGAATGCCGTTATGTTTTGGAAAGCGGTGGAAGCTGAGTTCACTGTTATAACGGCTGGATCCCGTACAAAGTGGCACACTGCAATGGTCGTTTGAACCACGCACCGTTTTCTGTAACTTGAATACATCTCTGACGTTATATTTTGGGGTTTTTCTTACGGTTACAGCTCTTGTTTGCTCACTTTGCATCATCTTTACCGCCGTTGTAACAGGAGCGGGAAGTAAACCGGAAACTGATCTGCCGATCACTGTGGAAAACGGAAGTACGTCACGGGACTTGTGCACAGAGACTATTTCAATTGTACCTTAACAGGTACCAAACAGTATCATCAGTGGTCTTTCCTGTACCATTAAAGGTACTATTATTGAAAAGGTACAAAACTGTTCTTTGAGGAACATTATTTGTACCACCGTGTACCTTTTTTTTTGAGAGTGTGCAATAGGACCTTTAATGTGAGTGAAGACACGTGCGAGCGACGTATTTGGAGCGGTCGAATGTGGAATCTACATATCTATGATTTCAAGACTACGGTAATTATGACATGACGTGAACACAGCAATAGCTCTCATTTTGTCTTGCTTTGTTTATAACTACCTTGTGTTGAATTAAGTCAAATCATTGTCTGGTATTGTTTATTTTATTTTTTTGTTATTTGCTGTTTGTGATGAGAAAAACAAAGCTTTTTGAAACTTTGAATCAATTGAAACGATTGCTTCGCAAAATGATCCACAGCATTCGAAATGCCACACGCTGGTGATGCTTGCTGGTCAGAACGATGTAAATGCTATGACAAGTCAACTCAAAACATGCATTAAAAACACCTTTTACAAAACGGGTGTAATCTATAAGATGCAATAAACAAATCATCTAATACCATTAAATATGAAGTGTCTTTATAATACGTGTTATTTTATTACATTGTAGGGCTTGTTTTGTTTGTGCTATGTAGAGCTTGATTAATCATACCAGTAAGAGAAACCTCTTCTTTTTCATTTTACAACCCCATTTCCAGAAAGTTGGGACATTTTGTAAAATGCAATAAAATTCACTATCTGTGATTTGTTAATTCTCTTGAACCTTTTTTTAACTGACAAATGTACATAGAAAAGTTTTCCAGTGTTTTCACTAACCAACATAATTATATTTTGTAAATATAAACAAATTGTGATATTGATGGCTGCAACACACTACAAAAAAGTTGGAACAGAGGACAAATAAAAGTGAAAAGATTATAAAGGTTAGATTATCCAACTCTTTTGAAACAGGAATTGGTGATAGGTGAGGGTATCATGTTTGGGTGAAAAAGGAGCTTCTCAGTCTTTGCAAGCAAATATGGGTCATGGCTCACCACTTTGTCAAACAATTAAAAAATCACATGCATTTGAAATGCAAAGAGTTTATGTCTTTCAATATCTGCCACACGTAATATTGTGAAAAGATTCAAGGAATCCAGAGAAATCTCAGCCTGTGTAGGGCAAGGCAGGAGACCTCTGTTGAATGTGCATGACCTTAGAGCCCTCAGACGGCATTGCATGAGAAACCATCATGCTACTCTGTTAAATACAGCCACATGTGCTCAGAAGTACTTAAAGGGGTCATATAATGCCATTTTTGTCTAAATAAAAAATTTGTAATATACTTTAATTAAAAATTCTCATTAGTATTGTAAGAAAACACTCATTTTACCTGGTCAAAAACAACTCTGTTTTCAGCACGCCGTTTAAGTGCATGTGTCTTTAAATGATAATGAGCTTCGCTCACCCCGCCCCTCTGTTCTGTGCGTACACCGTTTGAAATAATAACACAATAACCATAACGCGTTGTTCATTATAAATGTGGGATTATGAATTATATTGAGAATGTCGTACATAGAAAACATGCCGTAATGTACCCTGAGTGTAAAAATAGCCGCATTCATCGTGAAGCGTGCTAGCAATTTGCAAAGATTAATATAAATATTAATATAAAGGTTAATAAAACGTTACACTCACTTCTTCTTCTGGAGGTGCAGCAGGAACACGAATAGTTGGTACCGATCCTTTTTTCAGGAGCATCTTCTTAGCAAAACCAGCTTTATAAGTTACTGACCCTCGTTTGTAAAGCAGTCTGGTGTGTGAAATGATTCGTGCAAACATGAAAGCATTGATGTTGATCGTGGGGAATATTCCCTTCGAAAACAAAACTCAGCCACTGCGTCTTCAGCGGTTCGGATTTAGGAACATCAAAATGACTGCTGTGTTCCTTATTGCACCCAAGAACAGAACACCACAATTGCTTTGACGCCATTCTGCATCAACAATCGTGGGAGGGGCGTCCGACCGTGTGACGTCACTAGGTCGAACGGCTTGATTTGACAGAGGGGAACACATATAAGGAGATTTAAAAAAAACCACTGGATGGATTTTTATCATTTTATGATGGTTGTGTACAGGCACTGCCAACACACATTTCAGTACAATCAACTTGTAAAAGTGCATGTACCATTATATGACCCCTTTAAGAAAACCATTTTCACTTTACACAGTCTAACGCTGCATGAAGAAATGCCACTTGAATCTCTGTTCAGCAAGGAGAAAGCTATACATCAGTACTATGCAGAGATGCCGGCGAGTTCTCTGGGCCCGAGCTCATCTCAGATGGTCTAGAAGACAGTGGAAATGTTTGCTGTGGTCAGATGAGTCCATGTTTCAGCTTGTTTTGGGGAAAAACAGACATCGAGTTCTCAGTCACAAAGATGAAAGGGACCAACCAGACTTTCATCAGTGACAGGTGCAAAAGCAAACATCTGTCCTGGTATTGGGGTGCATCAGTGCAATTGGTATGGGTGACTTGGATTTGTGTGAAGGTATCACTGACATGGAGGCATATATTTGGATTGTACAGAGACATAAACTGCCATCAAGATGACATCTTTCCTGGGAAGCAAGACAATGCCAGGCCTCATTCTGCACATGCTAAAACTGAGTGGTTTCTAGAAACTCTGCACCATCGAAGGGATGTGCCTGCCTACCTGCCTGCCTGCAGTCCAGACCTGTCTCTTATTGAAAATGTATGACCTATCATGAAAAGGAGAATCAGGCAACGATGACCACAGACTGTTGAGCAGCTGTCTTGTATCAGACAAGATTGGGCAAATATTCCACTTGCAAAACTGCAACAATTAGTATCCTCAATTCCCAAATGATTCATGAGTTCACATCTACATATAATTATTACGGTAAAGGTTATGTGTATTTGGCGTGCTGTCCGGATGGAGGGCTCCGAGCTCGGAATTTCTGCCCGAACCCAGAGTACTCCCCCCGTTGGTAAGAATAGATGGAATTAGAAGTGAGGAGATGGAACTAAAAGTGAGGAGATGGGGTGGAGGTGGGATGCTGATAAACTGTCAAGGAACAGAGGTGGGTTCTGCTGTTATTTATCTTGTCCTGAATTGATTACTGATTGGTCTCCACTTGTGCTGATTGGGTTAATTATCTGCATCTGCTCCTCCCGAACCTTGTTAATAAAACATAATTTCATGAGTTCACATCTACATATAATTATTACGGTAAAGGTTATGCGTATTTGGCGTGCTGTCCGGGTTGGGGGCTCCGAGCTCGGAATTTCTGCCCGAACCCAGAGTACTCCCCCCAAAAGCAAAAGAGCAAAAGGACAGCCACCAGACTACAGACCCCTCAAAGACGCAGCGAATTTGGCGGGCTGGCGTTTCAATAAGCTTGATCGCTTGACCGGGATATCTCCATGGCGTTAACGGGTGAGTCCTGCCGACCGATGGATGGGGAGCGGAGGGATTCGAAAAAACGGCTGACCGGGAGGGCCCATGTAGCTTCTGATGTGAGCGGCTCAACGGCGTCAGGATATTGGGCTCTACCGGCCGCCTGCGAGGTGGAATGAATTTGAATATGCTGGCTGGGCAGAAAAGATAGATACGTGTCGAGTCCGCTGAGAGACCAATGCTCGCTGGACAGAAATATGAAAAAGGTAGATACATGCTGTCCGCTGAGAGACCAATGCTCGCTGGACAGAGGTAATAGCATGTATCTATCTTTCTGTGTCCGCTGAGTGACCAATGCTCGCTGGACGGAAGAGAGTAGAGATAAGTACATAGTACGTCCGCTGGGAGACCAATGCTCGCTGGACGGAAAACAGAGAAGAGATAGATGCATACTGCGTCCGCTGAGAGACCAATGCTCGCTGGACGGAAAAGAGGAAAAGATAGACATGTGCTGCGTCCGCTGGGAGACTAAGGCTCGCTGGACGGAAATTTTAATCAATCAGGGTTTAATCAATAAGACTGGCCTTGGCGTCTTGGCAAGTGTGAAGTTGTTTGGGCTGGCGTACGGCCACGAGAAGAAGCCTGGGGCTCGGGTGTGATGTCAGGCGTAGGAGGAATTATCCCGGGTCCGGCAAACTGCGGCTGATCCATAGGGATGTTTGCTTCGTCGTCGGATGAAAAGCTTTGAGACATGGTAGCAAGAAGGCGAGCCAAGATGCTGATAAACTGTCAAGGAACAGAGGTGGGTTCTGCTGTTATTTATCTTGTCCTGAGTTGATTACTGATTGGTCTCCATTGGTGCTGTTTGGGTTAATTATCTGCATCTGCTCCTCCCGAACCTTGTTAATAAAACATCATTTAAAAAGTGTAATTAAAAGGAAAGGTGATGTGACACAGTGGTAAACATGCCTCTGTCCCAACTTTTGTGGAGTGTGTTGCAGCCATCAAAATCAAAACTTGTTTATATTTACAAAATAAAATTAAGTTGATCAGTGAAAACATTGGAAATATTTTCTTTGTACATTTGTAAGTTAAATAAAGGTTCAAGATAATTAACAAATCACAGATTCTTATTGCATTTTACAAAATGTCACAACTATTCTGGAAATGGGGCTGTACAAACTTGTCATTAAATGTCTACAAATTTATTAAATTAATCAGAGATTAGGTAAAAATAATAGACACTGGTTCATGGGTTCACATAAGGCTGCATTTACACTTGGCATTAACATGCGACCTGTATCCGGATGTTGTCCACATACACATTGAAAAGACAAATGTAAACGTGCTTCTGATCAGAATGTTATCTGATCAGTGTGTCCAGGTTCGGAGGTAGTCGAGGACGCATTGTGATCGGATCTCAGTGTAATGTAAACGCAATCCAGCCATCGTGTCTGCATTCACTGGTGGACGTCACACAAAACCCCGCCCACTGTCATTATTCCCCCTCCTCTCTCCAGAACTTAGAGCTGTGTGGTTTTGTGATACAGTTGAGTGCGAAGTACATCGCAATTCGCAAATAAACTGAAATGTTTGCCTTCACAACCGAAAGTTGCAGAATCATTCATTTTCTGTAAAGAATGCGCATTTTTCTCGGACCCATGTGTTTCTCTGTACTTCCATTACGGCATCTATCCACATTAGTAGCCTACTTCCCTTCATCCTCCTCATTTTGCGAGATTTGTAAAATGTACCCCAGTTGAAAACTGGTTTTAAAAGAAAACCCACCACTTCAGGTTTTTGCACCGGAGCCATCCCTTTTTTTTTTTGTGGGAATGTGAATGCAATTCGAACTGTTATCCAGATACAGAAGCCACTTGATGTGGACTGGTGTAAACACAGTGTGTCCTGATTGGCTTATGATCCGATCTGCTTGATCAGATCACGGTGATCGCATGTTAATGCCAAGTGTAAACGCAGCCATAGATCATCTCCCCCTAGCAGCTATCTATTAAAATTTCTAAACATTTTGAAACAGTAATGACGTAATGAAGCCTTGCTTACTGAAATCATGTGACTTTGGCAGTTTGATATGCGCTCCGAATAACTGGTTTGAAACAAATGATTACCAAAGGTTTCGAAAGCACCTATCACTATTTGTTATAATAAACTGCATTTGGGCTCTACTCGACTCACCTTTGTAACAACTAGAGTAATGGATGCTTAAAATTCAGTTTTGTCATCACAGGAATAAAATACATTTTAAAAAATATTGAAAAAAAAAACCCGTTATTTTAAAAATCAAATAAATGCATCTTTGGTGAGCTAGATATTTCTTTCAAAATCATTAAAAAAATCTTGCCAACTCCAAAACTTTGAAAGTTGAATGAAATTATAGTGTATACTGACAGCCAGGGGTGTGGATGTGTCAAGCAAATGTTTTTAGTTACCAATACCATTGTAGAAATGTGTTATGTAAGGGATAATGTACATCCAGACAGTTGTTATCACAGAATAAACCCTGCCATGGTGATCACGATCCTGAAGGGGTTTATTCTGTGATAACAACCGGCTGGATGCACATTATCCCACTTATTACATGGCTACTTGCCATGTAATAAGTAAATAATTAGACATGAAATATTGATCTGAGTCAAAATATTTTATTACCCAGGTGAAAAAGACGTGGTATTAAATGTATTAAAAATATACTTGAAATTCAAGTAGTGTGTTTATAATACATTTGTATTCCCAACATGCTTATTTTGAAGTGCATTTAAAATACATTGAATTGCATTTTAATATATTTCTGAAAAAGTATACTATACGTACATTGGTAATAGTTACACTTTTAAGAAATATGATAAACACAAGCATACTTTTAATATATTTCTAAAAAGTATACTATAAGTACTTTGGTAATAAATATATGTTTAGTTACATTTTTAAGAAATATGCTAAACACAAGCATACTTTTGGTGAAGTTTTAGTGTATTTAAAGAAAACATACCTTTTAAAAAAGGGATGGTTCGGAGTAAAATCAACCTAGGGTCCTTTGCACCATGACCTCGAGCCAAATAAAATAAGTAGTAGACAGTGAGCAATAAGCATGTCCCATCCGGGTTTGTGACTTATTGGGGTCCCCTGGAAACATGTCCGTTGTGGTCTGTGCTATTTGCAGCGCGTTTCTGTATTTGGATATGTTTTGAGTATTTGGAGCACACATGTGTTGTGAAACTGATAAAGATGTTTTTCTATTTGCATGTGTTTTCTTCATTTGCAGTGGGTTGAGCTCTCTCGGCCACCGTAGGATGATGCGATTGACCAATCAGAATCAAGTATTCCACAGAGCCGTGTAATAATTACATTTAACCATGATTAATTTATTTCAGAATTAAAAATGTCTGATTTCAGGGAGTTACTAAGATTGAGCATAGCATTTGGCTGGTGACTGGACTGGACTGGAGTTTGTTTAAACTGGTTTGTTATAAATACAAATTTCTTTGTGCAAAACATTTTTAATAAGGGAAATACTACTGAGTGTACCTGAAATACATATTGTTATCAATAGCAGTTACATTTCTTAATAAATTCTCAGTCCTGCTTGTAATGGGGTTTGGATTATAGATTATATAATTTATAGATTATATAATCAAGTTGTAGATTTCTCTCCACACTGCTTCATAAATTTGATCTTGCTGAATGTCTCACAGCAATTTAAACAGTGAATTCATTACTGTATATGTCTCAGTGTAGACGCTGTAGTCAGATGGTAGCAACTTAAGTCAGCATCCTTTGTTATGAAGGTCTCTGGAAGGTCTTCGGCACACTAAAGATGAATGCTTGAAAAGAGACTGTTGGATCGGAACTCCACAAATATGTGAGCCAGAGCCAGAGTCAGCGTGACATTACAGCTGATGCGCTGTCACAATGGCAGCCGCATCAATGCGGTCGCTGCGCTGGCAGTCATTGTGGGCCGCTTTCAGTGGGCTCTGACAGCAGGTGTGACTTTACATTTGGTGCTTTAGGAAGATGAAAAAAGAAAATGAGAAAAATGGAAAAATGATAGACAAAGGTGTGAACTCCATCACTCAGGTGGGAAGATAGGAGTTCACTTGTTTATAGAACCACAGCGACATGGCAGAACAGAGAGAGGAAGCGGAGGGGGAGATGTCAGGATAGCAAGAAAAAAAGAGAAATGCAGGTCGTCACATTGTCTTTGACAGGCCTTATCTTGCCCACTCACGACAGGACACGCTGTGTGAGTGTGCTCAGAACTGTCATCCTAATCATCACTTCATACTTCATTAATCTCCCTTTCTTGCTCAAGTTTTCTTGCCATAATCCCCAAATGTGTGACATGAGGTGGGAGTGTTTAGATACATTCCCAATAGTAATTTTGTGCCTCTAAAAAAGTGCATCAAGCTTCAACCTCCTCCATAAATCAGGCGTAATCCACACAGAATTACCGACAGTGACTGCAAACATCAGAGTGCTTAGAGATCCAACTAACGAATGCATCACAAACATATTTGCAAGTTTCTAAGAGAAGAACAGTATAATGCTTAATTAGAAAATCGTTGATCTATTATGTTGAATATAAATTTTTGTGTCTACATGTTAATGAGGAATTTCTGGACACATTACTGTTTTTAGATTGGTGGAGTAAAAATTATTTTGAAGTTAAAAGATAAAATTAGACTCTTGGGGACAGATTTACTAAACAGGGCAAATCAGCATAAGAGCACAATTCCAAAAAAGCACAGATAGGAGTGGAAAATTATATGTGTGATCTACTGACGATTAAAGAACACAGACGCAGTAGGACAATTTCCACAATGAGCAATGCAATCTACCAAGAGCAGCGCAATGTAGCATCTGGTTTAAGACATGCTTTTTTGGGCTGTAAAAAATGGTGCAAATAGCAGTACATTGACTAGTGCAAACCTTTGTAAAACACCTTGCATGATTCAGCGCTAATTTTTCACTGCGTGTCTTTAGTAAATCCTGACAGTAGTTTTTTAATGCCAAAAGAGGTTTTGCACTGGTGCAAGCTGTTAATCTGGCCCTTGGGGTAAGATTCACACCTAACACTTATTGCCCCAGGTAAGTGGCATCCAGTAGCCCTCTTTGAATAATTTTATACTTTGTGCTATGACAACTGCAACTAGCAATTCAAGTAACACATTGACTAATGCATTATCATTCTGCAAAGGTAAACTTATACTTTACAATGTAAAAGTAAATGCACATTGTTCTTAAGTGCATGGTGCATCTAACCTCCTCTTAGGCTGCATTCCAGACAGCTCAGGATTTGGATTTTTCCAACCTCCTACTTGGAAATAACGTCTGGAACGCCACTCGAAGTCAGACATTCTACCTGTGAAGGTCCATTCAATATTATCAGCAGCTTTATCCCATTGCTCAGGAGTTAATTAAACTGCATATTCAGCAGGCAAAACCGCATCCTCTCCCTAGTAATTGTGCAATCTGTAATTTATTTATAAATTATCATGACAGAATATGCTAATCAATGACTTGAAGACAACTACACATAAGCTACATAAATTCATCAACTAACCATTCAGAAATGTTGTCTACATGTTGTCACTTCTTCTTTAGACTCTCCATCTTTGTCTGACTCCGGTTTGAACATAAAAGGCTAAACGTTTTTCAAATTTTCAGTGCATGTCTGTGTGAGGTAATCGAAGCTGCTAAGAACAAGCTGTTGAAGCTCCGCCCTTTGTGCCGGGAGCAGCAGCTCATTTGCATTTAAAGGGACACACAAAAACGGCACGTTTTTACTCACCCTCAAAAAGTGACAATTTTAACGTGCTATATAAAAATATTTGTGGGATATTTTGAGCTAAAACTTCACATACACATTCTGGGGACATCAAAGACTTATTTTACATCTTGTGAAAAGGGCATTATACCACCCCTTTAAACCAGACGGAACTGGATAATATTCTGATTGTTCCAAACCAGTCTGACTTCTGACCTATAATGCTGCCTGAATCATAATCATACACTGTTTGTTCATTGGCCAGAGGAGAACTGTTCATTGGTCAGTCGGGGGGGACTGAGCCTGGGTTCTCCCACGGTTTTTTTTCTCCATGCTGCCACCTGATGGAGTTTTGGTTCCTTGCCACTGTCTCCTTTTTCCACCTTTGTTGCCATTGGCTTGGCTTGCTGAGTTGGGGACATTAAATTTAACATTTAATTTAATATTCAACAATAATATTGATCTGCCTGCATTGACACTATTATACGAGAACTGAACCGAGCTGGACAATGACATCACGGTTTACTCCCAAGCCGTTATATATACAGGTGAAACTAAAAAAAATTGAATATCGTGCAAAAGTGCATTTATTTCAGTTATTCAACTTAAAAGGTGAAACTAATATATTATATAGACTCATTACATGCCAAGTGAGATATTTCCAGCCTTTATTTGTTATAATTTTAATGATTATGGATTACAGCTTATGAAACCCCCAAATTAAAAATCTCAGAAATCTTGAACATTTTCATAAAGTGTAAGCCATAATCATCAAAATTATAACAAATAAAGGCTTGAAATATCTCACTTTGCAAGTATTGAGTCTATATAATATATTAGTTTCACCTGTGTATACATACATACATACATACTGTACATACATAACTTTTTTTTAAACAAAAATGAAACATCACTGAACTTACTTAAGCTGGACTGTGACGCTATTTCCTTCTGGAAACAAACTTTTTTGCATTATTTTTCTGTTATCCCTGTAAAGCTGATTTGAAACAATCTGGGCCCGGTTCCCCGATAACGCTCACTCTTAGCGCGCTAAGAAGACTCGAAAGATATATCTTACCAAAGTTGTTTATGTTCCTAAGTGTGTTCCCCGAACCATACCTTAGGAAGCTGCTTAAGATATACCTTCTTACGTGCGACGTTACCGGGTGCTGTCCGTGGCGATGGTGCTGAATTGATTGATATCGATGGCTCGAGAATCAATTATTCTCTCGTGCAGGGACTGTTTATGTGAGAAAGCGGTGTTCTTTATAAAAGAAGCACTTCAGAAATAGTTGAAATTGCATTTATTAGGACTCATGGGATATTATAAAAAATAATCCAAACTATAATAGCCTATAATAGCCTAGCCTACATATTTTTAAATTGTATCATATATTGCTGCCATAATAACCATTTCAAATTTGTACGTGCTTTCTTCTCTTTCCCATTTTTGTTCGCTGAGGTGAAGCTGTGATGAAATATTGTTCTTGGAAATACTTTCCAGCATTTCAGTAATAAAAGTGTAGGCCTACATCTCGGTGCTCGGCAGTGATCAAAAAGGGTTTAAACAGTGGATTTTGAATCTCTTCTTGTAAACTCAGAGATGTGGATTCAGACGGCAATTAAATTACCACACGACCTGTTTGTCAAAAAACAGTAGGTACTAATTTGGCCAGGGGGCATTTTTACGCGGGTTGGGCGAGAAAAAACACTGATATTATGGATTCGGATGGCACTAAAATCACAGACTCACCCCTATAAATGTTTAAAATACCATACAAGCCCATGAGAAACAATATTAGTGTACGAATAGAACTGAACTGACAGTAGCCTATGCTTTCACTGGCCTTTAAAAGCGATTTTTAATTAAATTAATAATATTGTATAATAATATAATTAAAAATCTAACAACAATCAGTGTAATGACAATTTTATTCTTTGCATGAAAACACTTGAATTAGCCTTTTGAATACTGTCTGGGTGTATTAAAACTTCAGAATTATATTCGTATAGACCTGCAACAGTGATAAGGTAAAGCTAAGAGTGGTCCAGACCAACCTTACGAAAGTGTGACTTACAGAAGATATACTTAGCGTACGAACGTGTCGGGAATCGTGCCATAACGTTAAAAGAGAGGTTAAGGAATAGGTTAAGAACTACTTAGCGATAAGAACGTTTTGGGGAACCGGGCCCTGTATTGTAAAAAGCGCTATATAAATAAATGTGACTTGACTTATTTAGAAGTGACCTGAGTTAGCATTACTTCTCGCATCGCTACATTATTGATATGGATTTGCTGAAATTATACTAATGTGACTGCCTCGATAACAAAGTTTAATGAGATCTGCACTCCCCGCATGAAGAATGACATCAAGGAGATCAAGCTATTTGCTGCTGATATCTGCAAGCCCCCAGATATCAACCAAAAAACGGCAGGCACCGCAACCACCAAACCCTGCGGGCCCAGCTCGCCCTCCCCCTCCTCCTGTGAGAGCTCTTCGGCCTCTGCCACAACGCCAGGGCCCACACCCTCCTCCATCAGCTCGAGGTGAACCAAAAACAACTGATACCAGCTCTCAGTGATATGTGTCGGGTCCCCACTATGATAACAGTAACTTTCTCAAATGTTTACAGAACAAGCGGGAACCCAGTGTGCCTATATCTTTCTCTATTGCTGTTCTATTACAAGATAGAAAGTCTAAGGCCTTCAATAGCCGTACAGCAAACCCAACTAATCTGGTGCCTTTTACATGTCAAACTAAGATTGCTGTGGGGACAAAAAGTAAGACTGTTAAGTTAGCAGTTTTAAACATCCGCTCACTTAAAAATAAATCACTTCTAGTCAACGACTTAACCACAAACAACCTGGATTTTATGCTTCTAAATGAAACCTGGCTAGAAGACAGCTGCAGTGCAACAGTCCTCAATGAAACATCCCCTCCTAACTTTACTTTTATGAGTGTCTGCAGAGCTGTTAAGAGAGGTGGGGGTCTAGCTGCTCTTTTTAAAGATATCTATCAATGTAAACAAATATAATTTGGGAATTACCCGTCTTTCGAATATCTGGGTATTGTGTTAAAAGGTGCTCCACACATTTTACTTCAAAAATGGCCTCCAAAATACTCTCCAGCCTTTGCTGAGGACTTTATAGAACTGTTATCAACAATTACCTCAGAGTTCGACTGTTTTGCCATTGCTGGAGATTTTAACATTCACATAGATAATGCAGAAACCAATATGGCAAAAGAAATCAAAACTGTTTTAAAAACTTTTGATCTGACTCAGCATGTACATGGACCCACACACAATCGCGGACACACTCTAGATTTACTTATCAGTAAGGGTCTAAACATTTCATTGATTGTTATTAAGGATGTAGCACTGTCTGATCATTTCTGTATTTTCTTTGATATATTGATCTCTCCAGCCATTGAAGCTATCTGTGTCTGTCAAGAAGAGATGCTTAAATGAGAACACTAGTGTACTATTTATGAAGGCTATATCCTTAACACCAAGCATATCTGCGGACTCTGTTGATTTTCTCCTTGATTCTTTTAACTCAAAAGTTAAGTGTAATTGATGATATTGCTCCTGTGAAAGTCAGGAAGAAGAGTGGCAGACAAAAAGTACCTTGGAGAAACTCAACAGCGGTGCAAAATATGAGAAGACAATGCAGAAAAGCAGAGCGCATGTGGCGGAAGACAAAACTTGTAGTCCATTATAACGTCTACAAAGACAGCATCCATGCTTTCAATATGGAACTAAGCAAAGCTAGACAGACTTTCTTCTCAAATATTATAAACAGCAATTTAAACAACACACAGACTCTTTTTGCTACTGTAGAGAGACTGACAAACCCCACAAGCCAGATTCCTAGTGAAATGCTCTCAGACAGCAAGTGCAGTGAGTTTGCTTCTTTCTTCTCTGAGAAAATCAATAATATCAGAAAGGTGATTAGCACATCCTTGAGTTGCGCTGGGGTCAGACAGATCAGACCACCCGAGAAAGTAGTAACTTTGTCTGATTTCAAAGAAATTGATGGCACAATTTTGGAAGAAACCGCACAGCACCTTAAGACATCAACCTGCGCTCTTGACACACTTCCCACATATTTTTTCAAAAGTGTGTTAAACAGTTTAGAAGCAGATCTTCTAGAAGTGGTAAATGCCTCACTTCTCTCTGGGAGTTTTCCAAACTCCCTGAAAACTGCAGTTGTCAAGCCCCTCCTGAAAAAGAGCAATCTGGATAAGACCATATTAAAGGTCCCATTCTATGTGATCCCATGTTTCAAACTTTAGTTAGTGTGTAATGTTGTTGTTAGAGTATAAATAATATCTGTAAAATTATAAAGCTCAAAGTTCAATGCCAAGCGAGATATTTTATTTAACAGAAGTTGACTACAAAAAACGGCTGGATTGGACTACACCCCTCTACATCCTGCTTTAATGATGTCACTAGAACCGTAACCTCCGCCCACAGGAACACAGGCGTATTGATGGCGAAATGTCAACAGACGTGGTTGATGTTTATCTATAATCGGATACCGCAAAAGTTTAATTCGAAGTTGTTAGTTTGCTCTGTCCATTTCACCACGGACTGTTTTTCTAACCTGGAATAATATCAAGCAGACTTCTCTCAGCGTTTCATACTGACGAAGGGGACTATTTCAACTATATTCCAGCAAGCGGTAAGTAGTGATTTAATATGGAAGTAGCGATCACTCTTCACATCGTTCGTTTCTCTTAGTAGGATGAAAATAATCTTACTTAAACTGTGATTAATATACAGAAAGCGATCAAAGAACAATCCCTTTCCAATCGCCCAAGCTATCAATCACACAGCGCGAGTTTATCTGGACACTTGCCAAAACTCGTTATGAAATCAATGACGCTGTTACACTGCACAACGAAGCTCTTACTGTATTTATATGCCTCATGTTTGCATTGGTGAAATCATTAGTGAGTGCAGAAACTGCGTTGCAATGATAAGATCTTTCACGCGATCAACAGACTGTCATCTGCTCAGTGCTCATAACTGCAACCTTTTATGTGATGGTAATAGATCTAAATACTTAAAAAACTTCTCATGATTCGTTAATCCAAATAGCTGTAATAGTAAAAACGTATAATAGCTGTAATAGTAAAAGTTTTCCAGATAGTTCCACATGTAATGCCAGATATTTCATATGCAAGCATGTCAGCCAATCACAGCAGAGGGCGTTTACACTGAAGTCTCACAGCAGACACGCCCCTTCAAACAGAGTGTTCAAACCAGGGAATGAAATCAGGCTAGGAAATATGCCTTTTATTTCTAAATTATAACAATTTTTGATCTAAAAAACATACTAACATTATAAGGGCACCCCTGGAAACATTATAAAATAATAAAAATAATCCATGGAATGGGACCTTTAAGCAACTATAGACCGATCTCAAATCTTCCTTTCAAAGGCAAGATCATTGAAAAAGTTGTTTTCAATCAGCTGAACAAATTCTTAAGCTCGAATGGATACTTTGACAATTTTCAATCTGGTTTCCGACTGCACCACAGCACAGAGACAGCGCTCATAAAGATAATAAACGATATTCGCTTGAATACTGATACAGGCAAATTATCAGTGCTGGTACTACTCGACCTCAGTGCTGCATTTGACACTGTCGATCACAACATACTTCTTGACAGGCTGGAAAGTCCTAAAATGGTTCAGGTCATACTTAGATGGGAGAGGTTATTATGTGAGTATAGGAGACCATAAGTCTGAGTGGACATCCATGACATGCGGAGTCCCTCAAGGCTCAATTCTTGCACCACTCCTGTTCAACCTGTATGCTCCCAATGAGCCAAATAATGAAAAAGAAATAAATTGCTTACCACAGCTATGCAGACGACACACAGCTCTACTTAGCCCTATCGCCTAACGATTACAGCCCCATTGACTCCCTGTGCCAATGCATTGATGAAGTCAACAGTTGGATGTGCCAAAACTTTCTTCAGTTAAAAACTGAAGTCATTGCGTTTGGAAACAAAGATGAAGTTCTCAAGGTGAACGCATACCTTCACTCTAGGGGTCAAACAACTAAAAATCAAGTCAGGAATCTTGGTGTGTCACTAGAGTCAGACCTTAGTTTCAGTAGTCATGTCAAAGCACTAACTAAATCAGCATACTATCATCTCAAAAATATTGCAAGAATTAGATGCTTTGTTTAAAGGACAAGACTTAGAGAAACTTGTTCATGCTTTCATCACCAGCAGGGTGGATTATTGTAATGGACTCCTCACTGGCCTTCCTAAAAAGACCATACGACAGTTGCAGCTCATACAAAACGCTGCTGCCAGGATTCTGAGCAGAACCAGAAAATATGAACATATCACACCAGTCCTCAGGTCTTTACACTGGCTCCCAGTTAGATCTAGGATTGATTTTAAAGTATTATTACTGGTATATAAATCATTCAATGGCCTAGGACCTCAATACATTGCAGATATGCTCAATGAATATAAACCCAACAGATGACTCAGATCATTAGGATCATATCAGCTAGAAATACCAAGAGTTCACTCTAAGCATGGTGAGTCCGCTTTTAGCTATTATGCCAGCCGCAGTCAAAACACTTCTGTTTAGCTGTGCATTTAATGAATGAGCACTGTGCCACTGTTCGTCCGACTGTTTGTACTGTACTGTATTTCATTTTATTTTTCTAAACTGTTTTAATTATTCTTATTTCTTTTTTTTCTTTTTATTTATTCTATGTAAAGCACTTTGAATTGCCACTGTGTATGAAATGTGCTATATAAATAAACTTCCCTTGCCTTGCCAAGCATCCACATCACAGCTGGCTATATTTCACTCTCCAATCATCTCTGAATGTTTTCACAAAGTTAAGCTAAGTTTCCTTTTTGTGCTCATTGCTTAAAAGCCATCAGGTTATTTTCAACATGCTTGTTGCTCAATATTATCCAGGTATAAGCAACATTGCTTAAGGATTATCTAGTTGTTTTCAGTAACATGCTTGTTGCTAGGCTTATGTGATCATTTTTGCAATGCACGTTTCTTTGTAAGGCTCGCCCACTGCTAACTGTAATTTCATTCCATTTAAACTTTTATCTGGCTCCATTTTATCATAAAGTTGCATTTAGATTAGAATGCCAATGATTATTGGCCATTTGTATAATAGTTTAACACCATATTTGATTATTCTATTTAACTTTACTCTTATTGTACCCGGTTACCAATGTTGCTTTGGGTCCTGCACCGTTTTTTTTTATATTATATTTTTTTATGCGGATCTCAGTCACAAACTTGCCAGTCCGATCATTAGTCAGAGTTTATGGCTAATGCTATTTAATAGACATGCTTGTCATTGACATGCTTGTCATTATTTAAATAACAGTTCTGCCCCTTCAGTCACCTATATAACATCTTAAGCCGGGGACACACTTAACAACTGTAAGGCCGATTATGAATGTAATTTGATATTTACGACTGATCATGGCCAAATGCGTTGAGTCAGAGACAGTTGCAGTTGGTGTTCATAGTCGGTGTTTAAAATCTGCTCCAGTCGTTGGAAACGGTCTATAAGTGTGTTCAGTTCAGTCTTACAATGTTTCAGCTAGTTGTTAAATGTGTCCCCGGCGTTAGTTAAAGCTCAAACGATAATCAGAGGTCTAGCCCCCAGTTAGTAATATAACTATATAACATACTGAATAAAGGTGAAATAGTAACCAGAGGTTAAGGATGGCTGACGCGAAACAGTCGTTCCGAAGCTTTGCGAGATCCCGAAGCGCAGATGTTTCGAAACACTGATCCGAAGCGTGATTCAAAACACCTATGTCACGTGACTATGGCCAAACGAAGCCTCGAAGTGTTTCACTAAGTGTTTCATCAGGTGTGGTCCGCCGAATCAGCGTTTGATTGACACGGTCGGGAACAGACCACACAGTCGCACATCAACGCATCTTGACCTCGTGGGTTTTTGTGAGAGGAGTTTGATTTTGAGATAGCGGATTTTTGGTGATATAGTGCGATTTGATTAGTTATAGGCTATTTAGGCTTGCATTTAAATTTAACATGAATTTAAATGAAACTGGAAAGAGATAGCAGTAATCTTTCCTCATTTGTATGTCCTAGCTAAAAAAAATATCTCCGCCATTGGCGTCAATGGCCTTGTGGTCAGTGCGCCGACATGTAGCGCCTTTGCACTCGGGCGTCCCGAGTTCGAGTCCCGGCTCGTGGACCTTCCCCGCCTCGTTTTTTGTCATCTCTCTACTGTCCTGTCACAATAAAAGGAAAATCACCAAAACAATATATATATATATATATATATATATATATATATATATATATATCTTTGCATGCCAGTAACAAGTGTCCCTTGTGAGAGGATTTTTTCAAAGGCTGGAGAAATTATCTGTAAAAAAAGAAGTAGTCTAAGTCCTTCCACAGCAGAGAAATTAATATTTTTGAATAAAAATCTCTAAAAAAGTGAGACATTGTGGCTTGATTTCTTTATTAATATTCATTTTGCAAGACCAAAATGCACAGTGAGGAGCCTATAGGTTACAATCTTCACATATTAGAAAATTATAATAATAAAAAAACAACACATTTTTTTAATGGCTCGTCAAGGTTGTTTCAGATCAACACCTGCAAGTGACCACTAGGTGTCACCGTTGAGACGGGTGTCGGATTGATTCGAAGCCTCGAAACAATATGGCACATTTGGTTCAACTGTTTCAATTGCTTCACGAGGCCTCGATCTGGCCATCACTACCAGAGGTTATGGCTAGTACTATAAAATAATGGCACCCCAATGCTTGCTCCAGTCCTCCAGCCCCTCCATTGGAAAATCCAAAACAAAGGCCAAACCTGGAAATAGAACTGAAAGCAACTCTCTCAAAACATCCACAATGGACATCACCAGATAAAGAACTCAGGAAACACAAGGGCCTATATAGGGGAACATTAACAAGATAATGAGACACAGCTGAACATAATCACAACAATCATGAGCACAGGCAATGGACAGTGGGAAATGAAGTTCACAATAAAAAAGCTCAGTTGAGAGGAGTGCCCTCTGGTGTAAATCAAAGGCATTCCAACTGGCGAAAAAATATTCGTATATATGAATGATTACCACAACGGGTTATGGTTCATCATTAATATATCAATAGTCTTATTTCAGATCGAGTCTATGAGATAACTTTAAGGGAATTAATTTAGTTATCAAACAATCTGTTTGTCCAGCAAACGGCCGTAAGATTAACTGATCAACTTCTCAATAAAGTTATCACTTCGTATAATTTCAGGAAACTAGTTTCTGGCCATGGAAACTATTCTCCTGTACTTATAAAATGTAGGTTACTGAACTAGTAGCCAATCGTAAAGCTTTGTAGCTAGGATCAACAAATCATTGACTTTGTAATACGAGCATTTAGACAGAAGCAATCAGGAATATATTGGATTTTAATAAAATGAAACTACGGATACAGAATTCTACATTTACACACGGAATACATGTATGTACAAACAGTAAAGCTAATGAGACAGACGAATACTAATGAGAGAGAGATTGTGAAAAAGAGAGAGGATGAGCGAGCGAAAGTGAAAGCAAAATAGGGAGAGATCGCAGTATGGCAAAATCACAGACAGAAGCTGTGTCACAGCCGATTGCGTCACAGCGGCGCGACTAAACGTCACAGCGCCGCGACGAAGGACGTCCCAATTCAAAGGCTGCACACTTCGGAGGTCGCATTTGAAGGCCGATTGCGTCACCGCGGCGCGATGAAGGCTGTCCCAATTCAATTCTGCATCCTCCGAAGTCCGTATTCGAAGGCCGGTTGCGTCATCTAGTGATGGGCAGATCGAAGCTTCGTGAACCAATGAAACTTTTGAACCAAATGTGCCATATTGTGTCGAGGCTTCGAATCAATCCGACACCCGTCTCAACGGTTACACCTAGTGGTCACTTGTAGGTGTTGATCTGAAACAACCTTGACGAGCCATTAAATTTTTTTTTTTTTTTTTCTAATATGTGAAGCTTGTAACCTATAGGCTCCTCACTGTGCATAATGTTATTTTGGTCCTGCAAAATGAATATTAATAAAAGAAATCAAGCCACAATGTCTCACTTTTTTAGAATTTTTTATTCAAAAATATTAATTTCTCTGCCTTGGAAGGACTTAGCCTACTTCTTTTTTTACAGATAATTTCTCCAGCCTTTGAAAAAATCCTCTCACAAGGGACACTTGTTGCTGGCATGCAAATATATTTTTTAGCTAGGACATACAAATGAGGAAAGATTAGCCTACTGCTCTCTCTTTCCAGTAAGTTAGTGGATCATGAGTTCTGGGCAAAAAAAAAACTAAAAAACAAAGTTAGGTAATGAACGTTCATGCTCAGAGTGCAGATAATAATGTAATGGAATGTATACCTACAACAAATAGGAAAAGCAAAATGATGTCGTCACTGGCAGTATATTGGGTACTTATACGTAGACCTATAAAATGTATATTCACACAATATTATATTATATTCACATTGAAGCTATTTTTAACATGATTGGCAGTTGTGATTGGGACATTAGGTTGTAGGGCACAGGGCTATGGACTTTCTAAACCATGTCCCAAAAGTTTGTAATCTATATGCTCTGTCTGTCTCTAGCCTATCAGTCAATGTGTTGTGTAAATTTAAATATAAGCCTAAATAGCCTATAACTAATCAAATCGCACTATGTCACTATATTAACAAAAATCCGCTATCTCAAAATCAAACTCCTCTCACAAAAACCCACGAGGTCAATATGCGTTGACTTCACTTTTATACAGATGTGCAATTGTGTAGTCTGTTCCCGACCGTGTCAATCAAACGCTGATTCGGCGGACCACACCTGATGAAACACTTGGTGAAACACTTCGAGGCTTCGTTTGGCTATAGTCACGTGACATGGGTGTTTTGAATCACGCTTCGGATCAGTGTTTCGAAACATCTGCGCTTCGGGATCTCGCAAAGCTTCGGAACCACTGTTTCGCGTCAGCCATCCTCACGGCGCTGATCCACTTGTCCGTGCGACACTTCTGTCGCGCCCGCAAAGCATTCCGGGAAGGCGGCGCTTCAGTTGAAAAAATGCTGCGCGTCAAAAAGCTGGCCGATGCCCATCTTTATGCAAATGAATTCCGTCAGACGCGACGCGTCTATCCAATAGAAGTAGAGCATATGGAGACGGAGGGAAGTCTCTCGCAGGTCCTCTGTTCTGATACGCTACATTTCCCGCTGGGTCAAAACCACGCCCATAGCGGTAAACCCCCATCAACGTATCAATGTGGGGAGGCGTCGCGACACCACGCGACAGTCGTGTCGGACAAGTGGATCAGCGCCGTCACACCGTGTCCTAACTACACGTGACGCGACGCCGCGACACGCGATAAAAGGTATCTTTTCCATGTTAATCAGAGTTTTTGTCCTAACCAGGCGCGACGGCGACACGCGACGTTTCTAATTTAGAAACGGTTTCTATTTTTCTGCGACGTCGCGCTGGAACATAAAACACAAGTGTGGCGATGATAATCTCAGGTACTGTTTATGTGCTTTATTTAATTTTAAAAGCGTGAAATGTGACTTTGAATATCATTTAGTGCTCCAGCTTTGTATCTGTAAAAGCAACAATGGATAATTCACCTCAGATCTTTAAATTAAACAAATGGAAACATGAACGTTCAAACTGTGAACAAACAAGTGTATTATTTGACAAAGATTGTTTTAGTAACTCAGTAGCCTATGTATTTTTTTTTTTAAATGGTGTATGGTGTAATATTATGTAGCTACTTATCCATTTTCTTGCGAGTGCCGTCAAGTTTACTCTCTAGTGCTGTGCACTTGCCGCGAGACTCCGCCCACACGCTGTTCTGATTGGCTGTGATTTTTTGATTGACGTTCTGGCGCCTCACAGTCGCGTCGCGTCTAGTGTGGACAGACACACTGCCTGTCGCTGGAATTTTATCGTGTCGCGTGTAGTTAGGACACGGTGTTAGCGTCATCGCTGCGCGACGAAGGCTAACGGCGCTGATCCACTTGTCCGTGCGACACTTCTGTCGCGCCGCGCTCCACTATATTCCTATGGGTGACGTCAAGCGACTTTGTCGCGCCCGCAAAGCATTCCGGGAAGGCGGCGCTTCATTTGAAAAAATGCTGCGCGTCAAAAAGCTGGCCGATGCCCATCTTTATGCAAATGAATTCCGTCAGACGCGACACGTCTATCCAATAGAAGTAGAGCATATGGAGACGGAGGGAAGTCTCTCGCAGGTCCTCTGTTCTGATACGCTACATTTCCCGCTGGGTCAAAACCACGCCCATAGCGGTAAACCCCCATCAACGTACCAATGTGGGGAGGCGTCGCGACACCACGCGACAGTCGTGTCGGACAAGTGGATCAGCGCCGTAACACCATGTCCTAACTACACGCGACGCGATAAATCACAGCCATTCAGAACAGCGTGTGGGCGGAGTCTCTCTGTGAAAGCGCACTGCTGGCCCGCACTCGAAAATGGGTAAGGACATAATCAAATCAAGAAATAACATTATTAAAAATCAAAACATTAACAAAATATACTCAGTGACTAATTTTGTTATGAAGTACAGTTGTATGTTTGCATAGAATTCAGTTTGAACGCTATATTATATGCTTTCAAAATCTGAGGTAAATTATCCATTATCGCTTGTGCCACAGTGACCTATTTTTTAACAATAAATAAATAATGTGTACTCATAACCAGTGTAATTTTTTCATATGACAATCAGTTTATTCGATCTTGTTCATAGGGAAATTCAGCTCCATCCCGTCGCTTTATTATGGATGGAAGGAAAATTATATTCAAACTCAAATGAAACAATTTTAATACTACACAAAAAAACGAATGAACACCTGAGATTATTTATGACCAAAAAGATTACAAATGAGATTATTGAATACGAAATATCGCATTCATTATTTCCCCCATTTAGGTCCGAGGTTCAAACGAGAGCTCTGGAGGAGGAAGAGAGTAGTGGCCTTTCTTTTATTACAGGGGAGGAAGACGAGGATGTGGGTGCATCCAATAAATCAAAGAAGAGCAGAGCAAGGGGCCTATCACAACCTAGTGCAGGAACTTTTCCTGGACAAGGCACGTTTTTTAAATTATTTCCGTATGTCCTCCACTGATATGGAGAATGTGCTGTCCTATGTTGGGAAGGACCTGAGGAAGCAGACCACATCATACCGTGTTCCAGTTGAGCCACAACAACGCCTTGCTGTAACACTAAGGTAAGTCAAATACACTGTACTGTTGTTTTATTTTTTTAACCAAATTGTCAAAGAAGCTGTCTTAAGTGGCTTATATGCCAAGAAAGTCTGTGTAAAAGCACCTTTTTTTATTCATAGTTAAATGCAAATATTGTTATTGTTTTTAATGTTATTAGGTGAATGCCTCAAACACAATTAAAGATATATAAAAATGAAAATGATATTATTAAGGTAAATATATTGCAATTCCATTTGGGGGCACAAATGATGATGACATTATACAAGACTAGTCAATTGATGACTATGCATAGAAGAAACAACTACACAGAAAAATAATAATCTGTAAAGTAGTTTATTTCATAGCAACTGTTTTAAAATTGCTCAAAACAAAATTTTTCCATCAACCTTATAAAAGACCACACAAATGTGCTTCAACATAGCCTTTACAAAAACAAAACAAACAATAAAAAAAAAAAAAAATTAACAACAGTAGTAGACAGTAGTCCGGTAGTTCATAGTTTGTGACAAACTTGGAAATTATATATGAACAGTATGCTGCAAAATTAGTCCTGTTCACACATGACGCTGTAAACAGTATATTTGGTTGTGCACATGGGAGAAACTGTGCACGTAAACCTTATAAAAGAAACATCAACCTTATAAAAGACCACACAAATGTGCTTAAACATAGCCTTTACAAAAACAAAACAAACAATAAAAAAATAAAATAAAAAAACAACAGTAGTAGACAGTAGTTCATAGTTTGTGACAAACTTGGAAATTATATATGACCAGTATGCTGCAAAATTAGTCACATATGACACTGTAAACAGTATATTTGGTTGTGCACATGGGAGAAACTGGGTGTAAACCCTCAAGACATTTTGAACATCAATGAAATATTGAAATAAGATTAAACTACTCAAACATGTAGTAATGTAGTCTTCAGAACCAAGTGTTTGTGTCTGCTTGGGTGTTTGTCTGTGTGAGTGGTCTGCATGCGTCTACACGTGCGTGCACCTCTGTGTGTGTGTCTGTGCATATATATATATTATATATGTGTGTGTGTCTGTGTCAGAACTTAACTGTGTAAATTTCCCCAGCTATGCTGTGATGGTGCAGCTGAAAAATTAGGATGATTTGGCAGGCTGTGTGTATGATTAAGCATGTAGTTGTGAGGTTCCACATGGTATTGAGGTGCAAATTGATTAGTAGACATAGGCCTGGGCATTTGATGCTGCTCCTCCTCCCAGTTGACAATGAGTGACATTAATTTTACTTTTAATTGCCCTTTATTTACCGTTATTTTCCTCATCTCGGGTGCCAAACTCAATAAAAAAAGTTAATCAGGATCTTCATGAGGCATTGGCTGCTGAAGAAATTTGTACAGCTCTGAGGTGGCTACTTGTGCAGCTGACGTCTTCTTTATCTGACCTCCTCTTCTAGGTCTCGATGTTGCATTTTCTTGCTCGTCTCCTGTCATGGTGTACTCTCTCTCACTTCCTCTTTCTCCTTCATCTGTTGAATGTTCTTTATTTGCAGAACGGTCTGGGGTGGTCTCCAGAGTGTTTGACTGCATATTTTCACTATCCACTAAGTTGTCTACCAACAGGTTTGCAGGGCTAACTCATGGAATAAATATTGAGATACTTTATTACACTAAAGTACTTTTAATAACCACTAATACCGCATTGGGGAAAAACTACTAGTCATATATATCAAACCTTAGTTAAGCAAAATTATCTTGCATACTCTAATGTAGCCTACTTAAGGCATCAAGAGTAAAAGTAAAGGAATTCTGCAGGAAAAAAAACCTTGTCAGGGTTTTTATGATGGTTCTGCTTTTACTGCATATGTTGCATTTTACTGCTGAATATTTTCAAGGTTGATACATTTAAACTATATACTTTTGTGTAGTTTAATGTAAAACAATGCATCATATTGTAAAATAACAATTTTGTAGTGTTGCTGTCCTGTGTGGGAAAATTACTTCGAGTATTAATGAAGTATGTAGTTCCTTACATATCACTACTGGTTATTTTGAAAATTAAAGTAACAAAATGTAGGCCTATTGTCATAATATTAACAAATTGTTGCTAACTACAGCTCCGTCCCATTTCAAAGGGCGCATCTGAAGCGCTCGGACCGGTCTAGCCTACGGAGGATTGTTCTTGTCGCCTAGCAACAGTGACTGACAGCTGCCGATGAAGAGCGGGAGTAACATTCGCACTGGACTTTTTATATTCAACTGGGTTTTATATTCAAATAGGGTTGAAAACCTGTGTAAATATATTTACCATGGTTTATTTATGTGCATAATAAAAATAATACACTAGCCTACAAAATCACATCAAGGTAAGATATAAATGAACATTTGAATCGATCGGCTAAGCCGAAAGTACATGACCTGAAACATCCGTACCATGTCCTCCAGTAAAATATAAAACATAAAAATGACAATAGCCAATTCTGGCTCCATAGCTGTTTACTCAATTATATCAAATTAATTATCAGGATGGCAGCATACTCTCGCAACGTTGCTTGGCGCCTGGAGCGGTAATCGGGAACACCTGGTTGCGCAATTAGGAAATCCTACGAAGGCTACATGGTGCGTCGTTCGGAGGACGCATAGGCTGCATCATTTGAAGTCTGCGGCCTTCGAAGGATGCAGCCTTTACATTGGGACACAGCTACTGTAACCTTTGAGAGAGACAACAAGAAATCACATCAATCAAATCAAATCAATAATCAACATACTTGCATATGGTTATCTTTGTATTGCTGAGGAAAGAAGACGCGTGTGTCGTTCTTTCGGAGCTGGGCGTGTTCTCTCGTGTCTTCCGGGGCGAGCAGACTCGCGGGAAGATTTAAAGGTTCACCGAACGTGAAGTTACCAAAGAAACAATTCAGAGTTCATCTCCCTCATGGAGGGAGAGGCGAATATGAAAATAAAACTTAGTAAAGAAAAGAAAAGAAAGGTCGGGAGTGACGCGGAGGTGCTCGTCCGGATGACGGTGGCCGAAGCCTGTCCGAAGTTGGTGTTTTCCCGAAGTTTGACCGAAGAGAGAGAGAAACGGGTAAGTTCCGTCTTTTGAGGGAATCCTGTCCACGCCCCTTTTTGCGGGGAGGGCAAATCATCTCCCGAGATTTTCGAGCGGGAAGAAGTTCCTTTGTCCTGTGGGGGACGCCCACTGAAATGAGTCATGAGGAGATTGGATTGAGCCGTTCAGCTCCAGAAATATGAAATGTGTAAAACAATGCACATTACTGCATTCTGCTATCGGAATTCGACTCCGTTAGATTGAGAGAATTACAGAGATATCAAACACGTCATATGAAGATTATAGGAATACAAAGTTACATAAGATATGCATATTATAAACATTTGAAGTTTGATTAACACACGATAAAATTGTAGATACTCCCAGTGTGACATGTGAAGACATCTAAGCACAAAAGGAATACATTTAATACATTTAAAGGTACTTTTCTCTGAAAAGGTCCATGGATGGTGTTTGTGTGTGTGTGTGTGGGAGGTGACTTCTCAGTCTACCGGGGTTCTAAAGTGTTATCCTATAGCAAGGGGGTCAGGTTACAAGACCATGATTCTATTTGAGAACATTAATTAGGAGAAACACTTCCAAGTTACAGATCAGAAAATCATAACTATCGCATAAAAGGGCTAACCAAACATGCAGGCCTTAATACATCATCTTAGATTCTGAATCACATGCAAGGTAAGTTTTTTAACTAAATGCAAAGGGATGTTTGCGAATGTCTGTGTAGAAGGTTTCGTTATCTCTCTGGCGCATCTCTTTGAGGCTCATGCGCGTGTCTCTGGGGACGCTCCTAAGGTGCCATAAATGTCGAGAGAGACCATTTGTTGCAGACTAGCTGGAGCCGACGTATGATTTGTATTTGGGAGTTCAGAGCTAGAGCTTGTATTTTAAGGAGGAATGTGCATTTGTGTTTAGATTCAACGAGCCATGATTCATTAATTCAGAACCAATGAATGAATGATCTGCTCATACGCTACACTACCGAAATGCAATACTAATAAAATGCTGTACAATACCATTGAAATACAACCAGAATATCCAGAATAAGTTTTATTTTCACACATCTGCAATATAATGAATTAAGGTACAAAACAACTGTTTTGAATTTATAAAAAGTTATTATAACTTCAAATAACAGGCTGAGAGTTAGACAATGTATTTAAAGTGTTTATTTACAAATCATGCATATATCGTCCCCCACATTATTCAGAGAGGTTGCGTTTTTTGAACAGCTTATCCTCATAATTCCATTTGGTTCTTTTAACTGCCTTCATCTCAGATGTGGAAATACTATGTTGGATGTAGTCTGAAAAAACAAACAAACAAAAAGAATCAGAGTCAAGAGTCAATATCAACTCTTTTCAGTTACACTCTTGACCACAGGCATATATTATGAACGTGTGTAAGTTCTGTCACAAAACAATGTTGTTACGTATCCTCACACTTTTTTAAGTGGACCTTTCCTAGAGGGTATACGGCGTATACCTGCATATCACGTTGACTACACCACTGTACCAAGCATTAGTTGATTAATCAGTCGAAAGTAAGTTAATCTGCAATAATTTTATTAATCAATTTATTGTAAGCCATTTTTCAAGCAAAATAAATAATTTCAAGTTGTAATACTTTTTTCAATCACAAAAAAAAACACTATTACAGAGCATGTTTATCAACACTGACATGCCAAATAACAGCATTTCTAAGTTACTCTTAGAAAAAAAAGAAAAAAAAGAAAAAAATTAAATTAAGATGTTTAGAGGCCAGATGGATTGGCAGTAACAACTGCAACAGATTGTCATCTCTTTTTTACCAGTTGTGGCAAAGAAATGTACAAGTACTTAAACATACAATTATGATAATTTAGAGAGGCATGCAGTGGAGGAAGACCAATCTAGATTTTTTTTAAGAGGAGACAACACAAACCTGGAAGGTGTAACGGAATACAACAAGATGTAATGAATCACTTCCTCCAGTACAATTATGTTGTACAGAAAACTAAGCAGGAGTACAAGCAGTAGCCTACACAGGAAGGCATCCTCTGTTGGTGGGCCTTGAACACACATATGTTGGAACCAGTGGCGGCTGCTGGTCTTTCAAAGAGGGGAAGCTCATTTTTGGCCTACATCATAAAAATTATTCATTTATTTATACGTAAATTCTACGTTCCTTTTCAAGAAAATGCTCTGTGAAAAATGAATGTAATAATATAATAAAGGTATAAATAATAATATAATAAAGTATAATACAGTTTTTCTCGATTGCTTAAACACTATAACCAGGCTTTTGAACTAAAATTTCAAAACCATAATGCCATTTATCAAAAAGCACACCCATTTCCCTAAACTATAAACAATATTCCCTGTTTTGACACATGAGTCAGATTTGTTGAACTGTCACTGCAAAACTCTACACACAAATCCCTTCATTTTTCATTGCCTACACCATGTTGTCATTTAGAAAGCACTAGCATTCAATATTGTTCACTCAAGTCAGCACAGCTTCAGCTCAGTTAGCACACAATTACCCAGGTGGAAATACTAAGAGTCAAAATTTAACACACATCAATCAGAACCTTCAATAGATAGATAAAAGGGCCCAAATCAGTTTTTTTGAGTTTTGGAACAATGGATCCAGAAAGACATGAAGGAAGAGGGATAAGAATGAGGAGGAGGACTATGAGGGAAGCTGCTACGAGTAAGGCCAAATTTGAGTCGCTTTACCGTCACCTCGAGAACCTTCAGGGAGGAGTGGTGGCAAACAAAATTCTATCACTGAATAAGAGACAAACATTTCCAATAGTCTTTGATGAGGTGTATTTTCTTGCAAGAAAAGGTCAGCAGTCATACAGTCACACAGAGTGGATGAAAATGTGCCAATGTATCCATTGGTTGTGTCTTTTGTGTTCATCATGTGAAAAGGTTTGTGATGGGGGGAACCACAAGCAACATAACTTACCAGTTTTGGAGATGTTGGTTTGAATTTATTGCACCAGTGTGTTAGACTATGTTTTATTGTGTGTGATTTTGAGGGCTTGTGTGTCCTGTCTGAGGGCAAAGTTTGGTTTTTCAGCAAGAGTGAATGGTTTTGAGTGTAGAGCTTCATTTTGACCTGAAAATAGGATGTTTGGGGAATTGGGTGAGACGTTATGGATTTGTGTTTATAGTTTTGAGAATACGAGGCATAGTTTCAAGAAATGTGTTTAAGCAATCGAGAAAAACTGTAATAATGCTACTAATAATAAGATTTTTTTAAATTATTTTAATAATTATTTTTGAATTATTACTACTACTACTAATAATAATATTAATAATATAAAAAAATATAATAAGTAATAATATAATAAAGGTATAAATGTATAATTGTGTGAAATGTATTATAAAAATTGGCTAGCAATTTCGACAAGCAAATACCAAGAAATAGGTTGCAGCAGTTTGTCTTTGAAAAATCCACGATGGGACTGAGCTCGAACAGCTTCAACATCAGCGACTTTTTATTGTATGAAATCGCTGTCAATCAAAAGGAGATGCAGCCTTTCGACCATAGACTGTAAAAAAATATGGACGTAGTGTCCGTGACGTCACCCGTAGGTTTCTGAAGAGCATTTTTGAAGCCTAAAGTGGGCGGAGCCCGCCGTCGCCATCTTGGCCTTGCGTCACTCCCGGATTACAGAAAATGGGCAGAGGCGGGGCGTGAGTGGAGCTGGAGCCTGGCTGTATCTGAAATCACCTAGCTCGACGTGATTGAATTTTTAGTTCAGGCTGGGCATAGATATATGTTTATATCTATGCAGGCTGGGGAGGTTATTCTATAACGTTATATGCAACTGACAGTACCAAGTCTGCGACTGCACAGGGCCTCGCGCTAAAGTGACAGTTGATGATGTAAAGCCAATTAAAAGTTCCTATTTTTGCCCTTCGAAATATTATAATAGTTAAAAGACATGGCTACATGTGAGACTGTATCGTGATTCTGTACTATTCTGCTAGTTGAAAATGTATAATGCAGGAACTCTTAATATTACTCTGAGAGAGTGTGTGTGTGACAGTGATTTATGTGCATAACGTTACATGTCAGTCACTCTTTTTTTATAGTCTGTGGTCCGTCAGCGCGGCATCGATCGTCAAGTTCGTAGAGAGCTTATTCAGTCCATTTTAAATTCTGATTTTGGCCGCCTCTCAAATGGGTTAAACCATAGATATAACGTTATTGCCTATGAAGTTCAAGAAAATCCGCGCTCATTCAAGGATGTGCATTTATTACATGGACGGAGAAAGCGCCGACGCCTGATTTCATCTGACGGTACATAAGCATATTATAATCTATATCTGTTCCGTGAGAGTAGAACGAACGAGCCTTTATTGACGTTTTTAAATCTGAAAACTCCAAAAAGCAACGAAATTGTCAGACATCCATTAGTGCATGTTCACAGAGGAAAACTGAAATACAGCGCTGGTTGTTCTCTCGAATGATACTCGACGACAACAACGGAATCCTAAGCCGTGGGCGAAGTAACTTAATGGGTGTATTAAATTGTATGAAATAATCCCGAAAAAAAGCACAAAACACAGCAGAGATGGCAAGTTCAGCAGCTAACACTTGCTGAGGTGAAGTGACGGCTAGTAACAGCAGACAAACGACTAGCATTGACATCAGCGACAACCCACCTGTCACTCAAGTGGCCACACCCTTAATTATGCAGAACTTTAAATATTAATCAACTAAACAGATGAGTTCACCCCCCTCGATGAGTTCACAAATTCACCCCCCTCACAGTTGTTATGAAGGGCAAAATTAGCTGTATAGACCAAAGCCACATACAGACACCAGGCTGTAAACACGTTTTTTTCTGCTGTAAAATTTGGCATTTTAACATGGGGGAGATACAGATTTGACTCACTTTTGACATCAGCCTCAAGCGGCCAGTCAACGAATTGCAGTTTAACTCACTTCCGTGTTGGTTTCAAGAGAGAGACGGGGAGGTTGCCGCTTACTTTCGACAGATCCTCCAATCATCACGCGGAAGCCCGGAGTCCAGGCCAGCCCACTCCCCGTTCACCCCCAGAGAAGCTGAGCTTCCATGGGCAGGACATAATCGCAGCATTTATCCAATGACCGTCTAGTTTCGAAGCGCTGAAAAAAACAGTTCGAAGCAGCCCCATTGAAGTCAATGGAAGCTGGGCTTCAACAGGGAAATGCACTGTGACGCTACGGGAATGTATGAGAAGGAAATCGAGTCAGCCGACCTGCTGTATGTAACTGATTCTGAACGAACTCGTCTTTGCGATGAACGTTTTCTAACGCATTTTTAGTCAATAAAATGTTAATACAATAGTACATATTTGACCATTCATTTTTTGACATTATAGGGGATGCCGAGCTTCCCTTGCAGTCTTAAAGAAATCGCCACTGGTTGGAACCACCACAAACAAATATCACACTGAATCTGGAAAACAAATACATTTTTAAATAAGATGTCTATCTTATCTAAATAAGATAAGAGAATGCAAATTTTCATTCTTGTGTAATTGATGTTGCCTTTATAATATACAGTAATTCATGTGGAGATTAAATAATAATAAAATGTTTGTTAGTCCTGAGTAAAATATCAGAAATAGAATAGAATAATCCAATACAAGATCATTCTAATAACTTTATAACAAAACATATTTCATTTCACATTTCTTGAGTTTTATTTAACCAACTCAAGTCTGTCTCAGGCTCTTCACACAAAACACAAAATACACAAAACACAAAATACAGATCATGCATTTACAAGTCATCATTTCTTCACACTGTAATAGTATTTAGGTAAGTATGGAATAATTCTGATAGCTGCATATTATGTTTTACAGCAATTGTAAGGACAATTATTTGGACTGACAAAACATCCCCTGATAGCTTATTACTTACTTTCTCTAGGAGAAAATTGACAGCGATTTGCAGCCTGTGTTTGATGATGGCTTCTTTTGTAGCAGGGAAAACCTTTTTTCAAGAGTTGTTCTGCAAACTGAAAAATACATTTTATGATTACATTAAAAAAATCATGTTACAGGCACATAAATCTGCTGTCAGTGAATAACTTTGTAGTTTTAGTCAGTGGTTGTGTAAAATAAATGTTCCTTTTTTGGGTAACACTCTTAACTGAGCAATAGTCATAACGTGAGGGTGAGGACACTGCTCTGAATAGTAAACATACTTTCAAGGCAAAGACTCCACACGAGGTACTGTCTGCCTGTTAGGGATGTGGGACAGTGTCACGTCCACCTTGAGACATCGCATCCCTTGTTTTGCATGAATGCCCTGAAGAAAGACAATAACAATATTAACAAATATTATGTTTTGCAATTTTGTCACACACAAAACAGTTTGATGTTTGTAGGGTCAAACTGGGGGGACAAACTGGGCCCTCATTAAATTATGTAATAATAAAAAAATAATAAAAAAAATAGGCCTATTTGTGGAAAAAATGTGGAAAATGAGTTAAATAAAAGCTTTTTATTTGTTTTCTTCCTAATTGGGGGTGGGGGGAACACAAAAATGGTTTGGCCACTGATCAAAATTTGGTGTTGTCATTTGATTTGAAGTTCAGTACGCTCAAAATGTCCAGTCAGCACAAGTCCAGTGCTCAGAAAAGAAAAGAAAAGAAAAGAGAAGAGAAGAAGAAAATAGAGGCCTTAGAGATTTTCTAAACAAATATTTAAAAAAAGGTGGTGAGGTGAAGCTGGAACTAAAGTCAACATAGAGCAAGGTAAGAAACAGCGCAGCCAACGTTTACGAGCCTTGTAAGGGGTTTGAATTTTTTTTGGCGGCCGCCAAAGCAAACTTTTGTCCCGCCAAAGCCTTATTTGATCGGTGATAATGTAGAATAGAATGACTGCCGGCCGCCCTTCAAACAACACGTCTAGCGCTGTCTTGCACTCTCAATTAACACGATAGTAAAAAGTCGGAAGACCGCAGTTTCACGTGGAGCATTTGGAGATTTTTTCTGGGCGTGCCTCCCGTTCAGCTGACATAAACCACAATTTCAGTAAACGAAAAAAAACTATCCAGTGATGAAATGTTTTCTGTGTTGACACAAATCTTGTGCGATGTCCTACAATGCCGAGATAATCACACAACGCGTGCCGTAGGCTACGCGTCCACTAATGACACGTCCGATACGCAAACAAATGACTCCTTTGAACCATTCACTTTAATGAATGGTTAAAACAACTGATCTGTCCAACACGGAGCTCACGAGACGTCTGAATCAGTGTATAAAAAAAATCTGTAACACTTTACAATAATGTTCCATATTAAACTCTAGTTAACTACAACATACTATTAAGAATCTGCACTTCTACAGCATTGTTAATGTTAATATTTAGGCTACTAATAGCCTACATTATTGAAATCAAAAGTTGTATTTGTTAAAGGTGCTCTAAGCGATGTCACACGTTTTTTTAGGCCAAAACATTTTTTGTCACATACAGCAAACATCTCCTCACTATCTGCTAGCTGCCTGTCCCCTGAACACAATGTAAAAAAACGCGGTCTCTGTAGGCACCACAGGCTCCACAACAAAAACAACAAAAACAAACTGGGCTCACCCGCACCACGAAACACAACAAACAGTGTTACAGCCAATAACTGGCAAGAAGTATTTGAGGGTGGAGTGCACATACACATGAAGGGGGTGTGGAGGAGAGAGAAGCATGAAGAGGGAAGTCTGAATTATGGCCGACACACGACCAAAGAGACGACGTTCCGATGTACAAATTGCAAAGAAGAGGGACAAGGATTAGGAACGCGCGAAGTACCGAATTTACATCGGAAAAACCTTTGAAAGGTGGCGAGAACTCCGCCGGCAGAAGGGATTCCAATCCGACATTCAGGTTGCTCTGTTTTTGCTGAACAGGTGGGTAAATCCATTTTTCTTTCTAAATTGACGTTCATGTTCGCCAAACCAACACAAGGATGTAATTAGCTAGATATATGCAGTCAGCGTTAACTTTGGTGAATACAACATATTATGTTTCTAGCAGCTAGCGATCAATCTCCATTGTAAATGATCAAGCAAATTCACAGTAGGGCGACAATTTGTGTGAATGGTTGTTTTAACCCACTGTTTGTTATGAATTTGAATGTTCATTTATAGGCTATTGACAACTTTGCAAAATTTGTTTACGACGCCGCCGTTGTTTATGCTTACTGGGAAACTCGAAGCTAACGTTATCTTGCTATTATTGCGTCCTTGTATGGGAGCTATAGTTATAACCTCAGGTGGCGAAACGATTTTAAGATAATGTTTCTCTTTTTCTGCATTCTGTTCTGCAATATATAAAAGCATTTATCTAACTTTGCGACATTACACATTGAATGAAGTATCAGTAAAACTCAACTTTGTTTGTAGTGACTACTTTGACTTTCCTTTATGCCGGAAGGGAGGGGAGGAGGGAGGAGACGGGATGAGGAGGAGGGAGGGTCTAGCTAGCCTCCGTTTTGTTTGACAACAATTCAAACGTCAACAAGAAGGTATGTCTTCCGACATCGCTTAGAGCACCTTTAACATAGTTAATGCAGAGGAGAAGAAGAGCAAGGGAAAAGGAGAGATCTGGGCGCGGGGGGCCCATCTAAGATTAACTCCTGCTGTCCGGGGGAGGGCTCCGAGCTTGGAATTTTTGCCCGAACCCAGAGTACTCCCCCGTAGTTGTAAGAGTATTTAGGACTAGAAGTGAGGAGATGGGGTGGTGGAGGGATGCTGTTAAACTGTCAACAAACGGAGGTAAGTTTGCAGTATATATATATACACCTCTTACCTCATTGATTGGGTTGATTAACAGAGTGTGGTCCACTCGTGTTTAATTAGGTTTGATTGTCTGAATGTGCTCCACATGTGTTTAATTAGGTTTAATTATCTGAACGTGCTCCTCCCGAACTTTGTTAATAAAACATCATTTTGTTAATTCAAAAACATGTTGTGTTTTCCTATTGACAGTGGACGTACTACATTAAATGTTGAAATGTTAATAATGCTGAAATTAAATTTTTACAGCTATCCTTACCTTGTTGTTTCAAGACATATTTTGCTTGAAAATATCTTGCTTAGACTCCCCCAGTGGATCCAGGAACAGTGACTTTTTTTGTTGTGGGTAGATCACCTTTTTTCATGAAAACAAATCAAACTCAATGAAGTGTATCATGAAACATAATATTATGGCACTGCATTTTTATTCTGTGACATAATTTAATAATAATAATAATAATAATAATAATAATAAGTTTATTTTCTATAGCGCCTTTCAAGAACCCAAGGTCGCTTCACAATGAAATACAAATAACAAACAAACAGCAAGCAAACAGATACAAAGGCCATCTGCTTATAACAGACAAACAATTAACATGAAAGAAAAACATATTGTACTATTTATCAAAGCATACAATTACGACAAAGTAAGTAGCAGATAGGGCTGAGAAAGTGGAGAACAGAGAAAACAGTGTCGAGGATACTTATTTATTGGGCAAGCTTGAAGATATGAGTTTTAAGTTGTTTTTTGAAAGACCAGATGTTGTCTGCCGCACGAAGATTCGGGGGTAGCTTATTCCAAAGCTTAGGGCCAACAACACTAAAAGCCCTACCGCCCACCGTAGAGAGTCTGACCCGGGGTACCACGAGTAGATTTTCAGTGCTGGACCTAAGGACCCGAGTTGGAACATATGGCTGTACCAAATCAACAAGGTATTTGGGTGCCGGGCCATGTAAGGCTTTATACACTAGGACCAACAGTTTGAATTGGATGCGGTTTATGACAGGAAGCCAGTGCAGTTGGTGAAGGATAGGAGTGATATGGGCAGATTTTTTATTATATGTGAGGGCTCGTGCAGCAGAGTTTTGTACCATTTGAAGGCGGTGTATTGCATTGGTGGGTAGTCCACTGTATAATGAATTACAGAAGTCCAATCTGGAAGTGATGAAAGCGTGAATGACAGTTTCTGCATCTATAAAGGTAAGAGAGGGGCGAATACGAACAATATTCCGCAGGTGAAAGAAGCATGATTTGACAGTCTGACTAATGTGTGAGTGAAAGCAGAGCGTGGGGTTGAACAAAACTCCCAGATTCCGTACAGTTTTTGAAGGCCTAATCTCAATACCATCTATATCAATAAAAATGTCATGTCTGGGTGAGCTCTGTGATCTAGGGTTAATCAACAGGATTTCGGTTTTACCAGCATTAAGCTGTAGAAAGTTAGAGGACATCCATGTTTTAAGTTCGTGGAGGCAGGAGATAACTGAAGAGGGTGGAAATGATGAGTTGGGATTGATCGTGAAGTAAATTTGAATGTCATCAGCATAGCTATGAAAATTGTCTGATGATCTGGCCTAACGGTAGCAAGTAGATTAGAAATAGAAGCGGGCCAAGTACAGAGCCTTGGGGCACACCGTGAGAAACAGATACAGAGCGTGAGCGATTCTTACCTATCTTAACAAATTGTTGTCTATCACATAGATACGAGGTCAACCACTGAAGTGCCGCACCCGTGATGCCTATTGCAGACAATCGTGAGATAAGTGTAGAGTGGCACACAGTGTCAAATGCTGCACTGAGGTCAAGGAGAACCAGGATACCATGTGCACCAGAGTCAGAAGCCAGAAGGAGATCATTTAGTACTTTTAGAAGAGCTGTTTCTGTGCTGTGGTATGTACGGAAACCAGATTGAAGAGGTTCAAAGAGATTATGTCTCTCTAAGTGTGATTGCAGTTGTGCCACAACTACCTTCTCAAGTAGCTTGCCAACGAAAGCAAGGTTTGATATTGGTCTATAATTGCTATGAATGGCGTTGTCGAGGCCGGGCTTCTTGAGGATTGGAGTAATGGCCGCTACTTTCAGATTAAGCGGAACAGTGGCAGTGGCAAGAGACCTGTTAATAAGGTGGGTAATAGGTTGAATGAGTAAAGACAAATGAGTTTTTAGAAGGTATGTTGGAATAGGATCAAGTGTACAGGAGGTAGAATTTGATTTGTTAATCAATTTTTCAACCACAGATGTATTAGTGAGTGAAAAAGTGTCTAGCGGACAACCAATCAAATATGGAGTTGAAGGGGTAGCTGCAGTAGAAGAAAACGACTGATAAATGTTGTCAATTTTTTGAAGGAAAAAAGACTGAAAACTTTCACAAAGATCAGCAGAACCAGTAAGAGCTACGGTGGACGGTTTGACCAGTTTATTTATTTCTGTGAAAAGAGCTTTAGGTTTGCATTTAGCTTTGTTAATAACAGTAGAAAGATAGTTAGAGCGTGCAATGTTAAATGCTTCTTTGTATTTCACTACTGAATCAGAAAAGGCTATGGCATGGACAAGAAGGGAAGATTTGTTGTGGAGTCTTTCAAGACGCCTACATTGAGTTTTCAGAACTCTGAGCTCAGGGGTAAACCAAGGAGAGGAATGAGTAGACGGAACAGTTCTAGTTATTAAAGGAGCAAGCTCATCCAATACATCACCAATCGATTTATCATAGGTAGAAACTATCTCATCAGGACACAGCAGATTGAGTGAGGAAGGAAGAGCAGAAACAGCAATGGCAGCGGAGAAATTTTCAACAGTTATAGTTTTCAGATTTCGGTAGGATATAGTAGTGTTGGTTATAGGTTTTACAATGGGGAGTGAGAAATCAAAGAGAATTAGTTTATGGTCAGAGATGCCCAGATTATGACCATGAACATGCACATTGTCAATACCAACAGTACAGAGCAGATCGAGAGTATGAGAGTGAGAATGTGTTGGGAAGTCAATATGCTGAGATACTTCAAAATAATCCAGAACAGACAAAAAGTCTTTTGCAGCAGTACAATCAGAATCAACATGTATATTAAAGTCACCAAGCATCATTATTCTGTCATGCCGGGCAAAAGCGAGAGTGAGAAGTTCAGTCAGATCAGAGCAGAAGTTTGGGTTGTTTCTAGGGGGTCTATAAATCAGTAGAATCAGAAGCGGAGCGGGGCCAGCAAGTTGAAGTGAAATACATTCAAAACTTGGAACATCAAGAATGTCATATTTAGTCACTTTGTAATTGTTCTTAAAGATCACTGCCAGACCACCACCTCTACCACTAAGTCGAGGTTTTGTCAGATAACTATATCCAGCAGGGGTTAAAAGATTCAGCTCAACAAAATCGTCAGGTGTTTGCCAGGTTTCAGTCAGAAAGAGTAAATCCAGGTCTCTCTCAGTTGTAACTTCATTCAGTAGTGTACCCTTGCCAGTCAGGGAACGAGTGTTCAAAAGTGCGCAGTTGTGTCGATGAGGAACATGCGACGAGTAGGTCACATCTTTAGTTAGGGGTATGAGAGTCCTGGCGCGGTGGAGAGTCACATCGTTACTATAGTAACGCTCCGATCTCGGCGACAGGATCACAGGTATTGAGAGACAGGAGTCGTAGTTATAAAGCCATCTACGTTTAGCAGACCGATGGATATAACGTGTACGACGTGCAATTCCGAGAGTAGTACACAAATCAAACGTGGAGGATTCCAGACGGAGTAGACGATTTAGGTTATGCAGTTGCAATGAAGTATAATTTAAATCCATACCGTGAATGAGAAGCAGAGCAAGGCCAGCAAAGCCCAGGGCCAGCAGTCTCAATGCCGGAGAGTTATTAATGGCAAAGTACATCTCTTTGCAGTTTAAGACAGCACTCACAGAAAGCCGAATGGCCACCCACGTTACTACAACACCACGTTAGCCAAACCCAGCTGGTGATCCACAAAACTAAACTAAACAGCTCGCTAAACAAGTTAAAACTTGCCTACCTGCTGCATCAGATGTTATGGGACTCACAGATATGCAGTGGTAGAGGGCTCGCGGGGAAAGTAATGCGAGGCCACCACGTTAGCCAGACCAAAGAGGGCAGAACCACAATAAAACACTACGCAATGAATAAGGGGAAACTTACCCACCGAGAGTGCAGAAGAATGGTAAAGCCGAAACAGTGGGCAGAGGGCTCGCAGGGATTTCACAAAGTGAGACGCTGAACAGAAGTTAGCAGAGATTGTCCAAATTGTCCAGGGAGTGTCAGAGACTTCCGAAAATGTAACATCCATGCAACTGATGCTTAACTCAAACATCCAACACTGTTCCATTAAGTTTTTATGTCCCGAGAAAGCACATCCAGAAGCCAACAGCAGGTTTATCCCGATTATATATCCAGATTTCGTATCCCGAGAAAAGCATCCAGATTCTCCGTTCAACAGTGTCGCCCAGAAGTAAACAACATGATGTTGAGCATGAAGCGTAACAAACAGAAAAAGTCCAGATTCCGTTCCAACAGAATCGCCCAGAGGCAAGCAACACGGTGTTAATAGAGGAAACGTAACAAACAAAGATTTACAAAACAAAACAAAAACAAAACAACGATTTGCGATGAGAAGCGGCAGCCAGTTCGCGCACAGCGTACTCTCACCCAAGCAAAGCAAATTTGCTCTCACCCAAGCAAATGTAAATTTACATTTATTATATGTGTATAGTACATTTTACCGCTAGTGTCCAGTGGTGATGCTAATTTATAAATCCCACAATGATTTTGTACTCCAGGGGAGATGAACAAAAATGATTGTGGTAATTGAATTGTCCATAAAATATGACCAGAAATGTGTAAAGAAAAATCACAGAATAAAGTCCTAATAAAAGGTTGCTCAAGGCACTGTGTAACCCAGGTCAAAATTGAGCTGATCAGAAAAATAAATATAATTTGTAATAATTATATTCTCACTCAAAATGCTGAAATAAGTTACATAATGTGTTGCCAAAGTCGTTCTGCTGTGCCATGAACATTAAATAAATAAATAACTAATAATAACTAATAATTAAAGTGTGAAGTTTGTCATAAGATGGGCTTGACGTCACTGAAATGAGACGCGATAATTGCAGAGAGAGCACAAGCTTCAGTTAACAGATCGCAAGTGAAATCAAAGTGGATCAAAAGGAAAAAATAACATTCATCCTTGCTTAATATACATAAATAATAAGTTGTATGATGTTGTAACCCTTATATTCATCTTTTATGGGTGACAGGGCCGGCCCTGACCAATTTGCTGCCCTAGACAAGATTTTACCTGGTGCCCCTTGCATCACAGCCCATTCCCCCCGTCATTGTGTTGTTCATGATATTTAATATTATGGGCAATTCCACGCAAAACTGTCACATCCATAACGTCAACACAATGCCATGGTATTTAGTTGCCGTTATGGTTGTGACAGTTTTGCGCGGAATTGCCCTTATATTAAAAAATAAAACATAAAACATAAAAAAAAAAAAAAAAAAAAAGGCTGATGATGGTTAAACTATACAAAATAGCACCTAAGCCACATTACAGTCTAAACACAAATAGCAAGAGCTTTACATCTAGCCATTCATGCACAAACTATTAATTGAGCACTAGCAAAAGTGTTTGTTTTCCAGTAGATGGCAGCAATTTCACTAAACTATGGAACATTTCACGTTTTCGCCATAAAATGAAACTGAGAAATGTAGATCTTCTTTAATGTGAATTTTACATAAAACGTTGCTATTTTAAATAAACCCATATATAAATTGCATTACTTTTGGCAAAAAAAAAGAAAAGAAAAGAAAAAAAGCCATAAATCCCCCCCAAATCTGCACAACAGAGCAAAAACATGAATAAAAACGCAATATTACACACGTTTAAAAAAACTTACATGATTGTTAGAAAATCACACTGTCTGTGGCCTCTGGAGAACTCAGTACAGCTGTTTGCATAAAGTTTAAGGTAAAAATAACTGCCATTAATTAGTAAACATTACTGGTATCTTACTATAATATACAATGCAATTAGATAAACTGTTCATTAATTATATCACTTTACCTCTGTCTTTATCCCTTTTTTCCTCTTCTCTTATTCTTCCCTGCATCAGACACTGCAGCAAAGAGTATAGAAGTACCAAGAGGCGAAACTCAATAGAACGTTCCATTGCAACAAACGCACCCATGCGCAGAGCTGAAGCTCCGTCATCTTGGACTAAACGCAACACAGCTGTCATAGAAATGAACGATACCGGTTCAAATTCAAAAGCGGTTAAATTAACTAAATAGTAGTTTCTAGTTTTTAATATCTCTATAGCAGACACCCCATGCCTCCCGGAAGTTCCGGGAGTCTCCCGCATATTGATAGCAGCTCCCTGATGCCCACAAATTAGCTAAAATCTCCCGGAATCTAGAGCGAGCGAGCAAGAGCGCACAGCTCCAAACCGTGTAGAGCAGTGGTTCCCAATTCCAATCCTCGTGACCCTTACTGCTCTGCACATGTCTCTCTTATCTGACACAGTTCAGTTCATGGAGTCTCACCTAATGAGCTGATGATCTGGTTCAGGTGTGTCAAATAAGGGAGACATACAAAATGTGCAGAGCAGTGGGTCACGAGGACTGGAATTGGGAACCACTGGTGTAGAGCACACGGCAGAAAGGGTGAGGGAGCGAGAGAAAGATCAACATAAAATGTGGAACACAACTTGTTCAGATTTTTTGCTTTCCTTTTCTTGCAGTTATAGAGTAAAATATATTTTGTAATATATATCTTTTATATAAAATATAAATAATTCTATGTTTAAATTTGTGCATTTTAATAAACTCAAACTTATATAACTTTTTTCTGTTTCACTTTCATAATTTATTTTCACTTCAACAATAATCTGACAAATGTCTTCTTTAAAACAAGACCAACCATAGGTCTATATTCCAAAGCATTCTTGAATTACAACCATTTAAGTTTGGATAGTGATTTTCATGTTTATGCGAAAAAAAAGGTGACAGTTAAAAGGATAATTTAGTGATAACAATGAATTAATCAAGCGGTCATTTGCCAGTTTAGGTGTTCATATATCTCTGAAAGTATGCGATTTAAAAAGCCCACTTCGAGTCTTGACTCAATTTCGACCAAATACATAACGTTAGCAAACTGTTAGCAGCTACTGCGGTTATGGGATAGCTTACATTAACGTTACAGCACCTGTTATCGTTGACGTTAGCTCACTTTAACGTTAATAAAAACCTTTTCTACTTTACCTCTCTGGATCTAATTGGTTGTACACTGGTAGTTGTTGCAGTTGATGGCAGAACACTGTTTTCTTTGTTTCCAATTATTTCCACTCATAATGTTAATGCTGTATTCACCTTATTTTCGAACGCGGAAGTAAACATGGGTCCAGTATCCGGTTTTTGTGCGGCACTTCCGTTTCCTCGCTTCCCTGGGCTAACTAATGATATCAATCGCAAAGGATTATGCAGAATTGACAGAAAAATGTTACACATAACGTAACAGATGAATACAACAAAGATCTAAAGCCCCGCCTCACCCAGTTCGGGTACCGGACCTGGTTGAAAACACTCATGCATCTAGCTGGCAGAGTGACAACTTCGCCGGCGCCTTCAGCACCGCCCTAAACACGGCCGAGCCAGCGCTGGACTAATATATCTATGGAGGTATTTTTGTCATGTCAAATGTATTAATAATGCCATCAGAATGCAACCAAATCACAGGACAGCAATAAGTAGATGGCTATAAATAATTGTAAATCATACAAAATAAACGCCATGATGACTAGATTTTATATTTTGTTTCTCCTTAGAGTTTTTTATTGAGACTTCATAGCCCAGCCACTTTTCTGGTATCGGGTGGTCTTCTGTAAGTCTTGTGTTCACGAAATGAAAAGAACAAACATACGGTCGTTTCGGTGGTTTCTTCAAATGTAAAGCTTTTAACCACAGGCGAAGGGTGCGGTAAAGTAGGTTTTATGTTGGACATTCGTTAGACATTCGCCAAGCAAATTAAGGGACTGTCTCAAAACTGCACACACACACACACACACACACACACACACACACACACACACACACACACACACACACACACACACACATAAGCATTCCAAGGTGCGAAACCACGCAAAGCATACTAATAAAATGTAAATATGTGAATTAAGTGGACAACCTATTTTGCGTCAATACTGCCGACGTTGTCTTTGCTGCTATATATTTATGTTTAACATAGGCCTTCCACAACTCTCTCCCCATATGTCGAATATATCACCAATGAGGCTTATCATATGTTACCAAGCAGCAGCAGCGCCGCGTCAGACACGTTTCTGGTGTGCAGAGATATAGAAAACGCCACGCAACAGAAACGCCAAGTAAATCTTTCTTTTGTACCAGTTATTATGACAACCTCTAACTGCACAAACAATCCCGGTCTTCCTTGAAGCCATAACGATGAGTTAGTTGTTATGAATACTTGTTTGATTAACCGCTACGGTGAGCTCGCCAGTAACCGGAAGTGCCTGACCGGAAGTCTCGCACAAAATACCGTCAACTGGCTGCATCCGTATTTCCGTTAAAAATAAGGTGAATACAGTAGTTGTGCTAACGGTAAAGCCGTTGGTTCAGTCCAAAATGGCGGCCGCGCTACCGAAGTGCCACCTAGTGGCTGTTGTCAAAACTGCAACGGAGTTTCGCCTCTTGGTACTTCTATACTCTTTGACTGCAGTAGGCTATCTATGGCATACTATAATGCTAATTTATGTGTCATGTGAATTCGGCCATCTGTCACTATCAAGGAACTTTCACTATGTCAGCCATTTCCGCGAGCGGCCAGGCCTGCTTCTACATTGGATGTGGCGAGAGGCGACACGACACAACAAACTCCCAACCATAAACTGAACGCTTGTGATGTAGTACTCGAGTCGTCTCGAGACCGATTTCTGCTTTCTCGGACTCGTCTCGGACTTGTTCCGTCTTGACTCGGTCTCGACCCTTCAAAGACTCGGTCTTGACTCGGTCTCGGACCACAGTGGGAGGAGAAGGACTCGTAATTTCAGACCGAGTCCTCGAGATTTTTTTTTAATGTTCAAATAATAATAATAAAATGCAATGTCGACGGGCATTATTTGAAAATGACATCCCATGGTGCAATGCAAAGATCCTGCCGTCAGAGCCGTTTATTTATCTCCGGTGAGTGTCACTGTCAGTAGGTCAGTGTCTTCAGTTGCTGCATGGTGTGAGCGGCGGCAAGATGAGCAACGAGTCTGCCATCATCAAATTCGCCTTTCAGAACCACAAACCATTTACCGGAAAATATTTGAAGAAAAAGCACACTGCGCGGTGCCAATTCTGCAACACATCGATAACTGAAACCTATGGTACAACTTCTAACTTCCATCGCCACGTTAGAAGAAATCATCCTGACAGGTGAGTGCAGTAATATATTTGTTGAGCTATGCTATGCTCGATAACATATTTGTGCTTCACCTAACCATGCCTGAGTAGAAAATGTGTTTGACATAAAGCTGTTAGTTTTAGTTTTACATTATAATGCTGGTCTCATTGTTAATATGTAGGTATTAATACGTAATTTTCAAAGATAGAAAGAAACAGACAGACACGTATAATCACAATAATTTATTTATTGAGAAAATGTCAAAACCGGTACCAAAAGTCGTTCACATGACGATGTGTCGCAGTCCTCTATGGCAGTATATAATAGTTTTGTATGAGGTAACGTTACAGTGCAGAATTTAAGTTATTAATCCATGAAAATGTTGATTCGGTTCGCTGTTCGCTCTGTGAAGGCGCGCGCGCTTCTCCATTTCAAATGTAGCACACACGGCATGTCGCAATCTGTGACGAAGCATGCGAGAGCCAATGAGCGTTTGATATCACTGCTGTAAAACATGTCGTAACGCTTCGGGCGCAATTTTTGAATTTGAATTCACTACGAGCGCGGGATTTGACGTTTACGGTCTCTGCTGAGAATGGAGATGAAGATCACTGGATAAAGGGCTGAATTTGGATCTGTTTCTTGCAAACAACGTATGGATTGTAAAGATATGGATTACATCAAGCTAATAAAATGTATGTCTTTTGTGAATTTATGTTGTGTTTTAGTGTATTATGGGTCTATAGGAGAAAACGCTTTTGTGTCTCACGGTAAATAAACCAAATATTACAAAATGGTTAAACGATTAAAGAAGGTATTTTTAAGGTTTTAAAGTCACAAAGTGTATTCTTGTTTAACACCATGTAGGCTAATCCTCCGAAACGAGTTTGCAGCAGAAGGCACGAACAGAGCGAAATGTTATTATTTATGAGTAGCCTAACGTTATTATATGAGTAACGTTAATGTTAAACTATTAATAAATGCGACTGAAAATTTTATTGATAAGACAATTGAATGCAATTGAGTCAAAACATTAATGCGACGATTTTAACATGCATAATAAGTTAAATAGGAATACGTACAAATTTGTATGTCGGTGAAGTTGTTTATACGTAAATAAATTACGTTTTTGTGCTGTCAATACGTAAATGTTATACGTTTTAGTGCTGTAAATACGTCAGTATTATACGTTTCTGTGTGTATAAAACGTAAATAAATGTACATATGGTAGAACTACATTTTACGTAAAAATACACACATATTTTCATGAGATCATGTTGCATAATGACATAGAATAGATGGTATTTTGAGTTGCTAAAACAAACAAAACAAAAAAGCCACGAGCCACCCACCACTGGTGTCTTTTTCTGACGCCCAGAGCTATTGATACGATAGCTATCTAGCCTACTTGACCAAGTAGTCCAACTTGAGATCAGAGATGTGAACTGTAAGTTGTCTAATTAACACAGTTAGTGGAAAGGCTTAAGCAGGAGAATACCATAAACAAATGTATCTTAGATGGTGTCAGGGACATTCTATTTTATCAGTGAGTGTTGAATGTTTAATGTCAAGTGGCCATTTAGCTACTCAATTAGTTTGTTTGTGAATGCTAACCGTTAGCATCTATACGGATTTCTCCATAGGCGTTAGCTATGCTAACCAATTGGTTTCAATTCATTTTTAATGTGTCTAAATGCACTCAGGAAACCAATACCAATAACATATATTTTGTTTGTCTGCTTTACAGTTTTACAGTGAGTCTTAAGTCAAGCTTTGAAGAGAATTTCGGCGTCCTGCTTTTCTTGGGAAACGTTATCTATCTGCCGAGCTTGTAACCACACACACAAGAGCAGGGGCAAAATACATTAGTTGTTCGTCTGAGCTACACACTTAGTAGTTGTCTTGAATAGGGCACTCAGTGTCGTGTCGAGTTGAATATTACTTGAATTATATATTGTTCTACATAGGTTATTTTAGTGCTTGTGTGTAAGACAACAAGAGAGACTCTGCTTCCTCTAATGTCCACATACAGTGTTGATTAAAATTAGTCACATCTACAACATCTGCATCTTGTTTAATTGTTAATCTACATTAATATTGTTACATAAAGCCTTTGTTACAACATTCAGCAGTATGTAGACATAGGCTGATAATTTTGAGTAGGCAGCCTAATATTATTTCCACCATTAAGATTGCTCTGCAGTGAAAGGAGTTGTGGGCTGGCTAGGTGGCTACAGGTGGTTACAAATTTGAATATTAATAATTTTGAATAGTAATAATAGGCTGTCCTTGGTCATTTTCTTTCACATCAGGAATGTGGAAATGACCTTGCATGTATTAGGCTAGGCCTAGGCTATTTTGGATTAGAAAAGAAGGTGACCAAGTTCCAACAGACAGTAAGAGAGCTGCCTTTAAAACTTATAAATGATCTCAACGTATATAGTTTTGCAATGAATAGTTTATAATAGAGAACATTATGAAGTTTAAAAAATGCTGATATATAATAATTTGTGGATGTTCCCTCTCTCTTACAGGTTCCTGGAGTACAAGGCAGCACAAGACCAAACTGACGTTGCACAACCATCAGTATCTGCGTGCTTCTCCAATGTTTTGGTCTACAGTTCTAAATCCCCTCGGCAGCAAGCAATCAATGCATCCATCATTAAGGACTTGGTAATTGGCTGTGGACTGCCTCTGGCTTTGGTGGAGAATTGCTACTTTAGAAAATTTCTGAAAGTCAAGGACTCAAAATATACCCCCATCTCGAGAAGTACTATCTCCGAGAAAAGAATCCCAGTACTGGTGAACCAAGTGAAGCAGACTATTGTTGAAAGATTGCAGAGTCAACCATCTGTCTCTGTAACCGTTGATATCTGGTCTGACCGCAGACTGCGGTCCTTTCTTGGCGTCACTGCGCATGCAGTACACTGCTCTAATGGATCCTGTGTGCTTGAACCGTACCTGCTTGAATGTCGGCGGTTTACAGGACGGCACAGTGGTGAGAGGATTTCTGCAGCTTTTGAGGAAATACTTGAAGAATATGGCATCACGCAAAAAGTTGTTATATTATAACAGACAATGCCGCCAACATGAAGTGCGCTTTCAAAGTGCAAATGCCCCTGCAGCAAGCCTCTGACACAGAAAGCGAGAATGATCTTGATGATGAGGAGTTATGGGAGGACACTGATGAGGACACAGAACTTGGGCTATTGGGGGAGAGGCTTTCTTGTTTTGCCCATTCTCTTCAGTTAGTTGTCTCAGATGGAATGAAAGAGGTCAAATCAATTAGTCTTGCCATTGCTAAAGCATCTCGCATTTCTACCCTCTTACACACCAGCTCGGCTTTCAAAGACACATTTGAAAGCACATGTGGAACAACAAAAACTGTACCTGCAGCGAACAACACCAGATGGAATAGTACATTTAAACAACTACAAGCACTGACTTCTCTGGATCACAAAACATTGACCGAAATGTGTCTTAACGACTTTTCAGATGTTGTTTTCACGCCACGTGAGTGGAACCAACTCAGAGACTTAACCTCAATTCTAGCTCCTTTTGCTGAGGCTACTAACTTAACAGAGGGGGAAAAAGTCGTAACTATCAGCATCATTGTGCCGACTGTTGTTGACCTGAACACCCATTTAATAAAACGTGAAACAACTCATATACTGTGTAGACCCATCGCAAGGGCACTACACGGATCACTGAAAAAACGCTTCCAGGGGATTTTTGAACAGTTTGACATGGCTGGGAAAACTGGGAAGGAGGAGCCATTCAACAACAAAATCTACACCCTTGCCACAATGCTGGACCCACAGTTTGGCCTAAATTGGGTGGATCTCGATGTGATGTGCAAGCAGGGTGCAGCATACCAGAGGCGATACAGAGAGGACCTGAAAAAATCACTGAAAGGTTAGTACATAAACTGATGTATGAAAACTTACTGTAAATTCGTATCATATTTGCGCACCAGAACATATTAAACTGGGTGTATTACATTTTACCACAGAGTGCAAGGGTAATAACATACAATAGTGATGTTATTCCAGGATTACATTTAACATATTTAACATAACACAGCGTGATCATAATCTCTAGTCTACATAACATTTGATATGACGTGCTCATGCCCTCATGTCTCACAGAAACACTGGTTGCAGAGGTTGAGAAATGTGCTGAGAGATACGGAGGAGAACAAGATGACTTGGACGCCACATTGGAAGAGGATGATGACTCCCCACCAAAGAAATGTGGTCGCATGCTGTCGAGGTACAAATCCCTCAAAAAGCGCAGCACAGGGGAGCAAACATCTGTTGCTACGCAGGTTGCAAAATAGTTAAGACTGCTCCTCTAAACAATTCCCAATCTAGCTTAGTCTGTAGGCCTAACTGTTGATTATTAACTGGGGTGATATTAAATCATGAATATCAAAACTGACATGTTGAGACAAAATCTCGACTCGGACTTGCTTCCTCAAAGACTCGGTCTTGACTCGGACTCGACTGTATTTGAAAAACAACGGACTCGGTCTCGACTCGGACTCGACCCTTCAAAGACTCGGTCTTGACTCGGACTCGACTGTATTTGAAAACCAACGGACTCGGTCTCGACTCGGACTTGACCCTTCAAAGACTCGGTCTTGACTCGGACTCGGCATAGGCGGTCTCGTCCCCATCACTACTGAACGCACGTTCTTAATGTAGCCCACCTCTAAATTTTGCCATTCATTCTCTCTACCAATCCATTCGTTTGTGGATGTTATGGCGAGCATTGGCCTCTTTAAATGTTGAGAATTTTGCACACACTTTTGTTAATCTGCAATCATAAGGGAAATAAAAATATTTATAAAAGTAATATTTAATCTCTCAACAACATAGTGAATTTCTGCCTAGGACTGAATGAAGTACTTACAGCATTGACAGATTATTTCCCCTGGTCAGTAAGAATCAATTTGGGGGCTTCGAACCGATGGACAAATTTAATTATGCATTTTGTCACTTCCTTGGCTGCCTTTGATGTCAAAGGTTAGGGCCATTTCATGAAGTAATCGATCATCATGCAAATGTATTGATGTCCATGCTTGGTTTCCATCGATTTCCCAATTAGGTCCATCCCCACCAACTCAAATGGCTGAGAAACCTTATAGCAAAAGATTTTCACATTAAAATAGTTTTTGTCCAGACACTTAATTTATACTGCCTGGTTTGCAAATACACAATCAAGATGTTTCTAGATGTGTACTGTAAATACCAGGGTAACATTTGTATTAATCATTTTGAACGATAGAGAAAAAAAGTTATATAAAAACTGACTATGAAATAACAAGCCTTATCATTGAATAATTGTATAACGTATATTGTTTCCCTTGTTTTGGTCTGGCCACAGTGTGCAGTTTTTGAGATATAGAATTACATGTGGCATGTTAAATTACACATTTTGATATATTTGTTTCAAATATGCTTTGAGGCAATTATATTAGTACTGGTATTGGTTTCAGTGCATTGGGTTTTGCAAAGAGGCTTGATTATTGACCATAGGGGTGAACACTGCCGTTTAGTGGGTGTTGTTCCTCACATTCATTTATAGACTTGTCTTTGCTCTGCAAGTCATGCAAGGTAATACATTTTTCATCAACAGCAATAAACTTAAATGTTATTGCAATTCTATAGATTTAGGCACATCTGCATAATAAGCCAGGTCACTTAGACAACCTATACTTTATTACAATGTAATGTCTTAATTGTGGGAAATGTCATGTGTATTGTACTTGTCATGATTCCTGTTTTGTGTTCCCCTTGTGTGGACTTTCTGTTCTGTGCCATGTTTTGTAGTCCTTTGTAGTTTTTCTTGTTGATTAGTTCCTGATTGTTCCCAGGTGTGTCTTGTTTGCCAATCTCCCCTTGAGTGTATATATACCCAAGTATTTCTCATGTTCTTTGTCTAGTGTTGTTCTTCGTTGGATGTTTATTGTGAGTTGTTTCAGTTTCTGGATTTTCCCTGTGTTTGGATTTTGGTCTTTGTCTGTTTTCTTGTTATGCTCTGCCTGGATTTACTTTCTGACTGTTTTGTTAATAATAAATGTCAAACTGCACCTGGATCCAATGTCCTGTCTTTACTGAAACAGCCACCATTACAGTACTGCACAACTGTGCCATGATTATGTTGGACAGTGTCAGTGACTCAGTCCAAGATTTATTTGACCGGTCTATATGAAGGTCGTAAAAGCATGCTTGTAAATTGGAATTGTTGGGGAGTAATAGGGCGAAATAAAAAAATTCTGGCCATTCGCGAAACAGCTGTGTCGTCATCAGAGCTCTGGAGAAGATGCGCTGGCTGAGTCCTCCGGCTGCTCTCAAAACGCTCTCGAGGTACTTTGATGCCATACGACACAGTCACGTGGCACCGCTGTCTCAAGAAGTCAGACAAAATTTCTAACCGGCATGCACTGCTTCAAGTCAGCCGCAGATCGGCGCAGTGCTGTATGAAGTCGAACAAGCCTTTTGCTCAATCTTGTTCCCTTTCGAGGGAACTTGCGCTGCGTCGAGAATCGATACATTGGGGAACGCCTTTGGCATGACGCGTCTGAAGTCTGTATGGAACTAGTCCAATCTTGATTGGTGTTGTGTAATAACGTCACTCGTGACGTCGCATGTGACGGTGATGCGGAAGCTATAAAAGGATGCCGGCACATAACCGCGTTAGCTTTCTGTCTTCAGCAAGCGTTCTGTGTGACTGTATTGTCTTATTTGGTGTTGTCTGTCTATCTCAATATATATGGCGAATATAGAGAAACGACTCGGGCGGTGTGCGTCCCCTTGCCCACGGTATTTGAGCGAGGATGACACGCACTCGTTCTGTGTTGTTTGTCTGGGAGTGGAGCATGCACGGGCAGTGCTCGAGGGCGCTGTCTGTGCAAACTGTTTTCAGTTACCTATGAAAAAGCTCCACTCCCGTTTGAGCCTGTTCGATCAATTCGATCAAGCTCGCGTTCCCAGTGCATCAGGTCCCGCGTCTGTTGAGGCAGCGCGCCGCTTGTAAGCATGGGATTCACACGTGGGGCTGGCATATAATACTGAGACGGTTGCGACCCTTTCTCAGTGTTTATTAACCAGCTCCACTGGTCTCGCGCACGGTTCGGAAGCCCGCGCTGCGGCTTCTTCCGACCGTGTTAAAGACCCGGCGTTTGATTTATCTGGCTCCGAGGAGTTAGATATTATCAACACCGAATCACGTGGATATGGGGATTCGCCACCCCATATTCCCGTTATTGAGGAGTTGCTGGAGGTTGTAACCAGGGCAGTGGCTAAATTAAATGTTGAATGGCCATTTAAATAGCAGGAAGCGACTAAGAAAAATAAAATGGATGAGCGCTTCCTGCAGACCCAGTCACAATCTTCGTGTCAGAGCCTTCCCTTTTTCACTGAGGTATCGAGATCGTGGAAAAATCCATGTTCATCTCAATTATTTTCCCCCATGTATATATTTACTCATCCATTAGGGAATCTAATGAGAATGGTTATGAGGTGATGCCTCGGGTTGAGGAATATTTTGCGAAATATTTTCTCCCCGACATTGCGTCACTCCTGATAGCTCAGACACTTCCCTCCAAATCTCGTACATCGAATTTGTTAGGGAAAGCATATATGGCGGTGGGTCGAGCCGGTGCATGCCTACACACGATGGGGTTTTTACAGGCATACCAGGCTGACCTCTTCAAAGAGGTGGATGACAACTGGGAGGTCTCACTCGACGGTATTACTGAATTTCGAAGAGTGGCTGACTTATCTCTTCGTATCATTAACCCTTCAAGGTCTAAGGGGTTTTAAGTCCGCCAGGCACTATGTTAATATTTCGGCTTCTGGAAGGGTCAATTTTCATGGCAGAGTGAAGAGAGTCATATTTCTGGATTCTATAGACTCTCAGCTATAAGGTGCATGCATTGACAATACACTTCTTGAGACACTTGTATGGGTTCTGATGTGATATATCACCAAGAAATACAAAAAACGGAAGTTAAAATTTTTGTTTTTTATTATATAAAAATAGCAAACCATAATGAATAAGGGATTTTACATCAAATATTGATTATTCAAAGGGTTTAGAACACCTGTAAAAAATTGGGTGAAAAAATATAAAGAAACAAAATAAATATTTACATTTCTGTGACTGTAGTCACCATACGTTTTTTGGGAAAAAACACAGAATATTAGGTTAGGTTAGGTTAGGTTAGGTATACTTTATTGTCCCGACGGGACATTTTTTGGGGGCTCACGAACACAGCCACTGCATTGCCAAACATATAAAACAAACACATTACATAATGACAGAGTAGAAAGATACACTTTTACAATCAAGTAATTGGCCTCACGCTACTGTATACACTGGAAAGTAATTGGCATCACGCCACTCTATACACTGGAAAGTAATTGGCATCACGCCACTCTGTACACTGGAAAGTAATTGGCATCACGCCACTCTGTACACTGGAAAGTAATTGGCATCACGCCACTCTATACACTGGAAAGTAATTGGCATCACGCCACTCTGTACACTGGAAAGTAATTGGCATCACGCCACTCTTTACATAATTGCACTGTGCACTGTATTTGCACATCATTATTCTTACATGTTGTGCCACATGTGAAAGCAGTTACGCTCTGGCTGTAGGCAGAGTGGCACATCACACTCATTACATTTCCATGAAGTGTCCTTTCTTGGGACCCCATCTGCCTTACATTTCTCACACCTCAGCCTTGCAATTGGTTTTGATTGGCACAGGTGTATGTCCAGTTCTCCTCTGTACAGGCACGGCCCCGACTGTGACACCACACAGCTCAGCCACAAGCTGCTCCACGTAGGCCCTGTGGGTGATGAGGTGGGTGGCTTTGGTACTGGTATGTTTGTTGTCTCCCAGGATCCATCCCTATTTTTCTGCTTCCTCTTGACAGTGTCCCCATCATAAGCAACATGGACACTGCTGCACATTGCCACCTCCCTGTTGTCCATCCACTTGGTGAAGACAAGGTTATCTTCTCTTATCCACCTGAGAGATCCTCTGGGGGATTTCTTGGTCAGTTTATTTATTTTTGTTTTTGGAGCCTCCTTCCTCCCTTCACGAATGGTACCACAGGCTCCAAATTTGAGGGGTGATAACCACTGCCTAGGAAAGATGGCCTCATCAATTTCACCACAGAGTCAAATGAAAGCCCTAGCCCAGAGGCCAACCTGCTTTTACCTGTGTATATGTTGAAGTCACAGGTATAGCCATTGCTGGAGTCTGCCAGCACAAACAGCTTTATCCCCCACTTGGTGGGTTTGGCTTTCATGTACTGGGTCATCCCAGTTCTTGCCTTGGTGGCCACCATCCTCTCATCAATGGAAATCTGCTTCCTGGGATGGTAGGCAGACTGACAGGCGGCCTTTATCTCAGTCATCAGTGGCTTCAAACGAAAGAGTGTGTCATACTCATCTGGCTGAGTCTGCTTCTTTCTGTCATTTACCACATCTTCCTCTGGGTCACTCATATGGATATTCCAAGATATGGTACGGAACCTATCCCGTGTCATGACTGTGTTTGGAAAATTCACAGAAAACATATTTTTTCTCTTCCAATAGTCATTTACTGCTGGCAGCTTTAGAACTCCCATGTACAAAACTAATCCAATGAATTGGAACATCTCTGCAGGGTTGATGGTGGTCCACTTGTACTTTTTCCCAGCAGCAATGTTTCTCTCTGCCAGCTTGTTTGTGTTGGCACACAATGTCCTGATTGAATCAGCACTAAAAAAGTGCTTGAAAAGGCCGAGGGGGCTTTGCTCTACAGACGTGTCCAATTGCACTCCAGGTTCCAGTCTGGGGCAAAACCTTTGTGGAATGGGAGCCACATCAGGATCCTTTTCTGTCTTCCATCCTTGTTCTGGCTGGTCTGGTGGTGCTGGACATCTGACAGGTGAAAGTGACTGGCTGCATCCTACAGGGGAGCCAAACTGACTCTGTGACACAGAGGGCCTCCTTCCTCTACGACGTAACCTCAAGGTAGGGGTCGCAAACCGTCCTCTTGGTGGCTCTGTGGCAGTGCTGGAGGAGCCGGGTCGAGGAGTAGAAATGGATCTGTGGGCTGCAGGAGTAGAAATGGATCTGTGGGCTGCAGGAGGTGAAATGGATCTGTGGGCTGCAGGAGGAGACCTGGATCTGTGGGCTGCAGGAGGATAAATGGATCTGTGGGCTGCAGGAGGTGAAATGGATCTGTGGGCTGCAGGAGGATAAATGGATCTGTGGGCTGCAGGAGGAGACCTGGATCTGTGGGCTGCAGGAGGAGAAATGGATCTGTGGGCTGCAGGAGTAGAAATGGATCTGTGGGCTGCAGGAGGTGAAATGGATCTGTGGGCTGCAGGAGGAGACCTGGATCTGTGGGCTGCAGGAGGATAAATGGATCTGTGGGCTGCAGGAGGTGAAATGGATCTGTGGGCTGCAGGAGGATAAATGGATCTGTGGGCTGCAGGAGGAGACCTGGATCTGTGGGCTGCAGGAGGAGAAATGGATCTGTGGGCTGCAGGAGGATAAATGGATCTGTGGGCTGCAGGAGGAGACCTGGATCTGTGGGCTGCAGGAGGTGAAATGGATCTGTGGGCTGCAGGAGGATAAATGGATCTGTGGGCTGCAGGAGGAGACCTGGATCTGTGGGCTGCAGGAGGAGAAATGGATCTGTGGGCTGCAGGAGGAGAAATGGATCTGTGGGCTGCAGGAGGATAAATGGATCTGTGGGCTGCAGGAGGAGAAATGGATCTGTGGGCTGCAGGAGGAGACCTGGATCTGTGGGCTGCAGGAGGAGACCTGGATCTGTGGGCTGCAGGAGGAGACCTGGATCTGTGGGCTGCAGGAGGAGAAATGGATCTGTGGGCTGCAGGAGGAGAAATGGATCTGTGGGCTGCAGGAGGAGAAATGGATCTGTGGGCTGCAGGAGGAGACCTGGATCTGTGGGCTACAGGAGAAGACCTGGATCTGTGGGCTGCAGGAGGAGCAGAAGCGGTGCTGTGTAGAAAAGGGCGAGCAGTCTGGGTCCTGGGTTCAGCAGAAGATGTACTCGGCTGCTCTGGGGTTTCCTGGGGTACCCGGCTGCCTGCTGTGAGTGTGTTTGCTTCGGTGCTGTAAGCTCCGTCTTAGCCTCGTATTTCTTTGTTTTGAACCATCATTTACTACAATTTGTAGTTGTTTATACTAAATACAGCTTACCCAACATCTCAGATTGACATCGCTAGCTTCCATTACTACTAGCACAACACGCTAATTCGCTACTGCTAGCCTGTTAACGCGCCACCCGTGCGCTCAGCTGTTTTATTTATTTATTTTTCTCTTGCGCGCTCGCGCCTTTGAGTTAATAAAAGCTCAGGTAAGTAATAATCAGTCAACAAACACGGTGAGTAATGTCTTGTCCTGTTATTGTCACCTGTACTTCATGTCACATGTTTAGCATAGACTTCTCTGTTGGCAATGTAGGATTTATATGTGATAAATGTAAGGAGACAGTTAGGCTGACAGAGAAGATTTCAGAATTAGAGACACGCATCCAAACTTTAATTGAGGATAGTAAGAGTGCTAGAGCTTTAGATACTATTTTGGATGCGCATAGCATAGTGAACTCTTTACATGATTCGGTTCCAGCTGAAGTAGAGCCTGTGCAGCCGGGCAAATGGGTGACAGTGAGGGATCGCTCTAGTCGCGGATCAAAAAACCACTCTTCCGGTCCGATTACCACAACAAATCGATTTGCCCCGCTCAGTGAAACACCCACTGAGAATTCTGTTGATTGTGCCCTAGTAATTGGTGATTCGATCACACGGAACGTGAAAATAGAGACACCAGCGAACATAGTCACATGTTTGCCGGGAGCCAGAGCGCCTGACATCAAAGCAAATTTAAAAGTGTTGGCTAATGCTAATCGTAAATTCTCTAAGATCATTATTCATGTCGGCACTAATGATGTTCGACTCCGCCAGTCGGAGATCACCAAAATTAATATTAAAGAGGTGTGTGAACTTGCAAGTACGATGTCAGGCACTGTAATTTGCTCTGGCCCCCTTCCTGTTCGCAGGAGTGATGAGATAGTTAGTAGATTGTGTTCACTGAATCGCTGGCTGTCTGAGTGGTGTCCGTGTAATAATATAGAATTCATAGACAATTGGAAAAGTTTTTGGGGCAAACCTGACCTGTTGAAAAGAGATGGTATTCATCCCTCCTGGGATGGTGCTGCTCTTCTATCTAGTAATATGGCTCATAGTCTTAGAGCTCAAACATGACAAATTGGGCACCAGGTCAGGAAGCAGACAGACTGGCTAAACCAACCGTCTGCTAGCGGCCTCGCGTCACCCAGGTCAGATAAATCCCATCACATAGAGCCTCTTTCACCTAGCTATCATCATATAGAGACTGTGTCTGTTCCCCGATTTTGGAAATCCAAAAAATGTTTAAACCTATCTAAGGTTAAAAATTTAATTGATGTTCAACAAATAAAAAACAGCTATAATACAGATGAGCAAATGCTAAAGCTTGGGTTGCTGAATATTCGATCGCTTACTTCAAAAGCACTCATTGTTAATGATATGATTTCAGATAATAACCTAGATGTGCTGTGTTTGACAGAAACCTGGCTAAAACCAAGCGATTACATTACATTAAATGAGTCCACCCCGCAAGACTACTGTTATAAACATGAACCTCATCTTAAACGCAAAGGGGGTGGTGTTGCTGTAATTTATAGTAATATTTTCAAAACCACTAAGAAATCAAGTTTCGAATATAATTCTTTTGAAGTGTTAGTGCTTAATGTAAAAATATATAGTATAAATGATAAATCACGTTTGAGATTTGTGCTGGCTACTGTATACAGGCCACCAGGGCACCATACAGACTTTATCAAAGAATTTGCGGACTTTCTATCAGAGTTAGTATTGGCTGCAGATAAAGTACTAATTGTTGGTGATTTGAATATACACATCGATAATGAAAAAGATGCATTGGGTTTGGCATTTAAAGACATTGTAAACTCAATTGGAGTTAGACAACACGTGTCAGGACCTACTCATCGTCGTAATCATACTCTAGATCTAATATTATCACATGGAATAGATGTTGATGCCGTTGAAATTCTGCAGCAGAGCGATGACATCTCAGATCATTATCTAGTCTCGTGTAAATTACATTTAGCCAAGGCTGCAAAGCCGACTCCGTGTTACAAATATGTTAGACCTATCACTTCTGCTACTAAAGATTGCTTTATTAATAATCTTCCTGATCAGTTTCATCATTTTAGCATCCCGGATAGCTTAGAAAAACTTGATATTGCAACAGAAACTTTTAACTCTCTCTTTTCCAGCACTTTAGACACAGTTGCTCCTTTGCGCTTAAAGAAGATTAAAGAAAATAATCCAACGCCGTGGTACAACGAGCACACTCGGGCCCTTAAGAGAGCAGCCAGAAAAATGGAGCGCAACTGGAAGAAAACAAAATTAGAGGTATTTCGCATTTCATGGAAAGAGAGCTCGATTGCTTACAGAGAGGCTTTAAAAGCTGCTAGATCTGCTTATTTTTCAAACCTATTAGAAGAAAATAAACATAATCCTAGGTATTTATTTGAAACAGTGGCTAAACTAACGAAAAAGAAAGCTTCAAACACAGAAGGTTCCAAGCAGCACAGCAGTAATGACTTTATGAACTTCTTCACTTATAAGATTGATAATATCAGGGATAAAATTATAACTATGCAACCGTCTACTACAGTATCGCATCAGGCAGTGCATTGTAGTCTCCCTGAGGAAAAATTTGATTCATTCATTGCTATAGGAGAGGAAGAATTTACTAAACTCGTTAAATCATCTAAATCTACAACATGTATGTTAGACCCTATACCGACTAAGCTAATGAAAGAGATGCTTCCAGAGGTCATAGATCCTCTTCTTAATATCATTAATTCATCTTTGTCTCTAGGATACGTACCAAAAAACTTTAAGCTGGCTATGATTAAACCGCTTGTTAAAAAAATGCAACTTGATCCTTCAGAATTAGTCAATTACAGGCCGATCTCGAATCTACCTTTTCTGTCAAAGATACTAGAAAAGGCAGTATCTTCACAACTATGTTCCTTTCTAGAAAGAAATGATATCTGCGAGGATTTTCAGTCCGGATTTAGACCATACCATAGTACTGAGACTGCTCTCGTTAGAGTAACAAATGATTTGCTCTTATCATCCGATCGTGGTTGTGTCTCTCTATTAGTGTCACTCGATCTTAGTGCTGCGTTTGACACCATTGACCACAACATTCTTTTAAATAGACTAGAAAACTATGTTGGCATTAGTAGAATTGCACTAGCATGGTTTAAATCATACTTATCTGACCGTTATCAGTTTGTAGCAGTAAATGAAGAGATGTCTTATCAATCACAAGTTCAGTATGGCGTACCACAGGGCTCAGTACTAGGACCGCTGCTGTTCACTCTGTACATGCTACCATTAGGAGATATCATTAGGAAACATGGAATTAGCTTCCACTGTTATGCCGACGATACTCAGCTCTATATTTCTTCAAAACCTAACGAAACTTACCAATTCACTAAATTAACAGAATGCATAGCTGATATAAAAAATTGGATGACTCGTAATTTCCTACTTCTAAATTCTGAAAAAACAGAGATTCTAATTATTGGACAAAAAACTTCCTCACGTAATAACCTAGAATACTGTCTAACACTTGATGGCTGCTCTGTTAAGTCTTCGTCGTCGGTTAGGAACCTGGGTGTGCTCTTTGATACCAATCTTTCATTTGAAAGTCACGTGTCTAGTATCTGTAAAACCGCATTTTTCCATCTTAAAAATATATCTAAATTACGTCATATGCTCTCATTGACAAATGCGGAACAATTAGTCCATGCATTCATGACCTCAAGGCTAGATTATTGTAATGCTCTACTGGGTGGTTGCCCTGCACGCGTAATAAACACACTACAGCTAGTTCAAAACGCAGCAGCTCGAGTTCTTACCAGAACCAGGAAGTATGACCATATTAGCCCGGTTCTGTCAAAACTGCACTGGCTCCCTATTAAACATCGCATCAATTTTAAAATATTGCTGATTACTTACAAAGCACTAAATGGTTTAGCTCCGCAGTACTTGAGCGAGCTCTTAACGCATTATACTCCTTCACGTCTATTGCGATCTCAAAATTCCGGCCAGTTGATAATACCTAGAATATCTAAATCGACTGCTGGCGGTAGATCCTTTTCCTATTTAGCACCAAAACTTTGGAACAGCCTTCCTACCATTGTCCGGGAAGCAGACACACTCTGTCAGTTCAAATCTAGATTAAAGACACATCTCTTTGACATAGCGTTCACATAATACATTATAGACTTCTATAATTCAATATTAGGCTGCATAGATTAGGTCAGCTGGAACCGGGAACACTTCCCATAAATCCTGATGTACTTGTTACATCATGAGAAGAATGGCATCTACGCTAATTTTAGTGTCTTTGTTTATCCCAAGGTTTTCCCGCAGCCTGCCGGATCCAGGCCGTTTCCAGATCTGATGAAGGACCTTCGCCTGGACCCGATGTCAACGCAGTGCTGAAGTGCCAACTAGTCTCTCCCTATGGAGGATCCCTTTCCCACTCTACAGATAACGCGTCGTCGGGAAAACTCAATTTGCGTATCTACCCCGAATTGATAAAATAAAATAAATTTCTGAATCAAAACTATAAGGAAACACCAGTAATTTGTTTAGGCTTGGTTTGCAGGGAATTCCAAACCTGCACACATATATTCAAACGCACATAACTATAGAACCCGTTCTTAATGCACATCTGAACGCCATCAGCGTTTCTCACAGGTTCGCGTTTAAAGTCTGTGTAGAGAGAATGGTGTCGTCTTGGCGGCCCTAATTTAAAAACAAATGATCGTTGCGACGGAAGCGAATCAATCAAAACTAACTTTAGCTGGAAAATAACTTTATTAAAGAACCGCTATAAAGCCAAAACAATCTTACGTTAAATTATACATTTATCTCTGTAAAGCTGCTTTGAGACAATCTACTAGAGTTGAGCCGGATACTCGGCTGAAACGAGTATCCGGTACAGATAAAGCACTTTCGTCGAGTACGAGTATTATACGAGTAATACGAGTCAATATCTGTGCTCGGATTGAAAAAAAAAGAAAGTTATGTTGAGATTAGGGCTGGGCGATATATCGATATATTTATTTATTTATTTATTTTTTAATGCGATATGGAATTAGACCATATCGCATACCGATATAGTTCAAATTTGCGCTGTGATCCTTGCTCCAAGCAAGCTGCTGACCCGTAGCTCTCTGCACTGCTCCCCGCACCCCGCCCCTCCTTTTCCACTTTGCGTGCGTGTTTAGAGCATGTTATGTTATAACATGAAATAAAGTCTTTCACCTCAGAAAAACGGACTTTCTTGTCCTGTCAGCTGTAGTCGTAGCGCACACTCAATTGCACGCGCAAATGCGGCGTTGCGCGCTGTGTATCGCCTCACTGTATATAAAGTGCAAAAGAAAGTACGAGCATGCAACGCCGTTACGTTGTAAATTACACGAAATAAAAGTAATGCAGGTATGATTTTCATTCTATTCACCAGGAGCAGTTTCCATGTTTCATTAACAGTTCTTGTATTGTGTAGGCTATTCACCATGGTAACTGTCGTTTCCATATTAACCCCAAAATGCCACTATTTTTCTTTGTGTTATTTTTTATATTTTTAAATGACTGTGGTGGCTCATACCAACATTGTATTAACAAAAACTAGTTTCGGACTGCTATTTAATACCTTTAGCATAGGCCTAATGTTTATTTATTAGTACTAGTCTTTACTATTAGTCATATTCTTACAATTTATGTTAAGTAAAGGGGGACAGTACTTGTGTGTGTGTTAACAAATTTTGAAAAAAATAAAACATGAAAAATAAAAAATATTGGGATATATATATCGTATATCGAAATTCAGCCTAAATATATCGGGATATGACTTTTGGTCCATATCACCCAGCCCTAGTTGAGATGAAAACTCTTGTTCATTACATTTTACTTCATAATTGCAACAGCATGTGTTGTATTCATTGTTGCAAAACTTGTTCTGTAGTTCGTTTGTTATCGTGATCAAAACCATTGATCTGAAGCTCAATGCTGATGCTGTCATGTAAATATTTTTTTAATCAGCAATAAATATAACAATTTCTGATCAACCCATATCAATTGCATGCTTAAAATAACATACCGGTTAAAGCCCCGCCCATTTTAAGACAACCCGACTCACTTCCGGGTTAAATCCCGCCCACTTCCGGGTTAGGCCCCGCCCAGTCCGAGTACAGATACAGATACAGATAATTCATATGGTTAACAGATACAGATACAGATACAGATAATGCTGTACTCGCTCATCCCTACAATCTACATTGTTAAAAGCGCTATATAAATGAAAATGACTTGACTTGACTTGACTTTCCTGATTTAGACTAAAACACACAGATTTTTTAATTAGTTTACATTCCCACATATCAAAAGTTGTACAGCCTTTATTACAATGTGGTAAATAAAGATTAGCTATTCATCATCATGTGTGTATTTTTTACATCAAGTAAAGAGTCATAGAACTTCTAACTACAAAATTACTATTATCATAGTAATGATGTAAAGTGTGATATTAGTATCATGTAAATGATACTACTTTATCATAGTAAATATGATGTAAATAAGAAAATATGAGTAAATACAATGTCTAAACCAAACCCCCTCCCCATTTCATCTTTATGTAGACAAATAGTATAGGCCTTAGATAAGGCTTACTGCACCATTATTTCTGAAAAGCTACAATAAAATTTCCCTAAAAGCAATACAATAAAATAGACAAGTAAAGTAAACGAAATATAGCTTATTACTATGCAAAAAATGAAGATGGACTACATGCGACCTAATCTGCAATCTCATTTTAGCAATAGGTTACGTACTGCAGATGGATGCAGTTCATGTAGCAGACAAAGGCCCATGAATTTTTAACTTACTAATATAGAAATGGCACACATTATTTGATTACTGCACCGTTATTTCTGACAATAAAATAATTTTACAAAAAAAAAAATGACACAATACATATTAGACAATATATTATCAGCAATATATTGCCTTCATACTTACTCCTCAAATGGATCGATTCCGTCCAGAATTTGATCCTCTTCATCCGAATCAAATCGGTCTGGATCAGATCCGTTATCACTCTCGTCGCTCTCCAAAAAAATCATTGCAGTAGCTTGCTCGGCAGTGAATTTTCGTTTGGCCATGTTGAGTTTATGTACAAAACGAGTACAAAAACGTCTATCTCCACAGTAACGTAGTACAAAAACGTCTATCTCCACAGTAACGTAGTACAAAAACGTCTATCTCCACAGTAACGTTGTCTGAGGAGAAGACGCGCAAAATTTATTCATAACCCCTCCCTTTCTAACGTTCCTAGGACACCTGATAATGTCTTTGTTTGTTTTATATTGGTCTGTGATTGGTTCACACACCAACAGCATTATATATCATTTGATAGGGTAAAGTACCAGTTCTCTGTTTTGCGGTAAAATGCTATAGATTTGCACTCAAATACAGAAGGCTTTTTTTTTTTTTTTACTAAATGCTTGTAGAAGATCGGAAGGCTTATCATTCGCGGAAGCCAACACAGTCTACTCATTATTACACAGACGAATGTCAGCTTTTTCATAGAAAAAAAAGTAAGTTAATACCTTAATCCATTCAAAAGCTATTAATAGATATGTCAGACGTGCACACTTTGACACTCTAGAGCGTCAGTCGACTTTGAAGGGTTAAAGAGATGGCCCATGCCATTGGCCGTTCTATGGCAGCACTAGTTGTCTCAGAGAGACATTTATGGCTAAATCGCTTGAGGATCGGGGAAAAGGACAGGGCCTTCCTTCTCGATGCCCCCCTTTCGCCTTCTGGCCTCTTTGGCGACGCGGCAAGAACCGTTGTCGAGAGGCTTCAGGAGGCAGAGCGACAATCAGCTATCCCTAGTTGTCAGTCCAGGTCTCATGGGGTTGCTGCCAGGGGGCAGCCTCATGGGACAGCTGCCAGCTCCTCATATTTTTAGAAGGTTGCCTCTCGTGCCCCCCCGTATAAGGCTTGGGCCAGAGGAAACATTCTCGCACGAAGCCCTCCATACCGAAGACAGGTCTGAGGACTGTCTCTCGGGTTAAGATGGCTTCGACTAAGAGGTCTTGTCGTAACACGCGGACCCTTATGGGCGTTCCCCCAGGACAGCGAGTACAAGAGTCTCGCTCCATTATGCAGCCCTTAAGAAATCGATGTCTGCTTCCCACCGCTGATTGCGCCTCGGGACACATCGGCTTCCAGCGAACAAAAATCACAGTGTCTGCCCGAAGACGTTGCGGCCCTGTCGAGTTCGCCGCCTCTCAGGAGGTCTGTAGAGAACATATTTCAGTTAGTTCCTGCCAGTTAACTGCTTCAGGTCACCGAATCCATTTGGAAATTTATAGCCGAGGCCAGTCTTGAGGGTTAGGCCTTGTTTTGGATCTCAAGGAACTGGATCAACCTCCAAGGGGGTTCAGATTGAAGATACCGACTGTCAGTCAGACCAGCTCCGGGGACTGGTCTGTCGTGATAGATCCACAAGCTCCTTAACTCCTCGTTCCCTTCTAACCCCATCGCAGGAAGTTTCCGAGATCCGCTTTTTTTTTTTTACTTCTGCTGAGCTTCCTGTGCCTTTACCTGAGGGAAATATTCAGTTCTTTGCTTTAATTCAATAACACAAAGGGAACCCTCCACTCCATTAACACTTTTACTCTTATCCACGGGACGCCACGTGGGACCCATGGGGTGTGTCAACCTGTTTTTGGCACAGTTCTTTGGGGAAATGTTATACTCATCACTTCTAATCTCATGCATCGACGGAATTGGACCCAAAAACTGCCGAAATTGTTTTTCCCTATCAAATCACTCATCCCCTATGGCAACGTCCTTTAACTGAGGCCACATCCTCACCTGGAATGGTTGATAATTGTCCCACACCATCTCCTCATATTTTACCGGTACCAGAAGAGTCTTCATTCTAGTATACATAAATTCAATAGTCAACTTAAGCACGTGAAGATGCATCCATGCAGTTACATTATAAGCCATGGAGGTGGGACTGTAACATTTTCCCTCGAGGTAATCATGTAAGTGTTCCATTTCAAATGCCGTTTTGTTAGCAATACTTCTAGCGAGCTCATACTGATGCAACACGTCATACAAACTAGTCCAGGTGTAACCTAGCTTAACCCTCTGGAGTCTGAGCGGTTTTCTGGGCCCTGGAGGTGTTCTGACATGCTCTGACATTTGTGCTTTTTTCAGTTATTTATAAACATGTTAATGGCAAAGGTGTAAATTCACTCTATATAGCACAAACAGAGCTACCAAAATATGTGATCACCATGCATGTATATTTTTGAATTTTTAAGAGAATAATGTTTATGTGTGGTTATTGAAAAAAATTAAAATGAAAGTTGCTGAAATAAGACCACAAAACTCATAATAAATATGTGTCAATAAGACTTTTGACTAATGGATGTTGTCGCTTTGAGTTCTGGCTTCAAAATTATGTGAAAATAGTCTTGCTTTATCGTTCACATAAAACAATACATTGATTTAAATTGATGTAAAACAGGTTTTGCTTGGAAAGCCAATATGCGAGGGGGCGTGAACGAGGAGTGGTTTACACCTGAGATTACAATGTCCCACCCATTATGCGTAATGACTCTGCATAATTAGCCATTCATTCAGGTGTGACACTGACTGAGCCACAATGCAAGGACAAAAGATATATTTAGAAGAAGACTTATATTGACCATTTAAGATTTTGCTTACATCTATCTTGTAAATATGTTTTGCTATTTTATTAAAAAGGTTACAATTACAACAATAATTACAATTTCAACAATATTTCAAGTGTACTCTTTCTTTGTAAAAAAAAAGAAGATTATAGGCCTACATTTTATCTATGTATTCATTAGTTTGAATATAGCCAACATTGGAACATTTTATTTCAACATATTTCAGTCAATTTTTACTCATCTCAGTATAGCAGTACAGTTTGCTAAAACATCATCATTCATTCACACACGCGATTTAAATTTAAACTGTCTTTTTGCGAGCTGTGGTAAACAGCGCGCATCTCTGCCGTTCATTCATTCATAAACAGAAACCCGATTCACGTGAGAAGGAAAAAACTTACTACAATATTCCTCAGCTCGCTCCTCGATATACCCCCACTTCTGAGGTACATTTTCCATTATTATTATTCCTCACAGCGCTGCGAGACTGTGTAAACAAGTAATGATCTGAATAAACTTGTGTTTTCTCGTATGGGGGCGTTCACAGGTTTGCGTGGATTGCCTCAGTCATTTGCGTTTGAATAGCGCGCGCTCTCCGTGGGCGTGTCACATTACATTTGAATTAGCTGTAATGAGCTCGACTGGAATCGCTCTCTTTTAATACAGATTTCACAAGATGAGAATATTTGTTTTTTATATAAATTACTTCATTTAAAAGAAGAGAATTCAAGCTTCATGCCTGTGTGTCTGTATGCCTGTTTGACTTAGTATTCGCTGAGTTATTGTTCATTTTCGGACGCGTTTCAGAATGGACTTCACTGGCAGAGAGAAGGCAGAACTCGCTTCGTGTTTATTTTTCTTTATTTGGCAAAAAGCACAACACTTTGTTTTTATTGTGAGTATACACAAAAATAATACACATTTAACAGAATCGATTGATGTATGAAACAGAGTATTTATGAGTTTCTTTTACACTGATAAAAAAAAAGCGAGCTGGTATCGCCGGCGATACCGCCGACCTCAGGGGGTTAACAAAAGAGGAGTTACATACTTCCATGGGCACTTCCATCACCTTTACACCTGTGATTTTCTCAGAAAGAGCTTTACATTTCTTAACATCACCTGGAGGAAAGGTTTTAACAAACCATTGTTGAATGTTTTCACCTAAACAACGTTCCACTTGTACTGTCTCCTTCCATGGATCATCAAACCTAGTATATCCGGGCCAAGAGAGAGACAAAGCATGTACAAACGGCAAACCATTTCCACTGCCATTAAGGTCAAAATTTTTCTTATCAGTCTTATCGATTCGTCCGAATCGGTCAAAATAGCACCATAAGACCTGTCTACGTCCCATCGGACCATATGAACTTTTGTGGGAAATAACACTTTCCATCTCATCGAATCCTTATCCTTCAGGATCTGTTGATACACATCTGAGCCTGGTTCTTCTCTCACGATGATATTGCTATGTATGTAACTTTGGACCACATCTTTGACAACTTGGTTGGACCCCAATTCGGTTTTAACTTTGGGCAGATAATATGACATTATGTGTCGGGGGTCAGGTGCACTAGGATAAAGGGGAAGTTTTACTGGTTTCCCACCCAAAATCATGTGGGAGTCCCCTAACGCTACCGTCTGATGCTTCTTTCGCCCTGCTCTACTCTCATTCTTCACGGGTTTCAACAAATAACTATTAGCCATATTCACTCGTTTGGAGCAGGCAGTGTGGTTTTCATGTGCTATGCTGTCAGGAATCCAACTCATGGAACTAAAATTTGGTTCATAGATATAAACACCTCCATCTCTCACCCAACGACCTTTTTGCATAATGAGGGTATTACCGGGATAATTTGGGGAGTGACCAAGCCAATAGGTCACCGACTCATTTCCGTCCAAACGATAGCAGCGGTCGTTTACTTTCTGATACATAGTCGGAATTAGATTTAGACCCTCAGTTGAATTTAGACATGGGTATTGCACCCAGGATGGACGGTTGTCAATTTCTTTATAATCCCAATTAGTCGCAAACGCATGGAATCGACCGGTCCAGATGGAAATCTGTATCCACATTATGAAAGACAATGCGATCAGAATTAAAGCTACAAAAGAGAGCGGGAGCACCAATCGAATAAAAGCCCGCCTCACTTTCTGTCGCTTCTCATTACGCACTTCTTCTTGAAGAATTAGCAGCTTCAATACGTCGTCTGGCTCAGCCATCTGTAAATGATAAAACAGTAATGCCAGAATTTAGATAATCACATACGCCAGACATTAAAGATGTAGAGGTATTACGTTGGTTATGAGGTAGTATTCTGGTTGTAGCACCTCTCGAGTGGTTTCACCTGTGACCAATGTCTCCACACTGTACCCAAAACACCTCTGTCCAGTAACACAGATGTATTAGTAGTCAATAGAACTTGGTAAGGTCCATCGAATTTCGGACCTAGGGGAGAAACTATCTCCCTTTGCAACATTACACTGTCACCTATTTCAGGCAACGCAGGCATGTCTTTTTGCTCAGTATTATCTTTATCCGCTTGTCGGATACTGACACTAACCCTTGTGTCTCTTAAACAGTTATCCACATTTTTCATTACCTTCCCCGTGAAGTGTGTGCCCTGATCTGAATCAATGTGTAATGGTAAATCCCATCTGGGGAAAACTTCATTCAACAGAATTTTTGCAGTCGCGTCTGCTGTGCAGTTTTTCAGAGGAAACACCTCCACCCATCTGGAAAACAAATCAACAATCATCAGAATGTATGAAAAACGCCTCGGTTACGACTGTAACCTCGGTTCCCTGAAGAGGGAACGAGCGTTGCGTCGAGAATGACGCTATGGGGAACGCTTTGCGTGATGACGTCTTGAAGCACATGTAAAATCAGTCCAATGGTGTGGCGGAACGTCAGAGGCGGGTGACGTCACGTACCAGGAAGCTATAAAAGCCGGCCCGAAACAGAAAACGAAAGCTTCGTAAAAGTCTGAAGTCGAGCTGACAGGCATGAAGGAGATATGGCAAGGCGACGCAACGCTCGTTCCCTCTTCAGGGAACCGAGGTTACAGTCGTAACCGAGGCGTTCCCTTTCAAGGGAATGCCCGTTGCGTCGAGAATGACGCTATGGGGAACGTCTATACCAACGCCTCCATAGCTACGAATGTTTGTCCTGTGTGTAATCTGGAGAGCAGCACTAGGAAGACAAAACATGAGACCCTGGAGCAGAGTCTAGATCCAGAGAGTAAAACCTGACGAAAGTGTGCGGTGAGGACCAGCCTGCCGCATCACAGACGTCCTGTAAAGAAACTCCTGAAATAAGGGCCTTAGAGGCCGCCATACTCCTCGTCGAGTGCGACCGGACAGCCAAAGGAGAAGGCTGCCCAGCCGCCTCATAAGCAAGTGAGATAGCCTCGACCACCCACTTACTCATCCTTTGCTTAGACACTGGACCTCCTTTGTTAGGGGACCCAAAGCACACAAATAATTGATCACTTTTTCGCCACAGGGCAGCTCTGTGGACATATGCATCTAACGCCCGCACAGGGCAAAGCAAATTATTAGCCTCCTGGTCCGCATTTTGAAAGGGAGGAGGACAGAAGGCCTGCAGAACAATAGGTCTGACCACATTAGTGGGGACCTTGGGGATATAGCCCGGTCTCGGATGAAGAAATGCTTTGATCATACCCGGAGCAAACTCCAAGCATGACGGAGCAACCGACAACGCCTGGAGATCCCCTATTCTCTTGAGAGAGGAAATAGCAAGAAGGAAAAGAGCTTTCAGCGTTACAAACTTCTCAGGAACCTCCTCAATTGGCTCAAAGGGGGCCAGGGACAAGCCTTGTAACGCAATGGACAAGTCCCATGGTGGCACCCTAGAGCGAACTGCAGGCCTCAGCCTCCAAGTGCCACGAAGGAAACGAGATATCAAAGGGTCTTTCCCCACAGACATTCCACCCAAAGGAATGTGGTAAGCACCTATGGCCGCCACATAAACCTTTAAAGTGGACGGGGTTAGACCTGCTGTGAACCGGTCCTGCAGGAACTCCAGCACTGTACCAATTGGGCAGTTAACTGGGTCCAACCGACGGTCACTACACCAAGAAGTGAAGACTCTCCACTTCAGGGCATAAAGTTTCCTCGTGGAGGGAGCTCTGGACTGTAGAATGGTCTCAACAACCTCAGTTGAGAGACCTGACTCTATGAGCTGGGCCCCCTCAGAGGCCAAGCCCACAGGTTCCACAGTTCTGGGCGGGGGTGAAATATTGAGCCCCCTGCCTGGGACAGAAGGTCTCTCCTGACGGGTAACTCCAGAGGATGCCCGTCGAGGAGGGAGACCAGATCGGGAAACCATACTCTGCCCGGCCAACGCGGGGCTATAAGAAGCAGGCAAACCCGGTCCCTGCGAACTCTCTCCAGAACTCCCGGGAGCAGAGCAACTGGGGGAAAGGCGTACAGACGTAGCCTCGGCCACGTCTGAACCATAGCATCCAGTCCAAGAGGAGCTGGATGCGTGAGGGAGAACCAAAGTGGACAGTGAGACGTCTCTCGAGACGCAAACAGATCCACTTGTGCTTGGCCGAACTCCCTCCATATAAGCTCCACCACCTCGGGGTGGAGCCTCCATTCCCCGGGCCTCGGCCCCTGCCTCGACAGAGTGTCTGCTCCTATATTCTGGACCCCGGGGATGTAAGCTGCCCTGAGTGACAGTAACTTCCCCTGGGACCACAAGAGGATATGGCGTGCCAAGTTGGATAACGGGCGCGAGCGCAAACCCCCTTGGTGGTTGATATAGGCGACTACCGACGTGTTGTCCATATGTACTAGCACATGGTGTCCCCTGAGATCTGTGATAAAGCTCCTCAGAGCCCGGAAGACAGCTAACATCTCTAGGCGATTGATATGCCAGGAACGATGATGGTCTTCCCACAGACCTTGAGCTGAGCGACCCTCCAGGATCGCTCCCCAACCCGTGAGGGAAGCATCCGTCGTTAGCAGTTTGCGACGACAAGGAGCTCCCAACACTGGGCCCTGGGACAGGAACCAAGGTTTCTTCCACATAACCAGGGCACGTAAGCATCGCCGCGTGACCCTGATTGTGCGAAATGGGTTGCCCCTCGGGGAAAACCCCCTGGTCCTGAGCCACCACTGCAGGGGCCTCATGTGCAGCAGTCCAAAAGGTATCACGTTGGAAGCTGCTGCCATGAGACCCAACAGTCTCTGGAACTGTTTGACAGTGAGTAGCTGGCCTAGCTTTACACTTTTCACAGCTGCAAGGATGGACTCTATACGTGGCGGTGACAGGCGCGCCTGCATCGACACTGAATCCCAAACCACGCCTAAGAAAGTGGTCCTCTGGAGTGGAGAAAGCACACTCTTCTTGGCGTTCAGCCGTAACCCCAACTCTTTCATATGGGCGAGAACAACATCTCGATGTTGAACCGCCATCTGATGCGACTGAGCTAAAATCAACCAATCGTCGCTGTAGTTCAGGATGCGAATACCCTGGAGGCGCAGCGGCGCCAGAGCTGCATCCATGCATTTGGTGAAAGTGCGGGGTGATAAAGCTAGGCCGAATGGAAGAACTCGATATTGGTATGCTTTGCCCCCGAAAGCAAACCTCAGGAACTTCCAATGACACGGACGGATGGAAATATGGAAATATGCGTCCTTGAGGTCTATCGTGACAAACCAGTCCTCGGACCTGATCTGTGGCACGATCTGTCTCAATGTTAACATTTTGAACTTGAGCTGCATGACTGACTCGTTCAGAACTCGAAGATCTAAAATGGGACGCAATCCCCCGTCCTTTTTCGGAACTATGAAATACCGGCTGTAAAACCCGGTTTCCCTGTTGGAGGGAGGTACATATTCTATGGCCCCTTTCTCTAACAGAGTGTTTACTTCCTGTTCCATAACCAGAACCTGCTCGGGGCCCACCACTGTGGGCAGGACCCCCATAAACCGAGGTGGGCGTTTTTTGAATTGTATCTGATACCCTTTTTCCACGGTCTGCAGGACCCAACGAGAAACATTCGACAGTAGCTTCCACGCTGTCAAAGATTCTACTAGAGGTACCAGCCTCTCGAGACTGGTTTCTGGATTTCGTTGTTGTTGAGTAGTCAATTCGTCGCCCTGTAACGGCGCACCGGCAGGGAACGACCGAACAGACTGCTCTAACACCCTCCTCGGAGGGGGCGGGCATCCCGAGGCCACTACGTTTCCGGGTGGTCCTTGAGATATGTGCTTGCCGGAGACCGCTGCGCCCTGTAACACCTGAGGCGGCAGGGTTGGCAGAACGGTCCCCTGAGGGTACCGAAGAGAGACGGGCACCGTAAAAAGAGGTGTTAACCGCTCTGCTTCGGGGGGGACTACCCTCATTTGTCCTGAGCCCTCGGACGTCAGGACTTTTTCCCAGCAGCCTTCTTGGCGGTAATAACGGTCCGCAGATCCGTTCTACCCCTCGAGGGCTGCTGGGTTTGAGAGCGCCCTCCGTGTCCCCGAGATTTTTGTGGGGGAGCACGAGAGGACACACTCTGTTTTTGAGTGGCACGATGGCTAGCGCTCTTTTTAGAGGAGTGAGGCTGCTCCCGCTCAGCAGCCTCATAGAATGAACGGCGGGGGAGAAGTTTTTGGAGTGCAACTGCCTGTTTAGAGGCCTCTTGTGATTTAGCTATCGCACTGTTCACAACATCACCAAATAGACCATCAGTGGAGACCGGAGCATCTAAGAGAACATGTTTTTCTTTTTCTTTTATATCGCTCAGATTGAGCCACAGATGCCTCTCAGTGGCCACCAGGGCTGCCATAGACCGCCCGATTGATTTAGCGGTCTCCTTGGTGGCCCTGAGAGACAGATCCGTGGCTCTCCAAATAACACGGACAGATCAACACAGAGCGCAACTGAAGACTCAGAAAGCTTTCGTTTTCTGTTTCGGGCCGGCTTTTATAGCTTCCTGGTACGTGACGTCACCCGCCTCTGACGTTCTGCCACACCATTGGACTGATTTTACATGTGCTTCAAGACGTCATCACGCAAAGCGTTCCCCATAGCGTCATTCTCGACGCAACGGGAGTTCCCTTGAAAGGGAACCTCCACTAGGGGGCAGGGGACCTATGAAGTCAATCTGAAGATGGGTCCACGGCCCTTGAGGTCGAGGGGCATGTCCTAAAGGAATTTTTAGCTTTGAGGAAGAATTCACTTTAAGGCATACTAAGCATCTTTTGCAAAATTCATTGCAAGAAGCCCTCAGCTTTGGCCACCACCATGTTTTTGAAATCATTGCCTGTAACTTCTCAGGACCAGCATGTGCCAAACCATGATACAAAGACATTAGTTCAGTTCGAGCAGAAACAGGACAAACAAAACGATCATTGAATTTCCACAACCCTTCTGCATTTTTCTTTGCACCTAATTTTGTCCATTGCTCTATCTCTTCAGGGTCATACTCTGCATAGAGTTCAAAAACGTCTCTGGAGGCTTCACTCTCCGGTGGAGCAAGAGCCATCACACTCACACATGTCTCAGTCAGTTTTGCAGCCTCTTTGGCAGCAGTGTCAGCAGCATGATTTCCTTTGGACTCCGGTGAACTGTCAGTGGAGTGTCCGGTGATTTTGATTACAGCCCCTGCTGCAGGAAGATCACAGGCAGCCATAAGTTCTTTTACCTGCTTTTGATGAGAGATGGGGACACCTGCGGTGGTTAGAAATCCCCTGCGTTTCCACACAGGGCCGAAGTCATGAACCGTGCCGAAAGCATAACGACTGTCAGTGTAGATATTGACATGTCTCCCCTTGCTGTGCTGTAATGCACGGGTTAGAGCAACCAGTTCGGCCACTAGAGCCCCTCCTCCTGAAAGAGAACCACAGTCAACAGTTTCACCATGTTCATTTACAACAGCCCAGCCTGTGAAGCGTTCCCCCTGCTCATGAAAGCTGGAACCATCCACAAACAAATTCATGGCATCGGAAAGGGGTTCAGACTGGAGAGGGCTTTGGCTGTCCGTTTCAATCAGCCGTGCACAGTTATGGACAGTTCCTTCGTCTGGAAGCAAGGAGGCAGGGTTTATAGCAGTTTCAATGTCAATTTGTATTTCCACGTTTTTACTCAAAAGAGTGGCTTCCCATTTAGCTCTCCTTTGATTAGAAATAGAGCCTAAACGGGTATTTGTTAAGAGTTTCAAAATCTGGTGTCTGGTGTGCAGAATCACCTTTTGATGTGTCACAATGTTCTCTGTCGTCTTCACTGCCCACTCGGCGCAGTCACATATCATCAGACATGGGTGCTGTCCTGCCATGGAAACAGGAATAGGAGCAGAATAGTAGCCTACCATTCCATACGAACTTCTTCCTGGAACCTTTTGACCCAGAGCAGCGGAGTAAGATCTGTTTCCCACCCAGGTCCACAGATGGAAAGGTCTGGTTGCATCCGCATGTCGCAGTGCTGGAGAGGAAGCAAGAGTCTCTTTAATACTCACGAAAGCCTCCTCCATCTCCTCAGTCCAGTCGATCAGATCCGCTCCAGGTTTTCCTCCTTTCAGTGACTCTGTGAGTGGTTTAGAAAGTTCAGTGTATTCAGAGACATACTGGCGACAGTAATTCAAAAGACCCATTACTTGCCTGAGACCCGTGACAGTGTGTGGCTTTGGAAGTTCAATGATAGCTTTAACTCGTTCAGGGGTGATGCGTCTGCCATGCACCCCCACAATCTGTCCAAGATAAATCACTTCAGGCAAAGCTAGCTGTGCTTTCTTCAAGTTCACTTTGAATCCCCCGTTTTGGAGGGCATTCAAAACAGTTTGGACAGCCGTCAAATGTTTGAACTTCGTTGGACTAGCAATTAAAATGTCATCCACATACTGCAGGACAACAGATCCGTCATTTTCAATTTGTTTTCTTACCGGATCGATGAAGGATGCTAGTACCTGATGAAACAATGTCGGGGAGTTGCAGAAGCCTTGGGGAAGCCGATTCCAGGTCCATTGGCGACCCCTGCTGGTAAAAGCAAATTTTCCTTGGTCCTCCTTGGCTAGGGGACAAGTCCAAAAACCATTAGAAATATCAAGAGCAGTAAAATGACAATGTTCAGCTCCTATTTCATGAAGGATGGTTGCTGGATTGGCCACCAGAGGGTGCACTTTCTCAGAAACAGCATTCAAAGCGGTATAATCAATTGTCAAGCGCCAACTTCCATCTGGCTTCCTGACAGGCCACATTGGAGAATTAGTGGGAGAAGAACATGGAATAATTATTCCTCGTTTACTTAACTCATCTACAACAGTGTCAGCTCCTTCTCGAGCTTCATTTTTCAAAGGATATTGTCTTTTGGCTACATGCATAGGACCTGGGATGCTCAGTGGCTGAATCTGTGCAAGACCACAATCATATTGATCTTTTGCCCATACCTCTGGGAATTTTGAAATTATGAACTTCCACTCAGGGCGAGTTTCAGTTAAACCAACAGGATCAGCCACTGCACATCTCTGCTCATGGTGGGGGCCAGACTGAGATAAGCGAATTGTTTCATTGCAGCCAAGCACTAGCTTATCTTATGAAAGCAAAACATCAGCTTCAAGTATTGTACTACTTCTGATCTGTCCATTTCAGATCATATGCTGGTGTCGTTTAATGTTCAGTTACCTGTTTTTAAGCATAATCTACGTCGTTCTATTTCATTCCGGAACATAAAAAACATTGATGTTGCGGTTTTTGCTGAAGGATTTTCCAACCTTTGTAGCAATGTTCACTATTCCACCTCAGACGACCTGGTTTTACATTACAATACTGGATTGCAAACGATTTTAGATGTCTGTGCTCCATTAAAAACCAGGTCGGTTTCATTTGTTAACTCTGCTCCTTGGTTTACTCCAGAACTACGCATTTTAAAAGTTAAAGGTCGACGCCTGGAGCGATTATATGTCAAGACTGGACTTGTGGTGCATAAAGAACTGTATTCTGAACATATGAAAAATTATAAGGTTGCCCTTACTACAGCTAAAACTGATTACTTTGCCAGTGTGATTAGCTCTGGTGAAGGGAACACAAGAACCCTTTTTTCTGTGGTAAATAATATTTTAAAACCACCTGATTCTTTTCCTTCACATCTTTACTCTGCTGATCTCTGTGAAAGTTTTTTGTCTTTTTTCATAACGAAAATTGAAAACATTCATCAACAAATGTCTGTGACAAAGCTTGATAGCTGTCAATTTAACCCTTGTTTTGATCAACCTCTTAATTCTATGCTTTCCTCTTTTGAACTTCCAACCATCGAGGAAGTAATCAGTATTATTAATAAGAGTAAATGTCAGTTAGACCCTATTCCAACGTACTTGGTTAAAGCCTGCTTGTCTTCTCTATCTTCTTTAATTATGGAAATCATACACTCTTCACTTACTTCTGGAACTGTTCCATCTCAATTGAAAACTGCTGTAATAATTCCTTTACTTAAAAAACCGGGGGCTGATTCAAGTAACTTTGATCATTTTCGTCCCATCTCAACTCTTCCGTTCCTTTCTAAAATTTTGGAAAGGTGTGTTGCAGCTCAAGTCCAGAATCATCTGTCTCATAATGGTCTGTACGAGCTATTTCAATCTGGGTTTCGTCCTTACCATAGTGTTGAGACTGCACTAGTTAAGATCACCAATGACTTAATGTTAGCTGCTGACTCTGGACTTTTATCTATATTAATTCTGCTTGATCTAAGTGCAGCATTTGATACTATATCACACAGCATTATGTTGCATAGATTGGAGTCTATTGGAATTATTGGTACCCCTTTGACTTGGTTTCAATCATACTTTACGGGCCATACTCAATTTGTACAGTTGAAGCAGTTCTGCTCAAAGACTTCATATGTCAATACAGGTGTCCCGCAGGGCTCAGTATTAGGTCCTCTTTTATTTATCATTTATCTTTTACCCCTTGGTAATATTTTTAGGAAGTTTGGCATTCAATTCCACCTATATGCTGACGACACCCAACTTTATCTGTCCTCTAAACCTTCCGCTAATTTTCCTCCATCCGTCCTCTCAGATTGTTTGGCTGAGATTAAAGAATGGTTTACTTCAAATTTTCTAAAACTTAACACCAGTAAAACAGAAATTCTTCTAGTTGGCTTAAAAAACAATTTGTCGAAATCTACATGTTCATCTGTGAAAATTGACAATTTACCAGTCTCTATATCTAAACAAGTTAAAAGTCTGGGGGTCATTTTGGATAGTACTCTCTCATTTGAAGCACATATAAACAGTGTCATTCGCTCTGCTTATTTTCATATACGCAATATCAATCGACTTCGTCCGGCTCTCTCAGTAAAGAGCACGGCAATTCTAGTCCATGCTCTAGTTACGTCCCGTATTGATTTTTGCAACAGTCTTTTTTTTGGATTGCCTTCAAAGGTACTCAACAAACTCCAACTAGTACAGAACTCGGCTGCCCGAATCATCAGCAGAACTCCCCTAGCTGAACACATTACTCCCGTACTACAACACTTGCACTGGCTCCCGGTAAAATATCGTACTAATTTTAAAATTATTCTTCTTACTTACAAAGCACTTAATAACCTTGCCCCTTCATACTTATTAGACCTTCTTCATATTTATACTCCCTCTCGGACTTTAAGATCGTCTTCTTCACTCACACTTGTTCTCCCTAGAACTCGCACTACTTCTATGGGGTCCCGAGCTTTTAGTCATGCAGCTCCTTATTTATGGAACCTGCTGCCACAGGATGTGCGAAACAGTGAAAGTCTTCATGTTTTTAAATCTCGCCTTAAGACCCATCTTTTCCGGCAGGCTTTTCTGTGAATATTTTATTTATTTTAATACTGGTATCCAAGGTTTTAATAATGAGTATTTGATTACTGTTGATTGTTTTATTGTGTTTGTAAGGTGTCCTTGAGTGTCATGTAAGGCGTCTATAAATAAAATGTATTATTATTATTATTAAGTTCTTTTAGAATATCAACACCAATTATTGTCCCTACAGTATTTTCCCCCACCCAAAATTCAGTCCAGTATACTTTTTCAGAATCAGAAAGGGTTAGAGGAACAGAAACAGATTTATGATACACCTTTTTGCCATTTAGGCCTTCTATATACAAAGTTTCAGAAGTGACCTCAAGATTGAGATCAGTAATCGATACTGTAGCACCCGTATCAATTAAAGCAATGCATTGCCGGCCTCCTAACAACGCGTTTATGAATAGGCGAGTGTCAGCATAATTAGAAGTACCGGAGGCCGCTGACCCCTATTCCCCACCTATCAGCTGTTTCAGTTTTGCAAGATCAGCTTGAGACAGAGTGATAGTTTGGGAAGCTTCATTTTTGGAGCTATCGTTAGAAGCATCATTTTTGTTACCTCCCTTTTTCCAGTTTCCTTTATTTTGGGGTCTATGGCAATGTTTAGCAATGTGACCCTCCCTACCACAGTTTCTACATTTAGCAACTGACTTGGGACAGTTTCGGGAGGTATGACCTAACTCATCACAGTTATAGCATGTCACATCATTGCGGGGAGGGGTTTCCCCTTCCACTGAAACAGCAGCCGCTTTCCCAGTGCTCACATTATCAGCATCACATGTTTGCAAACGGCTCCAGCTTACAGCGCACCAACGAAGCAAATCTGCCCACGTTTGGATATCAACAGCACTGTTCAACATCATCTCTTTGTATTGCTTATTCAGACCGCCTGTGGCTGATTCTACCACTATAGCAGAATCAAACGCTTCATCATTGTTATTAGCAGCACAGTAAGTCTTATAAGCAATACGAAACCGGTCCACATATTCTAACGGGCTTTCACCGGTTTTCTGTTTGATCTGGGTCACACTACTCCACGGTAAAGAACCCCGCCCTAGCAGTTCTTTTACTGCCGTTTTGTAATCAGAAAAAGCCAGACAAAAATTTTACTCTGTCAGCCTCTTTCTTTGTTTGCAGCCAGTCAATCTGCTGCGTGACTTTCCAATCAGAGTCAAAACCCTGGCTGACCATTGTCTTAATTAGTTCTGCATATTTTTTTTTTTATTTGAGCGCATCAGAGCAGAGCTGTTTACAGCATACACCCTCTTAAGCCTCATCACTTTGGTCAGAACAAATTGAGATATTTCTTTTATCTGACATTTTGTTAGTCACAGTTGAAACTCACCACAGAGAATGTTTTTAGCAACAAATATGTTATAGCAGAAAATTAAAAAGCGTTTTTAACTGACAAGTCTGGGCTTCTACACAAAGAAACCACAAAATATTTTTCACTCACGACTTCCAAGTCACATATTCTGATCCATGCCAATTTGGGTCATAACTTACTTAATGGGATCGTTCCTGATGCATCCCCGGCAAACAACCCTGTTTTTATTACTATTTTTATTTTATAACTAATTTCTCAATCCCTAACTGCCTAATCCACTAAATTCGGGGTACCCCTATCTGAGATGTAAGAGATAAAGTAGGTTTGCGGAGCTCTGGACCTTAAATCCAGAGACGTACTCTGCTGGGGTGTTATTATACCAACAATGCCCAGCGGGGCCCCCACAGAGCACGCTTCGCTTGCGCTGTCTGCTCTTGTTAACTTTAAAAATGTTTTAAACAATGCTATCAGCGACTTCCTTTTATACCTTTAACTTTAGTATAATTAATTTTCACTCTCCTCGTCGGAGTGAAGCTCTTCCGTTCCCCTTCACAATCTCTTCCATTCAGACAGCCCTATATCCTATAATATAATAAATCTTCCTACCTTGTTTGTTGGTTTGCCAGGGGTGTCACCACAGAATGATTGCCCGCATTCTCCACCAAAACTGTAAGGGGGGTAACAGTTTTCAGACCCAGGACCAGATATGATGAAAGAAGACCAGGAGTCGTGAAGTTCAATCAAATAAGTAAAAATTTACTGAAGAATAGTTTGCAGTTAAATTGGTAGAGCCAGCGTCAAAGTCTCACGAGGAGGTCGCAAGCTAACTCTACCTTACACAGAAATCATACACCAATTATACCTTTTCCAAGGACATGCATTCCATAAACATTCACTTCTGATTGGCTAAGAGAACATTAAGTCTAAACAATAATCGATAACAGATAGATAAGTGGGCATATCGTCGTTAATCAGGACCGTTGTCGCCCCGACTCCGAGATGTACGCATAACAGACTGATAACACATTTCACTCCTTAGGGAAACAGGAACGACAGTGATCCTTTTTACTCCCTAGAGAAATGCACATGAGGAAATGCACTTAACAAACATCAGATTACACTACGTATACATTGACCTTTAACTTATGCAGGCCGACTAAGAAAGTTGGGCACGCAACACTTGGGTGCAGAGTCCTTTAAATCACTCTCTAAATCCCAAGAGAGCTATCCTCAAAAGGCCCCTGGCTGTGAACACATTATTATTGAGCTTTTAATAAGAATAAAGTAATCATTTAAAAGGATAAAAATGTTTTAAATTGAAGAGACAAGGGATTCTGACCCTGACCCTTCATGAATATCAAGCTAGGCCAGGCCACCACTATATGACCTTATCAAAGAGTGGGCTCGCTGGCAGCACTGTTCAACATACTATTCTTTGGCCTGCTGTACGTGGGGGCCCTGTAGTAGTGTCTCAGGACCAATGGGTTTTTCCCGAGAGGGAACCCACTCCGCATGACCAGAGTTACGCGCATATGCCCTCGTTTTCTGATCATGGGGAGGAAGTTATGGTTTCTGCTCCTAGAACATGTGTTGGAAACACAGGGTCTGAGGAGATTTCAGAGAGGCCATCAGGTTCTATTTTTGACAGACACTATGTCGGTGGTCTCTCTAATCAAAGAGGGGGCAGTCATCCTGTCGAGGCAGGGGCTGCGGCCCGGGGATTTCAAACTCCACCCCAAGTTGGCTTTAGCCGGGATGGAGGTCGGTTTGTTGGAGGTGGTCCCATTTCCCCTTCATGCAGACGGCCACTTTCCGCGCCACCTCTCCCGTGCTCTTCCAGCTCCGCTGGGTCTGGATATCATGATACAGACATGGTTGAGGCCACGTCTGTGTATGTTTTCTCCGATTGTTCTGCCCCCGGGGGTTCTAGAGTGCAAAAGGGTTCAGCAGTACGGGATCAGCTTACTCCTAGTAGCCCCGTACTGACTGGCCCGAATATGGCTTCCAAACATCTGGGCTCTTCTGGCAGGCTTTCCGCGGTAAATCCGGATCGGGATGGTCCTCCCTCCTCAGTCCGAGGTCGTGATATTTCACCCTTGGCTGAAGCCCAAGAAGCTGCTGGATTGGCCTCTGAGGGGGACCAATTCACAAATTCTGGTCTCTCAACCGAGGTTGTTGAGCCCATCCTAAACTCTAGAGCCCCCTCCACGAGGAAACTGTATGCATTAAAATGGAATGTATAGAACTTACGGTGCAGAGAACATCAGTTGAACCCAGTTAACTGCCCAGTGGCTTCAGTGCTGGAGTTCCTCCGGAGTCGCTTCTCTGACGGGCTCTCCCCGTCCACGCTTAAGGTCTATGTGGCGGCCATAGTGGCCTTCCACATGCCTCTAGGTGTGGGCACCCTGGGGAGACACCCACTTATAATACGTTTCTTTCGTGGAGCAAGGAGGATGAGGCCTGTCGTCCAGTCCAGGGTCCCCACATGGGACCTGGCTGTGGTTCTTGAGGGGTTATCCCTGGCACCCTTCGAACCACTGGACACGGTGTCTGAGAAATTTATGACTTTAAAAGTAGCTTTCCTGCTCGCCATTACTTCCCTGAAAAGAGTCGGCGATCTGCAGGCGCTATCCGTTGCTCCCTCTTGCCTCGAGTTCGCTCCTGGCAGAGTAAGAGTCATTCTCCACCCTAGACCTGGCTATGTGCCTAAGGTGCCTACAAATGTGGCACGGTCTGTAATTCTTCAGGCATTTCATCCTCCACCACATGTGTCCGATGAGCAAGCGAAGCTATATCTTTTATGCCCGGTCCGAGCCCTTGAGGCCTATGTTCAGAGAACCTCGGGCTGGAGGAAGTCGGATCAATTACTTGTGTGTTTTGGGTCACTGAAGAAGGGTTCCCCTGCCTCTAAGCAAACTATCAGCAGATGGATAGTAGAAGCTATTTCTTCGGCTTACGAGGCGCACAACTTGCCTTCGCCTCTGCTAATAAGAGCCCACTCAACCAGAGGAGTGGCTTCCTCTAAAGCTTTTTTTAGTGTTTAGTGTAAATTAGCTCACTCTGATTAATTGAAAAGTACTCTTGGCGAGCTACTTCCATCAAGCTGCAAGCTACCAGCGACGTGTTGGAGACCCCTGGTTTAGGGAAAGGTTTAGGAAAATAATTAGTGTCAAGTACGCATTTAAAATGGTATAGGTGGGCTCATTCTGCGACCATTTTAAATGCATGAAGATTGCTAATTCTTTTCCTAAATCTAACCCCAAACCTTTCCCTAAACTTGCCCATTTGAGTTAAACGTAGAAAACTAAACCTCAGAAAACACAGCAGCATTTGTAAAGCTTGATTTTTGAAAATTACTTTGTAAAAAGCAATACCAATAAAATAGTTATTTTGCCGGGTTAGCCCACAAAGACACCTTACAGACTGCTCTTCCCATAAAGCCCGAGCTGACGATCGGCCGTTGGGCAATGTCGGACTGTTTTTGAGCGTCGGCCAACGTAGTTTTCCCGGTGTGTTCTGCACCATTGGCTCTAGTCTGACACTGTCAGGTTTTTTTCTGCTGAAACAACATGTCGAATCGGCGTCAGGCTGTTGGTGAAAGAGGGAACTCTGATTGGCTGTTCAGCTAAGAGAACGAGTCAGTGCACAATAATAATAGCAAAACAGCGAGCAAAGAAGTCAAAACGGTACAGATAAGGCTGTTCTAATGTTGCGTCATCTTACCTGAGTGTTCCTTGGCAAATATTTCAATATTAACATGAGCGGGGTGTGGAATTCTGAAAGTGTTTAGCAGGATTGATATTCAAAATGGTATCTATCGAATATAGATTAATATATCTGCAGAAATAGACAGTTGTCTCATTTACACACAGACGCAGAACGCACATTCTAGCTGACAGTCGCCTGTAGTTCTCTCGGTGTGTTCAAGTGCAGCTTTTTCTCATCAAGACAGAAACGGTAGTCCTGAATCACACGGTGCTGCAAGGCGAGCTCAAATCCGATACAAAGCTGCTCGGATCAGTAGCCTATTCGTTTACAATGAGAGTGACAAAGGGGAACAGAAATCAGGTAAATATTCCACTAGAGGAGAAATAATATCACAAAGCTTGATAGGTCGGGTGTGGTCAAATATTAAATTAAATGTATTTTCAGAATCTGCTCTCATTTTCTTTCTTAAACTAAAGTTTTGCAAGCAAAATCATTATACTAATACTAATTCCTCTTTCTGTATTGATTTAAAAAAATTAAATTAAATTTAACTGGATATTGCATATCAGATTGTGAGGGACCGAGAAGTCAGGAACAAGGACCACAAGCTTTTTACAGAAAAATGGGTCTTTATTTGAACCCAAGAAGAAGAAAAAATAAAATTAAAAAAATGTCAACTTTACAAACGTATACATTTCTTACGCTAGGTTCACACCGGACGCCGAAGCGGCGCAGAACGGAGGCCGCTTCCTTTCGGCGCCCATGTTTACCTATGGTGTCGTTCACACCAGACGCGGAGCGCCGCGGCCGGCCCGCGCCGTGAAGCGCCAGTTTCGGCGTCTGGTCTATTTTTTGTGCGAGCCGCGAGTGATCCGCGTCCATTCCGGCAGGAAGTCACAACAAGAAACACGAGACAATCCGGTCAATTGTCAAAATATAAGCAATTTGCAGATTAAAATACCGCGAGTGACAAATGCGATCATATGCAAACAGACTAGAAAGATGAAAACAAACAAAGAAAAAACACAACACACACACGCACGCACATGCACACACAGAGCAACGGGAGTGTACAAACTTCTTGGTTACAGAAACATGGTGTATTCATTTTATGAGGTTATTTACTTACCCATGATGTAAAAAACAGCTCTGAATAAACAACAACTGAGCAGAAGCGCTTGTCGACCGCCGCGGAGAATACGCGTCTGGTGTGAACAGGCAGGCGCCGGACCGCGCGTGATTTTCCGTTCCGCGCCGCTTCCGCGTCCGGTGTGAACCTAGTGTGGTGAAATGCAAATTATTGCTGTGGTCCTTTTTGACCACGCCCCTCCCTCGGGTAATATTTGCGAGGGAGCGTGTATATAAGGCTAGCGGTACGGTAAAACGGGTATTGCGTCATACCTGGCGATCTCACTTCCGGCGTCTCGTTGCGCTGCACGAGGGGTATGTATGGGTGTTTTCTCCGTGGTTTTCCGTGTGGTAGATGTTAAAAGTCCTTTTTACATGTTTGTTGTTTGCTACCAGTAATTTCGGTTGGGCTGGCGTTCGGTTGAGTGCCTGTTGCACCCATAGATGATCAACAACCATTGCTTTGCCGTGGCGCTCCGCTGTATGTGCGAACTGCATGTGATGCCTTTGTGGGTGAATTCCGCCGTCTGCATGTGATCAAATAGAGTGGTGGCTGCCGGATAGATGATGTGTTTTGCACGATTTGGTATGTATAACCTTCTATTTCCCTTTGGCTTTTATAAAGGTAAATGGGGTTTTAATTATTTTGTGTTTTAGGAGTTGAAACCATGTTGTGAGTGGGCCTGTTTGGCTTCCAGTTTGCATCCTGCAACCACTTGATTTCAGCATGGCTTGCACCTTCAACACTGCTGTTTTGCTTTAAGTCTGTTTGGTTTAATGATTTGGGTTGTATTCATTAATTTTAATTATTTTGTCTCCTATTCTTGTGTGTTTCCATTTTTCCTTTCAATTACTTTTATCTTTAGTATTTGTTTGCTTTTGTTTAATGTTTTGCATCCGTTAAGTTTGCATTGCATACAGTAACGTTTGTTTTTCCTTTATTGTGTTTTCTTGTATTCATTTGTTTTGTATTTATGTGTTTTTGTTTTGGCTTCATTTATTTTGCTTTGTTTGATTTTTCTATTTTGGTTTGTTTTCCTTGATTTGTTGCAAATAGTAGGGCTTGTTTGCAATTGATCAGTGTTGCTCTTATTGATTTTGTTTTGCCAAATTGATGTTTGGTTGGTTGTAATTGATTATTTTCTTTTGATTATTGTTGTTTTTGTATCTTGTTGTTTGTTGATATTTCTTTTTGCTGTAACCTTTTCTTTTTTTCTTGTACTGGAGCTGGGGCCTGGAGTGGGCAGGCTGACCCTTCCCGTGTGGTTGTCTCACTGTTCATCAGAGTGGCGTGGAGTTGCTGTGAGTGGTTTGGGGCACGTGTGTGGTTATTATCATTATTACTACTACGGGCATCTTTGAAGCCCGGTGTCAAGCCTGCCGCCCTAGTGGTAAGCCCCAGCTCTTTTGTTGTGTGTGTTTTTGGTTTCTCTTTTCTTGTCGTTTTGCAGCAGTTGGTGTTGCTTGCTGAGTGAAGTCTTCTTGCTGTTACGTGTGATTCATTGAACGAGCCAAATTCTAATTATTGTTGTTTAATAAAGATGTACAAGTTTTATACAAGGTACCCATGCCTCTTGGTCATTTTCTGAGAACTTGAACCTGTGCCCCTTGGGCTTTTCCCAGAGTAAGTTCTGGGTGGCGTAGTCGTTACCTTTTTGGAATTAGTAATAATCTAGAAATCTGTCCATAGTGCCACACTAGCGTTACAACAAAATAAAATAAACAAACAGAAAATAAGATCAAGAAACAGTCAGACAAAAATCAACCAAACTAAAACTGACCTGCTCAAATGAACAAAGCAACAGCTTATAAAGGAAAGGATGGGCCCATTACAAATTAAGAGGGAAAACAATTCAGCTTTAAGTAAATCAAAATGGAATCAAACCGAGAGATATATTAAACAAAGATAAAGGAAAGCAAAATGTAGTTAAATACCATAAATGTACAACTAAAGGAATCAATTATTAAAGACATCAACTTTTCTTCCTACCCCAGGTAACCAGTGAATGGTATGTCAATAATGCTTAAATTCTCTGTTCCTGCCCGGACTCTAATGGTGCGTTCCAGGCAACCTGTAACCCGTGTTTTTCCAACCTTATACCCGTGAAAGTGCACTGGAACGGCAGTCAAACCCGTGACTTCCCACCCGTGAACTTGTACTAGATCGATGTACTTCCAGTTACGAGCTCTGACGTCACATAGCCCGCGAAACCATACAAAACAACAATGGCAGCCCCTACGGATGCAGTGTTTCTGCAGGCGGTACACGGTGAGAATACACTTTAGGACAATATAACGTTGCAGTCAAATTAATAATAATATAATAATAATGATAATAATACACACACGATTATGTATTACAATGTTATGGGCCCTATCTTGCACCCAGCGCAATTGACTTTGTACACGGACGCATGTATCATTCCTATTTTGCACCCGCGCAAAGCGGACTTTTCCCTCCACAGAAGCATGTCGGTTAACTAAGAAATACACTTGCGCTCCCGGGGGCGGTTCAGCGCAAAGAGGAGGCGTGTTCCGGCGCAAACGTTCCCTCATGCTATTTTACAGGTTTAGAAAACAATTGCGCCACTAACCGAAAAAAAAACAGTTTAAAGTCAGTGGCGCGTTGCGCATGTTATTCATATGCTATTTTAAGAGCGCATGCTTGGCCTTAATCAATGTAGCGTGTGCACAACGCGCATACACTTTGATTCTCAGTTAGCAGTTATCATTTTTGCAAATCATACATTATTACGAAAGATAAATAGATCGATAGATCGATAGATAGATAGATAGATAGATAGATAGATAGATAGACAGTTTATTATAAAAGCATACATCTAGCTTACACATTTACCCAAATTATCATACGCCTGTTTAACCGAAGTTAATTTGGGTGTGTTTCTCCATCCCCAACGTCCCTGACGGGAACGTCGGTCTCCTCGGCTGTGAACCGCTCCTCGCGTGCGCCTGGCAAATCCGCCGTTATAATAGGAATCCGCTTTAGAACAAGCGCGCCTGCTCTTAAAGGGAATGTGAGATGTCGCTCTGATTGGTTTATTTCACGTTACGCCCAAACCACACCTATGAATAATGAAGCTACTTCAGACCAACCCCTTTTAGATTTGTGCCAGGCGCAAGAGTCATTTATCCCGCCGGGAAAATAGCAACAGCGCCAAGACCCGCCCACAAAGTTACTTGCGCTTTGCGCTTTGACACTTGTGTTTCAGATCGTTAAAATAGGGCCCTATGTGTCTGAAACAATAAGTATGTTGTGAAAGTGTATTGCCGCATGGAAATGTTAAGGTGACGTAAACCTGAACTTGACAGCATTGATCATGCTTATGAAAAAAAAATAATAATAATGTAACGTACAATTTCTCAGCATATTACATCTAGCTACCACAATTCCTTGCGCTCAGGTAGTTTGGCGTGACTGGCCTGGAACGCTACAAAGTCGTGAGTCATGGTTTGAAGTCGTGATTTACGTGCTCAAAAACCTGCCTGGAACGCAGCATAATTTTCGTCACGCCAGGATGCGGCTGCAGCTGACCATATCTGAAGTTCATCGCCAAACATCACCGGTAGACTTAAAACTCAAAATAAAAACAAGTATAAGTAACAGATACAACATTACTAGTGATGGGAAACTGAGGCTTTCTGAAGCATTTGAGGCTTTCATCAAATTGTGCCGAAAAAAGGTTCACAACTGGAAGCACATTGTGCATTAGTGACATCTGGTGGTCACACTTGTTTTCTCCACCATATCTAACAAATCACTGCAGAGCAGAAAAAGCACATGACCAAAGCTTCAGAAGTTCTATCTAATCTAATCTAATCTAATCTAATCTCATCTAAATTAATTTGTGCCAATGAGACCACAACTCGTGTCATATGTAGCCTGGTCAACAGATTCACATATTGATCAATAATATAAAATATACAAGTATGTGATCATAATTATAGTAGTAGGCTAATTGTAATTAAAAAAAATATTTTGGGTGTTCTGTTTTAAGAAAATATTAATTATGTTATAGGGAAGTGTAGTGTTAAATAATTTAAATAATGCCTCTTCGATTATCATTTCCCTTTTTATGCATCAGATGAGGTCGCGATTCTCGCGAAGCTCCAATTTTTTTCATACCAGCTGTGCCGACCTTCCGATACTGCATGACGTTCGAAGCTTCAAACATCATCAATCACGTTGTATTGTCATTTCAATACAAGTGTAGCAGGAAGGGTTATGACCCCCCTCCTACTTGTCATGGTTTGGCCAATGGCCTGGCATCCGGTGCGTATAAGAGCATGGGTTACCACTGCCTTAGTGTGCGTCACTATCCGGGGCCGTGACGTCACCCAGGCGCCCTGCTGCTTTTTGCTGGAGTGCAGTGTCAGGTGTTGCTCATAAAAGATCGCTGAAGCTGCTTATTCACTGTCGGTGCTGTTTGCCAGTCTGTGTGCTTTCTGGAGAGTTCAGTATGGACATTTGAGACAGTGTAAGATCTATCTGCGCTTTCTGCCAACGAGTCTTGTCGGAGACATCTGGCTCCATCCACCGCATAGTTCGGGGATAGTAATCCCGGGACAGCATGTTTTGTTGCACGCGATAAGGACAATAGCGGCGTCCTGCATGAGAATTATCTGCCCGTTGCTTCATCATAAAGTGCTGTTTGCTCTGCTCCTCATCGGCTGCTGTTCTGTTCTGTTGAGTGTTCTGTTCTGTTCTGTTCTGTTGAGTGTTCTGTTTGTGTTCTGTTTTGAATTCCGTCTTGAGTGAACTGTCTTGAGTGAACTGTTTCGAGTGAACTGTCTTGAGTGTTCTGTCTCGAGTGAACTGACTCGAGTGGACCGTCTCGAGGGAACCGTCTCGAGTGAACTGACTCGAGTGAGCCGTCTCGAGTGAACTGACTCGAGTGAACTGACCCGAGTGTTTCGAGTGAACCGTCTCGAGCAAACTGTTCCAGTGCACTGTTTTCTGTGAATTCTGCTCTCAGTGATATGCTTTGAGTTTCTTTTGTTTGCTTTTTCCTGTTTATTTCTTTAATTGATTTATCTTTTTGAATTTGTATGTTTATTTTGGTTTGATTATTGTATTAGTGACTTATGGTTATATCATTTTGTTCTTTTTGCATATCACTGTTTGATGTCTTTTCTTTCTTTTGTTTGTTGGCAGGGCCTGGGCACCCGGGGGCAGACGAGTGACCATTTAGGTGGTGACGTCCTCACTGTGTGTTGTGGTCTTCTCTGACATGAGTCGTTGAGTGTGTATTAGTGTGTGTGCACTGTGAATAGAGTAATTTTCATAAGGGTGATATCTTGAGACTGCCTCTGCGGGTAAGCCCAGGTTCCTCTGCTGCCAACGATAGAATTAAGCAAATAGATGAGAGTGATTGCTGGTCAACGCCTTTTATAATCATTATGTCTTAATAATTAATAAAATCTTTTTCATTACCTATGTCTCTGATTCCAACAGTGATTAGAACCTGTGTGTGCCTGTGTTTAGAGGTTGTGTTAAATTCTTGGGGTGAAATTCCCCAGGTGGCGTAGTCGGAAATTATATCAATTTGAGTCAACCCGCGCCCGCTCTGCTACACAAGCATCGCTTTGAAAACTGCGTCGGAGCATCGCAGCCCCGGTTACTGTCTTATCACTAAGCACAATACAGTGTGCACTTCAAATCAGTAACAATGTATATAAAAAATGTGTTGTAAATGTAAACATGTGCAAACCTTACAAAGAATTAATAAATATTGTTTGTTTCGTGTGGTTATTATGAGCTGCTCTGTCTCTGCCCTCACGTATTTCTGTGGTTTTTCTAGTGTTGTTCTTTGTTTTATCAGCCTTGATAACAAATAGCTGTGTCTCAGCTGTTTTAAAATATGATCGTTACACGCTTTTCCGCATTAAGGAGACTATGAACGACTTCTCAGTTACCGGGGCTTGGTCCTCGAAGTTTTTCCCTCCTTATATTGAATATTCTACGTCATCGCCGGTGTACCTGCTAGTCACCAAGCATCGCGGCAGAAGGAGGAAGCGGGGATCCAGGGCTGGTATCCAGGCCAGGTGGAGGAAACAACGTGGAGAGTCACCATGTCCAATTGATCCCGGAGCTTTCTGGGTTGAGCGGTGCTTGCGGTCAATTCCTGTCTGCAAGGTGTTGTGTGCGCCTTCGTTGCTTTGGAGTAACGTTAGTCAATCTGATCGGAGTTTCCCGACTCGGCAGCCCCGAAATCCATTTCCGCGAGAGCGGATTCTGTGTCATGTGACTTGCCAGCTAGCAAATGCAAAACCTGACCCATCTGATCGTGTCCAGCCGGCGCGATTTGCTCTGTTTAACGCGCGCTCCATTGCTAACAAGGCGCTCATACTCAATGATTTATTTACAAAGGAACATATTGACTTTATGTTCCTAACAGAGACTTGGCAGCGAGATATGGAATACACTCATCTCAATGAACTGTGTCCCCCGGACTGTTCTGTGTATGGGACACCGCGGGTGTCGCGACGAGGAGGCGGACTCGCTCTCGTCTACCGGGACCGTTTCTGCTGCAGGTTGATCAATTCGGATTCTTTCGACTCCTTTGAGCTGCAGATGACTAAGGTTGGAAATAATGATTCATTTTACTGTGTCTTAATTTACCGCCCTCCTGGTTCTGCTCGCTTGTTTTTAGCTGATTTTGCCGAGTTTTTATCTTCAATTATCAAACTTGAAAAGGTTCTGATACTTGGGGATTTTAACTTGCATGTTGATGACTCGTCATGTTCTGTGGCATCTGAATTTTTAACACTCACTGAATCATTTAATTTTAAACAATGTGTTTTAGGTCCTACACATATAAAGGGTCATACTCTGGACCTTGTTTTTTCATTAGGTCTGAGTATCGACCATTTGAGTGTTATGGACATAAATGTGACAGATCATTGTTGCATATTTTTTAATCTGTCTTCTAATGTTGACTGTCTTCCATGTAGACCGATGTTGCAAAGACGTATTATTAATCAAGCTACAGCAGAGAAATTTTCGGAGTCATTTGACCCGAGTTCTTTTATTGATTGTAATAATGCTGAATTATTTCTTCAGTCTTTTAATAATCAGTGTCTGTCGGTTTTAAATCTAGTTTCTCCCTTGAAAAGTAAAAGCATATTCCCTAATAATGTGTGCCCTTGGATAAATGATGATATAATGTCTTTCAGGAGAAAGTGTCGTAAAGTTGAACGTCTATGGAAATCCACAAGTCTAGAAGTACATAGATTGCATTTGAGGGAGCTTATCTCACAGCTAAATGTTAAGATAAAACAGGCCAGGTCAGAATACTTTACTAATCTTGTAACTCAGAATAAGAATAATTCTAAAGTCCTGTTTGATACAATATCTAAGATCGTCTCTCCCCTTGCTCCCCAAGTGCCTGTACACTCAAAGAGTGATTGCAATAGGTTTTTAAATGCTTTTGTAAACAAGGTGCAAGATATTAGAAATACTATAATTCCATCTCTTGATTTCATTTCATGTGGGTCAGCTGCCTCATACACTTGGGATACTTTTTCTCCAATCAATCTAGATGATATAAAGAGCATATTAAGTAAAATGAAACCATCTTCTAGCCCGCTCGATGTAGTGCCGACTTCGTTGTTATTAAATGTGTTTGATTTACTTGGACCATTTGTTGTTAAAATGATTAACCTTTCCCTTTTAAGTGGATCTGTTCCTAGTCATTTTAAACAAGCAGTTGTCAGCCCTTTACTAAAGAAACCTAATTTGGATTTTTCTGTGCCAACTAACTACAGGCCGATATCTAAATTGCCTTTTTTATCTAAAATTCTTGAGAGAGTGGTCGCTGGCCAGCTGACTACATTTCTTAATGGGAAAAATATACTTGATAAATTTCAGTCAGGTTTCCGGAAATGCCATTCAACTGAGACGGCACTTCTTAAAGTTTCAAATGACATTATGATGGCTGCTGACTCAAGACAGTACACAGTACTGATTTTACTTGACTTATCTTCTGCGTTTGATACATTAGACCATACGGTCCTGTTAAATCGATTACACAATGAAATGGGTTTTTCTGGTGTTGTTTTTAGATGGTTTACCTCTTACCTGAGTGACAGATCTTTCTGTGTGTCTGTTAATAACATTTTGTCTGATATGACCCCTCTGTCATACGGAGTTCCTCAGGGTTCAGTTTTAGGTCCTCTTTTGTTTTTATTATATATGAGCCCGCTTGGTGAAATAATCAGAAACTTTAATAATGTGTCTTATCACTTTTATGCTGATGACATTCAGTTGTACGTTTCTTTTAATGATTCTGAGTTTGGAAAATTAACGGATTTACTGGAATGTCTGTCGTGCATTAAGTCTTGGTTATATAACAATTTTCTACAACTGAATACAAAAAAGACTGAAACTATGATCATCGCTCCAGAACAAAAAATATCTCAAATTAAACAACACCTCTGTTCTTTAGACTCGTCTTTCCAGACGAGCCTGAGAAACCTTGGTGTTTTGTTTGACCAATCGATGTCCCTGGATGGTCATTCTAGACAGCTGGTCAGAAGCTGTTTTTATCATTTGAGAAATATCTCTAAATTAAGAACAATACTGCCCAAAACTAATATGGAGATGATCATTCATGCTTTTATTTCTTCACGGTTAGATTATTGTAATTCTCTTTTTACTTGTTTTAACAATTGTTCTTTGAACCGTCTCCAACTGGTTCAAAATGCCGCAGCCAGGCTTTTAACAGGAACAAACAGAAGGGCACACATTACTCCGATTTTATTTACTCTCCACTGGCTTCCGGTAAAATACAGAATTGATTATAAAATTTTAATTTTAACTTTTAAAGCACTACATGGACAGACGCCTCAATATATCACTGACATGTTGACCCCTTACTCTTTGTCTCGTATTCTTCGCTCCTCAGGTCAAAATCTCCTGATGGTACCTAAAACCCGCCTTAAAACTCGGGGAGATCGCTCCTTCCAGGCGACTGCTCCAAAAATGTGGAATGCCTTGCCCTTGTCATTGCGTGTGGCCGATTCTATTGTTTCTTTTAAAAAACAGCTGAAGACACTACTATTTAGACAAGCTTTTAGTTGATTGTGTTTTTATGTTTTATGTTTTTTGTTTGTATGATGCTTTTTAAATTGTATACTGCTACTTGTAAAGCACTCTGTGATTCTTTCTGTGATGGGTGCTATATAAATAAAGTTTACTTACTTACTTACTTACTATCATTATACTGAAACAAATGAATGTGAATGACAAAAGAGGCAAGTTTAAATAAAGATTATTCTTAAATGAATGCATGTCCTTTGTGTAGTAGATGTATGTGTGTGTGCGTGTGTGTGCATGCGTGTGGAAGCATGTGTGGCAGTACGGAAAAGTTTGTAAGCTACGTGACTGGATGGAGGAGGGAAATCAATTATCCGAAGGTAAGGAAATGAGTATATAAGGTGGAGTTGTAGGAGAGGAAGGGGAGGAGAGAAAAAAAAAAAAAAAAAAGGAAACGGGTTACCTGAGAACGACCGCAGAGTCAGGAAGACGCGATACGTTGTGTTTGAGCTCGGGTGGATCGCTAGAGTGAGCGTGAATTGCCGTGGCAATTGATATTGAGTGTGCGCTGCACGTCTGGACACCGGCTGCACAGCGAAGCTTGTCTTGTATGCTGACGAGTATGAGCAAGTCCTCTAGGTGATTCCCTGTTTACCTGTTTTTTAAACCTCACCTCAAGAAACTTTCCTTCCTGCCATTTTCAGCCAAGCAATAGTTTACACACACACACACGCACACGCACACACACACACACACACACACTCCGTTTTGCCACTCGCAAATAACATTCAAACAACCACTTTCCACATATATTCTGTGTATTTCCCCAAATATATACTTCAGTGAAGTGTTTCATTATATTTAAATGGTAGATTTAATTGTTGGTTTTGATTTAACTAATTCATGTTTTCCCTTTTTTTTTTTTTTTTTTTCATTCATTTGAGAATGGAGTGTTGAAACTGCCGACGAATTCAACCGAGATACTTCTACCCCAGCACCAACAACTTGCACATGTGTTTTTTTTTTTTTCTTTGTTGATCTAATTCAAACTGGTAGAAATACTGTACTTAGAACTTGAAGTTTTTTTTTTCCCCCTTTTGTGTGTTTAGTTTGTTTGATTCCTTGCTGGTAGTGAAATTGAGGTTTTGTCTGCTTTGTGAAAATAATGAAAATATAACCGTGAAACTGAACTTTCTTGGTGTGATTCTGATTTGTTTATTTGTAACTAGTGGCTTAGAGAGCTATTCTGGGGAGAAATAAGATAAAAAAAATTTTTTTTTTTTGGCAAGATAACCTTGTCTGGCGCCCGAACTAGTATTTTCTTTTATATACCTTTTTAATTTGTTGATTTAAATTCGATCTGGGGCCTGCCACCGTTACAGAAGTGGCGCCCGAACAGGGACTTGAAACTTAAACACTTAAATAAACCTTGACGACTTGAAACTTAAACACTAAATAAACCTTGACGACTTGGAACTTAAACATTTAAACACGTAAACCGTGACCACTTAAACTGTTCACTTGAACTTTGAATTTGAGTTTTGCTAAAGGATTACTTAAAGGTTGGTTATTGTCACTTGAAACTGCCTATTTTTGTGTTTGTGAAATTGTGGCATATATATATTGAACTGAAACTGCTTTGTTGTTTTTTTCTGAAAGGTTTTGTGGGGAAATACTACTTGTTTGTGAACTTGCACATTGTTAAATATATAATCGTGTTACCCCTTAGTTGAAATGCTGATTGATCCAATTATGTGAAAGCTGTGGAAACAATCATTTCCTGTTATTTGAAATCTAATTATTGATTTGTGAAATTAAGTGAATTGTAGTGTGAATTGGACAGTTGGACAGACCTTCCACACTGAATTGTTAGAGTATTCTGTTGTAATTTATTTTTTTCAAACATTTATACATTGTTTTCTTTTTTCGCACTCAACTTGCATTCCACTACATTTTTACATGAACTACACATACACTGACAATCAACATGGCGGCCACTCCTCTCTCTCCATCCATCTCCACAAATCTCCATTTGTGGAGATGGAACCACCAGATGTTGCTACCCCAGTCTGGCCTCCTGCACTCCGTCCTCCACTTCCTTCAACTGGACCCCTTCGTACTCCTCTCCCCTTCACTCCCACTCAAGCCAGCACCACTGACTTCCCAGGAACCCATGTGCAGTTTGCAACTTCACCACTAGCTGGCAGTACTCCTGTTCAAACCTTCACCTGGGAGCAGGAACCGAATGGCGACTCCATGCAGATATGTACATCACCTGGGCCTTCATCTTTATCTTCAGTGGCACAGCAGGACTTGCCTGGCATCCTATCAACTCCTGGAAAAGGAATGCATCAACTCACTCAAGTTAAAGGAAACTGGGACACGTTGACACAACATATGCAAACCCATGAGAAAACCATTGGTGAACTTGCCAAAGAACTTAAAACCATGTCTGCACATCACGACAGCCAGATTTCTAACCTTGCTGATAAACTCAAGAAAAACCAACAAGAAGTGCTCACCCACATTTCTGAAAGTAAGAAGCATGTGAAGGAAGAGACTGATCAACTCACTAAATCACTTAAAGTTATGATTTCTGATGAACTTCACAAAGCTAAGACTACATATGTGTCTGAAGTGCGGTTCATGATTGACCAACTTCAAGTGGAGCTTCAGCAAGACATCAAGTCCTACCTGGTAACCCATCAAAGAAATTATGACCAGTTGTCTACAGAGCTCACCCAGTGCACCCAAACCACCAACACTCTGTGTAGCTGTAAAAAGCTTACAAACTAAACTGAACTTGAGAAAAGACTCGAAAAGCAAGAGAAACAAATGACTGACCTGCAGACAAGAGATTACTCACCTTTACCTCTTAATGCTCCAGTTTCATCTGCATCACCAGTGACTGCTCCATTGCTTCTGACCACTCCAGTGTCATCTGCAACTCCAGTGTCATCTGCAACCCCAGTGACAGCTCCTTTGCTTCCTGCTCCTGTTGTAAAGAGTGATCATCTTAAGATTACATTTCCTACTTTTGGGAGACAGTCAGATGATGGGGACCCCTTGCTCTATCTAACTCGATGTCAGGATTTCTTGGCGTTACATCCTCTTACTAATGCTGACATCCTGGCCACTTTCCGCACTGTCCTTTACGGTACTGCCCGGGACAGGTGGGAAGTTGCACGATCCTCAATAACCACGTGGGAAGAGTTTGAAGCTGCTTTCCTCTCTGCTTTCCTCTCAGAGGATTATGAAGACGAGCTGGCTGAAAGGGTAAGGACAAGAACACAGGGAGAAAGGGAGAGCATTAGAGACTTTGCATTTATACAGAGCTCTCTGCAAAAGGTGGAAGCCCACCTTGACGGACAGTGAATTGGTGAAAATGATTTGAAAAAATATGAACCCCTACCTTGCAAGCCAGATTCGCAGTCGGGTGAACACAGTTGACGAACTTGTGAAATTGGGCCAACAGCTGGAAAAAGACTACGAACAACAACTGCAATATGAAAAATGAGTGAGTTCAAAGCAACCCCTACCCATGCCTCAAAGAAGGCATGCAGACCGCCCAGCAGAGAAGCCTTTAGTGCAATGCTGGCGATGTAAAGGCCATCACTCACCTGGCAGCTGTCCTCACTTTGTCTCTTCTCAGTCCCAGTCACCTCAGTCCACCAGCCAACACCCTTCCTCCAATAGCAGGCGGACAACATTTCCAGCTTCTAAAGGTACTGGTCCATCTGGCAATCGCTCTGTGTCTGCCACCTTTCCCTACAAGTCACCAACAACTGGTAAGAAACCACCACCTACTGCAATTGTTCCACAACAATTAGTGATACCACTTTGCATTACCTGGAAGGGAAAAAAGTATTCACCATACCTGCTGTTGTTCTATCAGCCAAAGCCCTGGCCTATGCAGTCGTATTAGGACTGGACTTCATCTTCTCCAGTGGGCTGCAGATCAATGTGGCAGATCAAAAGTATTCATTTCAGTCTAATCCTGAAGAGTATTATCCTTTCTAGCCAACAAATGCCAGTGTACCAGTTATCAGCTCCCAACATCCAAGGGGAAAGATGGGAAATAAAAATCCCAACAGCCTCTCCTTACTATCTTCTGTTCCTCCTCCTCAACTTAACATGTTTCAACCAGCCTACCTGGATGAAAGGACACTAATTGACACTGCTGTACAGGATGCCCACTTACCTCCGGAAGGCAAGCAACAGCTACGGCAGATCCTCGAGTCAAACCCTCAAGTTTGTACCCTTCGTCCGGGACGTACTGAAGTTACACAGCATCACATATATACTACCCACCAAATACCTATAAAACAAAGACCGTACCGCACAACACCTGCCAAACAAGCTATCATTACAGAGCAGCTGGAAGAGATGTTGACTGCCGGCATCGTAGAACCATCACACTCTGGATGGGCCTCACCTGTCGTCTTGGTCCCTAAAAAAGACGGAAGCCTTAGGTTTTGTGTGGACTACAGAAAAGTTAATGCCATTACAGAGAATGATGCTTACCCATTACCCAACATCACTGAGATCTTGGAGTCACTATCTGGAGCGGCCATCTTTTCCACCATTGACCTTAACAGTGGCTACTGGCAGGTGAACATGGATCAAGAAAGTAAACCAAAGACTGCTTTCACAACTTCTTCAGGACCGTTTCAATTTAATGTTATGCCCTTTGGGTTAAAAAATGCCCCAGCAACCTTCCAAAGACTAATGGAGAATGTTCTAGGAGAATTGCGTGGAAACGTCTGCTTTGTCTACATTGACGACATAATTATTTACTCACCATCTGTAGCCCAGCACTTCTCCGACCTCCAGGCTGTTCTTCACAAGCTGCAAATGGCTCGTCTCACCATTAATAAAAAAAAAAGCAAGTTCTGTCTTCTGTCCCATTCTTGGCCATCCTGACCTTCAACTGCCTTTTACTGTCTACACGGATGCCAGTAACACTGGTTTGGGTGCTGTGTTGACCCAGCGCAAGGAACAGGGATTGGAACAAGTTATTGCTTATGCCAGCAGAACCCTGAACAAAGCAGAGACCAATTACACAGCCACCGAAAAAGAGTGTTTGGCTGTAATTTGGGCCCTGGAAAAATGGCAGCACTACCTAGAGCACAAACTGTTCACTGTCATCACAGACCACTCAGCGTTACAATGGGTATTGTCTTCCACAAAAACCACGAGTCGCCTCATCCGGTGGGCCTTGCGACTTCAGAGATTTGATTTTATCATTAAATATCGCAAAGGAAAACTAAATATGGCACCTGATGCTCTGTCTCGTATTCACACCAGTTGTAACCTGTACACCAACCAACACCAACAGGAGAATGCTGAGTTTCCGATGTCTCCAGCCACAATCTGGGAAGAACAGCACAAAGACCCTGTCATCACCAACACACTTCAAGCACTTGCAGAAAATGATTCTTCTCTAAAAGATCAGTATGAGATAGTGGAAGATAAACTCTATCACAAAACTCACCTGCCGAACAATCAAGTTCATTACAGAGTCTACATTCCTACCAGTCTTGTGTCGTCCATTCTACACCACTACCACTCTAATCCCTGGAGCGGTCATGTAGGTATTTATAAGACCTACAAGCGTATCCATGATGTTGCATTCTGGCCTGGAATGTGGACTGACATAAAACACCACGTTAAAAAATGTGTTAAATGCCAGACCCTTAACCCTCTGGGGACCAAAAACGCGCCCGCGCGTTTTGCTCGTTTTTTTTTTTTAGCAATGAAAAATAAACACAAAATGCTCTGTTAATTTTGATCTTTCATTTTCGTGTAATACATCAATCGATCCTGTTCAGTTTCTATTTTTTTTCTGTATACTCACAATAAAAATAAAGTGTTTTGCTTTTTGACAAATAAAGAAAGATTAACATGATGCGATTTCTACCTTCTCTCTGTCAGTAAACTCCCATTTGAAACGCGTTCGAAAATGATCTATAACTCCGTGAAAATTCAGTCAAACAGGCAAACAGACCCACGGGTATAAAGCTTGAGATCGCATCTTTTAAATGAAGTAATTTATATAAAAAACAAATATTATCAGCTTCTGTAATCTGTATAAAAAGAGAGTGATTCCAGTCGAGCTCATTACAAGTTCATTCAAAAGTAATGTGACCACTCCCCGGAGAGCGCGTGCTATTCAAATGCAAATTCTGAGAACCATTTCAGTCTGTGAAACGCCCCCACATCAGCTGTAAACAAAGCGCCGCGAGTGAGGCATAATATAGCCTACCTTATGGAGAAAAGTTTCCTCAGAACAGTGCTGATATGAGGAGCAATATCTCCTGATATGAGGAGCAGATCCCGCTGAGGAGTGAGGTAGGCTGTTATCTTTTCTCAAGTGTTAATGTGGAATAACGTTATGGAATAAGGTTAGTGTAGGCCTATGTAAACAAAAAGATGAATCGCGTTTCTATAATATGAATCGCGTTTCTGTGAGATGAATGAAGGGTACATATTTGTAAAGACTGTTTAGCCTAAATATGAATCGCGCGTCTGTGTTTGAAAGAATAAACTGCTTTGCTATAGCCTACTGAGATGAGTAAAAATCGACTGAAATATGTTGAAATAAAATGTATTTGTATAAGCAACGTATTAAACTGCAAATTAACATTTATAGGCTATGCCCTAATATTTCATAAAAACAACGTTACAGTCAGGCGAAGTATGAAAGACAACATTTTGTTGACTAGATTTGGGTACAGTTTTTACTGTAGAATATACTGTCACATCAAATAAGCTTTTGTTTAGCAATTTCTGCTCATATCTATATATATACTGTATATACACTCACCTAAAGGATTATTAGGAACACCATACTAATACTGTGTTTGACCCCCTTTCGCCTTCAGAACTGCCTTAATTCTACGTGGCATTGATTCAGCAAGGTGCTGAAAGCATTCTTTAGAAACGTTGGCCCATATTGATAGGATAGCATCTTGCAGTTGATGGAGATTTGTGGGATGCACTTCCAGGGCACGAAGCTCCCGTTCCACCACATCCCAAAGATGCTCTATTGGGTTGAGATCTGGTGACTGTGGGGGCCATTTTAGTACAGTGAACTCATTGTCATGTTCAAGAAACCAATTTGAAATGATTCGAGCTTTGTGACATGGTGCATTATCCTGCTGGAAGTAGCCATCAGAGGATGGGTACATGGTGGTCATAAAGGGATGGACATGGTCAGAAACAATGCTCAGGTAGGCTATGGCATTTAAACGATGCCCAATTGGCACTAAGGGGGCTAAAGTGTGCCAAGAAAACATCCCCCACACCATTACACCACCACCACCAGCCTGCACAGTGGTAACAAGGCATGATGGATCCATGTTCTCATTCTGTTTACGGCAAATTCTGACTCTACCATCTGAATGTCTCAACAGAAATCGAGACTCATCAGACCAGGCAACATTTTTCCAGTCTTCAACTGTCCAATTTTGGTGAGCTCGTGCAAATTGTAGCCTCTTTTTCCTATTTGTAGTGGAGATGAGTGGTACCCGGTGGGGTCTTCTGCTGTTGTAGCCCATCCGCCTCAAGGTTGTGCGTGTTGTGGCTTCACAAATGCTTTGCTGCATACCTCGGTTGTAACGAGTGGTTATTTCAGTCAAAGTTGCTCTTCTATCAGCTTGAATCAGTCGGCCCATTCTCCTCTGACCTCTAGCATCAACAAGGCATTTTCGCCCACAGGACTGCCGCATACTGGATGTTTTTCCCTTTTCACACCATTCTTTGTAAACCCTAGAAATGGTTGCGCGTGAAAATCCCAGTAACTGAGCAGACTGTGAAATACTCAGACCGGCCCGTCTGGCACCAACAACCATGCCACGCTCAAAATTGCTTAAATCACCTTTCTTTCCCATTCTGACATTCAGTTTGGAGTTCAGGAGATTGTCTTGACCAGGACCACACCCCTAAATGCATTGAAGCAACTGCCATGTGATTGGTTGATTAGATAATTGCATTAATGAGAAATTGAACAGGTGTTCCTAATAATCCTTTAGGTGAGTGTATAAAATACTATTTTTGTCAAAAATAAAGTCATAGACTAAGATGTTAGATGTTCCAATGTTGGCTATATTCAAACTAATGAATACATATGATTGTAATGCAATTGTAATTATTGTTGTAATTGTAACCTTTTTAATAAAATAGCAAAACATATTTACAAGATAGATGTAAGCAAAATCTTAAATGGTCAATATAAGTCTTCTTCAAAATATATCTTTTGTCCTTGCATTGTGGCTCAGTCAGTGTCACACCTGAAAGAATGGCTCATTAGGCAGAGTCATTATGCAGAGTCATTATGCAGAGTGGGTGGGACATTGTAATCTCAGGTGTAAACTACTCCTCCTTCACGCCCCCTCGCATATTGGCTTTCCAAGCAAAACCTGTTTTACATCAATTTAAATCAATGTATTTTTTTTTGTGAACGATAAAGCAAGACTATTTTCACATCATTTTGAAGCCAGAACTCGAAGAGACAACATCCATTAGTCAAAAGTCTTGTGGGCACATATTTTGTATGAGTTTTGTGGTCTTATTTCAGCAACTTTCATTTTTATTTTTTTAAATAACCACGCATAAACATTATTTTCTTAAAAATACAAACATCTACATACATGTTGCTCGCATATTATGGTAGGCCTGTTTGTGCTATATAGAGTGAATTTACACCTTTGCCATTAACATGTTTATAAATAACTGAAAAAAGCACAAATGTCAGGGCATGTCAGAACATCCCAAGGGCCCCAAAAACACCTTGGTCCCCAGAGGGTTAAGGGAGAAAATCAGAAACCTGTGGGCAAACTACAACAAGTCACCACCACCCGTCCCAACAAGATGCTTGGAGTGGACATTATGGGGCCAATGCCATGCAGCACACAGCAAAATGAGTACCTCTTAGTCTTTGTAGATTACTATTCCCGGTGGGTGGAATTTTTCCCCATGCGCAGCGCTAAAGCTGAGACTGTTGCATTACTTCTTCGGAAGGAAATTCTAACCCGTTGGGGGGTGCCAGACTTCATTCTGTCGGATAAAGGTACACAATTTGTGTCATTACTGTTCAGAGAACTCTGTCAAAAGTGGAGTATCAAACCTAAATTGACAACATCATACCATCCACAAACAAATATGACAGAGAGGGTAAATCGTACGCTCAATTGCATGATTTCTACCTATGTGGACAACAATCACAGAAAATGGGACCAATACTTACCGGAACTCCGTTTCGCTATTAATTCAGCTGTCCAGGAAATGATTGGGATGACCCCTGCAGAGCTTCATTTGGGGAGGAAACTGCAAAGTCCCATGGACAAGGTGTTACATGGCAATAATCTAACTCCAGACTGCACATCTTTCGATACAGTCCACCACCTAACTGAGCTTCAGACCAAAGCCATGGAATGCTGTAAAAAAGCACAAAAGAGACAGCTTCGGAATTATAATAAAAAAAGACGAGATGTCACATACAAGGAAAAGGATCGTGTGTGGATGAGAACCTTTCCCCAGTCTAGTGCACAACACTACTTCACTGCAAAATTGGCTCAAAAATGGAAAGGCCCTTACCGTGTCGTAAAGCAGGTGGGTCCATTTAACTATCGAGTAGCACTAGAGTCCACTGGTGAAGATGTTCGCATAGCTGGAATGCCATGAGAAGAAAAGGCTCCGCCAAATATTCAATGAATCTTCTGATGAAGAGGAATTCATTGGATTTTAAATATGATTCACATTTCCACAACCATGGGTCGTTGGAAGCAGGAAGACGCGAGACGTTGTGTTTGAGCTCGGGTGGATCGCTAGAGTGAGCGTGAATTGCCGTTGCAATTGATATTGAGTGTGCGCTGCACGTCTGGACACCGGCTGCACAGCGAAGCTTGTCTTGCATGCTGACGAGTATGAGCAAGTCCTCTAGGTGATTCCCTGTTTACCTGTTTTTTAAACCTCACCTCAAGAAACTTTCCTTCCTGCCATTTTCAGCCAAGCAATAGTTTACACACACACACACACACACACACTCTCAGTTTTGCCACTCGCAAATAACATTCAAACAACCACTTTCCACATATATTCTGTGTATTTCCCCAAATATATACTTCAGTGAAGTGTTTCATTATATTTAAATGGTAGATTTAATTGTTGGTTTTGATTTAACTAATTCATGTTTTCCCTTTTTTGTTGTTTTTTTCATTCATTTGAGTATGGAGTGTTGAAACTGCCGACGAATTCAACCGAGATACTTCTACCCCAGCACCAACAACTTGTGCATGTGTTTTTTTTTCTTTCTTTGTTGATCTTATTCAAACTGGTAGAAATACTGTACTTAGAACTTGAAGTTTTTTACATAAAAAAGCATAAACTCGTGCTATAGATACACAGTGCCGGGAGATCGGGATGGCACGCTCACCATAACCAAGAATAAATAGACCGAAGTGACAGAAGCCTGACATACAGAGCTGCTTTATAGATTAACTCATTCCATTATTGATGAATTTTACAGTTATTGAACTGAACTGAATAAACACTGAACTGATTTCAACTGAATAATAACTGTGTACTATTGGTTTGAAGCAGCAATTCTGCTGTGAAGCATTTGAAATCAGCTGAGTCATTTTCCTTTTGTATTACTGTAAAGCTGCTTTGGAACAATCTGTATTGTTGACTATCTATCTATCCATCTATCTATTTTATATTTATCTTGTTCTTGTTGGATGGGGAATTAAAGTTTGATTTACAGTTTTTCTCAAATGCTTTGGCACATTTTTCGAAACAGTCTTAAAATTCCCTAAACTGTAAGTTCAATTGTCACAACTGTTTGCTGGAACATCAGAACTCTACTGCATGTCTGCAAAATGTAGTAACTCACCCAAACCATTTCATTCATGCTTCAAAACCTAGTTATCGTGTCGTTAATTTGGCCAATGCCACCAAAATAAAGTGTTTTTGTCATCGTGTGAGCAATAATGGTCTAAATATTTAGATGCTTTTCCACCATGGAAATATTTGTTATATACAAATTTAATGTTTTTTTGTTTTTTTTTTCTACTTTTTTTGGTGACAATTTATTGATAATTTGTTATCAAAAATGTCAGTTTTGTCTAGCTGAACACTCTTGAGTATCACACTGAGCTTTTTAGATACAGATTTCAACAGAAGGTTAAAATTTACTAGGAAAAGTCACTTCTGTAGCACACACGCACGCACACACGCACACACACACACAAAAAAATACATTTGTATTTATACAGTACATTTTTGTCAAATGTTTTACATGTAAACTGAAAATTCACAGTTGCGTGTTCATTTTTACACACTATTCAAAGGTGTTACACCTCTGTTATGCAGAGGTGTAACGTCCAGGTTCAGAAAGTAAAAGTCCTCCTCAGTATTTTGTTCCAATCACCTGGATTTGCTAATTAGCTCAGTTTTTCAGCCAGGAGAGAGAACTAATTAGTGAAATCAGCTGGCTGAGTTCATGGGTGGAATAAACATATGGCAGGACTTTTACTTTCTGACCCCTGGACTTTACACCTCTGCTATTATGTCATTCCCTAACACCATGTCACGTTCTTTTATATATTCCTATTGCTCTTCCATGGCATGCAACTGTGAATTTTCAGTTTATGTGTAACAAAAATAATTGTACTGTATGAATACAAATGTATTTATACAGTGCTGTTGTAGCTGCTGCTGTTAAGGGTTATGACTCTAAAAAATAGTACGATTGTGCTGGGCAAATTTATGCCCGATATTTATGTTTCTAAATTTGATTGGTTGATTCAGATTGTGATTACTATTTCAATACAACATCAGGCTATTTGCCAATTTAACAGACATTATATGTCCAACATTCCATGTCAGATATTTATGGAATTGTAAGAAATTGTAGTCTGCCCAGATTTCACTCCAAGATATATTTTAGAATGAGCTCATCCCTGAAATGGCTTAATTATCATAGAGATGAAAGAAAGTCAAGTTATATTGTTTCTTCACCATTTGGGTTGATCACATCCTGAACAAATGGTCAATTGTAGAATGGGAATGGGACACAGAGAACCATCTCAGACAATGGGGTGTCACAACTTCATTAACATACAGACCACAGCTGTTGCAACAAGAGCAACTTCATTTACATTAAGAGTGATAAACTGTAACAGGATAAAAGTTTTAAGATTTGGATGTTCTGGGTTCATTCTGACGCCGGTGAACCCAAGGTGCTTCGTGTACCTTGCCACTGCAATGCTGTAATAAACTTTATTTTTGAGATCTTCGACATCCACATAATTTTTTCTTACAGAATATACATGCATGTCTTACAGATTTTGATAAATAAATGCATCATTTAGCATCCGATGGCTCACACAATGAAATAATGTTTAGAATTTGTAAAGAGTTTGACAATTTCACTAAAAATCAATCATTGTTGATAAACAAGCCATGTGCATTTAGTTATTGTACAAATTGTAGACCATTGTACAGCACACACGTGCCAAAACACATGCAATTTGGTTAAATTAATAAGAAATTAAAATCTGATGTGAACAAGAATCTAATTGTTCAGAGATCTGAAGTTATTGTTTTGAGAAAAAAATTATAATTTGAGAATTGAGCCAAAGCGACTAAGCAAAACTGTAAGAGAGGTTTCAAGCTGTCTCTTTGGGATGCATGGCGGAGATTGTCAAGCTCAACACGTAGCACATGTTGCTTGGCAAAGCTACTAAGTAGCAGAGGGAAAGGGAGATGCAGACAGAAAGAGAATTCATATATTGTGCTGAAAATACAGGGGATATGGATGGTGTTTGGTTGCAGCAGCACCCTCTGAATACTGATGAAGAACGTGTGTTGTGGGTCTGACGCTCAACACCTCGGTCTGTCAGCTCGGCTAAGGGGGACAGTTTGTGTGTGTGTGTGTTTGTACGGTTAGTATCATGCATCTTAATGCAAACCAGGCGTGTCGTACTGACAGTACAGAGCAGCATTCTTCACAGGAAGCTGACAGGAAGGAGACAAATACTGGAGCCCACCAGGTCCTACCACCCCCCTGTAGCCTCTCCTTCTCATCAGCATCATTTATTTTCATGAGTGTAGGAATGGCTCCACTGATAGCCAGCCTCCACACACACACACACACACACACACACACACACACACACACACACACACACACACACACACATATTCACAAACCTTAAAGCCAGCTGCTACTGTCTACTGTCTACACACAGGCAGATGCTTTCTAAGGCAACGTCCTAACAAAAAAGAACTTGATTTGACTGATTTGAAATGTGCTTGAAATGAGTTTTTTTAACAGTTAGTAAATTAATCTTAGAATAGATCATCAAAAATGTTTCAAACATTTCAGCATATTGTCAATTATTTTAGTACATAACTCAAAATCACAAAGTATCCCTTTTACTACACATTTCATTTGTATTAACGTATGATTCACAGTATCTGCCTTTCACAATGTTATTAATATCAAACTTTTCATTTGCATCTCTTCTCATTCACTTTAATACATGTGTCTATCATTTAATCCAACTGACCTTAATGGTTAGTCAATTAATCATTTGGTACATCTATAGATTTCCATAAATTTTTAAACGAATAAGATCCTACAGTTATGTTCGATTATTAAATGGGTCCTATTATGCCCTTTTATGAAGTCTTGATTTTGTTTTTGAGGTATACTAGAATATGCTTTCATGCTTGATTGTTCAAAAAAAAAACAACAAAATACATTCTTTTTCTCATATTTTACATTACTACAGCACCTCTCTCTCCAGTCTGGCTCGAACGCACAGAACAGTTCCTGTTTCGATGAAGCCCCTCCTTCTGAAATACGAAATGTGCTGTGATTGGTTAGCTGGCCCAGTGTGTTGTGATTGGCACCGCTTAGCAGAGAAGCGCATTTTCGGAAAATCTTACGCCCCTTACTATAACCGCGAGTTTCATCTCTCTCAGGTGTAAATATTAAAGGGTTAGTTCACCCAAAAATGAAAATTCTGTCAGTAATTACTCACCCTCATGTTGTTCCAACCCCGTAAGACCTTCGTTCATCTTCGGAACACAAATTAAGATATTTTTGATTAAATCTGAGAGCTGGATCACTCCTCCATAGGCTTCTAAGGCATTATAACTTGCTGGCCCAGAAAATGTATTAAAGACATCGTTAATATAGTCCAAGTGGCTACAGTGGCTGAATCTTAAGTTTATAAAGCGACGAGAATACTTTTTGTGCGCAAAAAAAACACAAAAATAACTACTTTATTCCACTATTCATTTCCTTCTCTCTGGGCCTCAAGTTTTTTCACGTAGTATAACTGCGCAGCGCTTCTGTGTTGTACGTCACACGCATCACACACATGACCAGCGTCGGCCAATAGTGAGCCTATGTGTGACGTACAACACAGATGCGCTGCGCAGTTATACTACGTGAAAAGACTCGAGGCCCAGAGAGGGTGGAACAACATGAGGGTGAGTAATTACTGACAGAATTTTCATTTTTGGGTGAACTAACCCTTTAAGGATGGTGTCAATTTCAAACCAATTCAAGCCTGATTCAGACTTAAGAATGTTAACAAACAAAAAGGATCACACAGAACGGATTTCATGCATGGAATTTGTAAGCACGTATTTCACAGAAAGTTTGTGGTATGTTTTTTTTTATTTTTTTTGTGTAATTTTCGTATTTTAGATACAATGTTATACACTATTTAATCATGATATTTGTCGTTACCAAAAAACTAAAACATTTTTTGAATTACCAAAAAACTTTGGTAATACAAACAGTAATTGATCACAAAACTATGGTTCATTTTCCTAAGGGGCAGTGGACACTCTTAAAAGTGAGAGCTTACAAAAGCTACAGTTACAACAGCTACAAAACACTTTACCAACACTAATGTTGGCTAGCAAGCCCTTTGCCGTGGTCCTTTGTTTACATTGTATCAACAACATACAACTTATAATTGGAACTTTTAATAGAAAACGAAACTACAAATAATAAGACATACAAGTTGTATAGAGAAGTATGCAGACATTTCACAGAGGCAGGGTGGAGTGCTTTCACCTATCCAGTGGAAACAGTCTGTCGAGGCTTCAGTGGAACCTCCACTCAACAGCTCCTGAAGTCTCTCGTGTCAGAGGCGCCAGGGTGTCAAAAGCACTAAAAGATCTGCCTGAGGAGGCAGAACAAGGGAGCTTCTGGCTCTGGCTCCGGAGAAAGGACAAGGTATGGGGGAAAGGAGGATCCTAGGGCTGGCTGCAGGGATCAGTAGGGAGACGTCCCTGCCATTGCTCCACCACCTGGAGATGTTCCGGGAGTAAAGGAGCAAAACATCAACGATGGGTGGCTCCCGGCTGACGACTCTGCAGCCAGTCCAAACGGCACCGGTGGAGGTGCGTCAGGCAGAAATGCTTTGCAGGTATTCTAACTTGTGCTTATTGAACCAAATAGGACGGATAACACGGTATTGATTGGCACAACAACAACGAATAAGCAGAGGATCCTACGAGAATGCAGCTGTGGGTGGTTCAAAATTACAACATATTTGGGTCTACGAATCCACCAGGGTAAGGCAAAATGCGGCAGCAGCAGCCAGGTGCAAGCTTGCATTGCAGCAGCAGGTCAGACAAGGAGGAACCATAGCCAGGTTGACCACTACAGCGCTATGGATCCCACCAGTGCATCTGGAGAGAAGCAGCAACATCAGCCTAGCCAGCAGGACTCACACCAACCATCGCAAATCCCCCAATGTGAACAACGAACTAAGACACCGAGCAGAGAACCCACAGGAGAGACAGCCAGGAAACCAGTCCGGAAAGCCAAAGTCAAATGGCCAAAAGCCAGTGACAAAGAGGAATGGAGAAGCTTTGACCAGAGCCTACACACAGTCCTCCAGAACTCGATAAATATAGAACTGCCACAGAGGAAGACCCCTCTCAAACAGAGTGGGAGAAGGGAAAGGGAAATCCTTCAGCTGGTAAAGGAACATTGCCTCCTCCGGAAAGCATGGAGGAAGGCCATGGACCACGAGAAGGAGGGCTTGAAGAACTTGTGGGGTCAGATTAGAACTAGACTCACAAACCTGAGGCGAGCAGAGAGGATCAGGAAACGCAGAAGCCGTAAGGAGAAAGCAAGGTCAAGCTTCTTCCGTGACCCTTTTAACCCTCTGGGGACCAAAAACGCGCCCGCGCGTTTTGCTCGTTTTTTTTTTTTAGCAATGAAAAATAAACACAAAATGCTCTGTTAATTTTGATCTTTCATTTTCGTGTAATACATCAATCGATCCTGTTCAGTTTCTATTTTTTTTCTGTATACTCACAATAAAAATAAAGTGTTTTGCTTTTTGACAAATAAAGAAAAACTAACATGATGCTATTTCTGCCTTCTCTCTGTCAGTAAACTCCCATTTGAAACGCGTTCGAAAATGATCTATAACTCCACGAAAATTCAGTCAAACAGGCAAACAGACCCACGGGCATAAAGCTTGAGATCGCAGCTTTTAAATGAAGTAATTTATATAAAAAACAAATATTATCAGCTTCTGTAATCTGTATAAAAAGAGAGCGACTCCAGTCGAGCTCATTACGAGATGATTCACAGTAATTTGACCACGCCCCGGAGAGGGCGTGCTATTCAAACGCAAATTCTGAGAACCATTTCAGTCTGTGAAACGCCCCCACATCAGCTGTAAACAAAGAGGCATAATAGCCTATAGCCTACCTTATGGAGAAAATTTTCCGTGCTGATATGAGGAGCAGATCCCGCTGAGGAGTGAGGTAGGCTAAGTTATCCTTTCTCAAGTGTTAATGTGGAATAACGTTATGGAATAACGTTGTAGGCTTATGTAAACAAAAAGATGAATCGCGTTTCTATAATATGAATCGCGTTTCTGTGAGATGAATGAAGGGTACATATTTGTAAAGATTGTTTAGCCTAAATATGAATCGCGTTTCTGTGAGATGAATGAAGGGTACATATTTGTAAAGACTGTTTAGCCTAAATATGAATCGCGTTTCTGTGAGATGAATGAAGGGTACATATTTGTAAAGACTGTTTAGCCTAAATATGAATCGCGCGTCTGTGTGTGAAAGAATAAACTGCTTTGCTATAGCCTACTGAGATGAGTAAAAATCGACTGAAATATGTTGAAATAAAATGTATTTGTATAAGCAACGTATTAAACTGCAAATTAACATTTATAGGCTATGCCCTAATATTTCATAAAAACAACGTTACAGTCAGGCGAAGTATGAAAGACAATATTTTGTTGACTAGATTTGGGTACAGTTTTTACTGTAGAATATACTGTCACATCAAATAAGCTTTTCTGCTCATATATATAAAATACTATTTTGTCAAAAATAAAGTCATAGACTAAGATGTTCCAATGTTGGCTATATTCAAACTAATGAATACATATGATAAAATGTAGGCCTATAATCTTTTTTTTTTTTTTACAAAGAAAGAGTACTTTTTTGCAGAAATATTGCTGAAATTGTAATTATTGTTGTAATTGTAACCTTTTTAATAAAATAGCAAAACATATTTGCAAGATAGATGTAAGCAAAATCTTAAATGGTCAATATAAGTCTTCTTCAAAATATATATTTTGTCCTTGCATTGTGGCTCAGTCAGTGTCACACCTGAATGAATGGCTAATTATGCAGAGTCATTATGCAGAGTGGGTGGGACTAAGGTGTAAACTACTCCTCCCCCTCGCATATTGGCTTTCCAAGCAAAACCTGTTTTACACCATTTAAATCAATGTATTTTTTTTTGTGAACGATAAAGCAAGACTATTTTCACATAATTTTGAAGCTAGAACTCGAAGAGAAAACATCCATTAGTCAAAAGTCTTGTGGGCACATATTTTGTATGAGTTTTGTGGTCTTATTTCAGCAACTTTCATTTTTATTTTTTTAAATAACCACGCATAAACATTATTCTCTTAAAAATACAAACATCTACATACATGTTGCTCGCATATTATGGTAGGCCTGTTTGTGCTATATAGAGTGAATTTACACCTTTGCCATTAACATGTTTATAAATAACTGAAAAAAGCACAAATGTCAGAGCATGTCAGAACATCTCAAGGGCCCCAAAAACAGCTTGGTCCCCAGAGGGTTAAGTATGCCTGAGGCTTATTGTAGGAGAAGGAGAATGGGACTCTGCGCACCACTGAAAAGGAGTTGGAGGACTACATCAAGATGCAGATTAGTGACAGCTTGAGAGAAAGCCCCCTTGGACTTCTGGGGCATATCCTTTGCCCACATGAGCCATCCATGCAGTTCAACACCACTCCTCCAAAGTGGTCGGAAGTTAAGCAGGTTGTGGAGTGAGCAAGAGCTGGACCAAATTCCGTACCCTACAAAGTAAGAACTGCCCCATGGTTCTGATGCTGTTGTGGAAACTGATGGGTGTTGCCTGGAAATCCAAAGCTATTCCACCAGCAAGACATCAGCCAGTTTAGAGGCATCGCTCTTCTAAACGTGGAAGTGAAGATTTTCTTTTCGGTCATGGCAAAACGAATGACCATTTACCTCCTGGCAAATAATTATATTGACACCTGTTGCCAGAGGCCAGGCGTTCCAGGATTCCCGGGCTGCGTAGAGCATTCTGCAATGATTTGGGAACAGATTCAGTCAGCCAAGCGCAGTAAATCGGACCTCCATGTGGTCTGGCTGGATCTCGCAAATGCTTATGGGTTCATTCCCCACCGGCTTGTCAGTTTTGCTCTTGACTTCTTCCATGTCCCCCAAAGTATCCGGAGGCTCATTAATGGCTACTTTGACAACTTTCACGTCTGCTATACATCCACAGACATTTCAACTGGGTGGCATCAGCTGGAGAAAGGGATAGCAATGGGGTGCTCCATCTCCCCACCCTTTTCACAGTAGCCTTTGAAATTATCCTCATTGGTGGAAGACAGATGGTCGAGGTGTCAGATCCCAATCAGGTCAGCGACTCCCAGCTATACGAAGTTACATGGATGATGTTACCACCCTCCTCCAGACAGCAGCATGTACCACCAGTCTGCTGAAAAGGTTTAAGGAACTACTAGACTGGGCCAGGATGGAGATAAAACCAGCCAAGTCACACAGTCTCTAGATCCATCAAAGGAGTCAGGAAGGACAACATCTCCTTTTCAGTGGACGGCGAGGAAATCCCATGTCTGATAGACCAACCAGTAAGAAGTTTGGGAAGGCTTTATACATCAGACCTGTCCGATAAGCACATGGCTGTCTCCATCACCTCACAGCTCTCTGATGGCCTGAAAAAGATTGACCAAAGCTTGCTGCCCAGCAAACTAAAGGTCTGGTGTTACTAATTCACCTTGTACCATCGCTTGATGTGGCCCCTCAAACTGTGTGACATCACCTTATCAGCAGTCCAGAAAATGGACTCAAAGGCTAACAACTACATTCAGAAGTGGCTGGGCCTTCTCCGATATCTGTCAACTGCAGCCCTGTTTGGAAGAATCATGTTGAGGCTCCCAGTGAAATCCATCAGCTTGGGCTACAAGCTGGAGAAGGTGAGGCTGGTATTCAAGCTGAAAGACTTACCGGATCCGGCAGTGCAAAACACCAAGGCCCAATTGCAGACTAGAAGGAAATGGAAAGTATCACAGTCGGTACACCAGGCCATAACCCGCCTAAAACACCAGGATGTTGTCGGATTGGTGCAACATGGCAGGGCAGGCCTTGGTTGGGGAACATCACCTTAGATGTGGTCCAAAGCCTCAAAGACAGAGAGGAAAAAACTGGTGATCTCCGAAGTTGTGAGGGAGGAAGAGGAGGGCTACAAGATCAAAGCAGTGAGCCAGTGCCAGCAAGAGAGATGGACAAGCTGAGAGGCCGCCATCGACAGAGTCTATACAACTATATAGAAATAAAAAATGGCGAGCAAGCAGCAGTTCAGATTTTGTGTTCATCCCTGCCCACATCAGTGGAGCACAAACAGTCAGCTCTCGAAAAAGAGTGAACAGCTTCCATCACGGACGCTCCGCTCCCGCCTGCTGCTCTTTGCGGAGGTCGCTCAGGCTCGTGTTCCATATGGCACCGGGGCACGGTGGTCATTCAGTTCATGGGGATCGTAGATGGGTTTAGCAGAGGGGTTAGAGAGAGGCCCAGCTTTATCTCTCCCCTTACCTGCTAGGTCCAGTGCCTTTTCTCAAGGTTTGAGACACGCGCTGTGGTCTCTTCTGCCCACGAGGCACCGGTGCTACAATTATCTAGCTCTGATGAATTAGATATTGTAAGCATCGATGCAGGAGATGCTGAGGACTTGCCACCTCACTCTCACAGGAGCTGGTGGAGGTTGTGACTCGCGCTGTGGCCAGATTAAATATTGAATGGCCAGCTGAGAAGCAGGATGCTCGTCCCTAAAGCAAGTTAGACTGGCTGTTTTTCTTGCTCTTAAGAATTTTTATCCAGACCTCAGGTCAGAGTCCTGCACGGGTCCGATTTTGTAAATCCGCACCCACCCGCCCGTACCCGCAGTGCTTAAAACCGCATCCGACCCGTTTTTCCGACAGCAGCACTAATTAAAATCCACACCCGACCCGACCCGCACCCGAAATAAAATCAGTTTAGCCAATCACATTATAGACACAATTACAAAAATGTTTATTGCCAGGTCATACAGAAGTTATTACACGACAATTAACACAAGGACAACTTCAGCTGAAGCTGTCAAAAGGCAGGTACATGAGGAACATGGCAAATGAAAAACTGAGTAGCCTTGTAACATCTTACCAATCGAACAGACGCGGCTACAACACTATATGCCACGCAATTTCGTCTAGCCTACATTTGACAATTTTGGGTTCAAACACACCCTGCACACCACACATAGCCTACTTAACAGTGTTAAATTTGAAAAATACTGCTCGATAGAACTGCTTGGTTTGTTGCCACAGTTATCTGCGTGCTTCCTCGGCGATGAAGTTCCACATACGGCTATAATCCAACACGAAAATGCATGCAGCAAATAAGCCTTTCACAATTTTCTTCAGATAACTCCAAATTTCTCCCACACACTGGACTTGATTTTTGATGACGTATTAGCGACAACTTTACAATCTCCTCTAGCTATTTCTTCAACTCCTCAGCATCCATCTCGACGACTGCAAGCAGATCGCGCGCGCGGTTATGATGAATTTTTAAAAGTGAAAGTAGCCTAGGTAACGTTGGGCGTGGCGCGTGGGCACAAATAAACTGATGTGGATTTCAAATTATTTTATCAACTTGAAATACAGGCATATTTTTGTAGATGTGTTCCTAAAAATATGCATTTTTACGTTTGCATGTGATTGTTTTAAACCCGTGTTTAGACCCGTGTTTAGCTCGTGTCCGACCCGACCCGCACCCGTATCCGACACAGTTGGATATTTTTCACCCGTTTGAGCAAAATTTGCGGGTCACCCGTCGGGTTCTCGGTCCTAGTGTCCCTCCTTGGCGGCTCTCCTTGGGAGATTCCGGTCAGGAGGGATTGTCCATTGTTCATGTTCTACAGGTTTAACTTCACGTAATGGTTTGCTTGGGTTTCATTTTGGTTCATTTTGTTTGTATGAGTTTGTTTTGTTTTGTTTATTTTGGCTTTTAGTAGCCACTGGCACAGCATTTTGTTAACTTGAGTGTGAGTTAGCTGGGAGGCTAAGTGTAAGATATTTGGCCATTGGCCATTTTAGTTCCATCCTGTTGGTGCATTGTTTTCACTTGTTTTTTATTTATTTATTTATTGGTTGTTCAAGTAGTTATTGAATTGTGGTTTTTAAAGGGATGGTTCGGAGTAATTTCAACAAGGGTCCTTTGCACCACGACCTCGAGCCAAACGCCCCCCCAGAAGCCTTTTTTCCCTTGGTCGAACAATATTAAAGTTAGAGCTTATTTAGAGATATCAGCTGAATGGCTTAGTGCAGGTGCTTATGGATCCCAGGTTGTATCTCGTAAATTACCCCACTAATAATGCCTAGAATGTTACCTAACTTCTACAGTAGTACTAATAGGTTCTGTACTCATAAAACGAGGCATTGGAAAGTTTGTTAGTACATCAGGAGTTTATTTAAATAACACTTGTCTGATGGCTTATGCTACCACTAACCCGGACGTCGAGGTCACTTCCGTGATTTGGGAAAAGCCCAAAAAGATTTGGGGTCTACATTGAGCATCTTGGTAGAAGTGTTAAAGGAACGGTGCTCTTTGTGTCAGCAGATAACCTTGGTGCCCACTCTCTTGCAGGATTTGTTTTTTTGAAAGCTTCATTGTGGACATGTTTTGCAGATTTTGCATAACATCCAGGACTGACACACAACACCATGAGGTAAGATCTGGTGCATTTCAACTTAGAGAGAGAGGTACACACAACAGGCAGGTGCAAGAAACATTGCAGGATCCAAATTCAGGTAGAAAAACAGATGTGAGAAGACAATGTCCACTCACTGCAAATTTGGAACATTTTCATATCATTGGTGGTTATCCCCCTGACATATTGCATGACGTTTTTGAGGGAATAGTCCCACTGGAGTTTGTTTCTTTACCTCAAAGACCTGATGGCAAAGAAATGCATTACCCTAGATGTGTTGAATGACGCTATCAGATAATTTCCTTATACATTTGCTGACTAAACTGATCAGCCTCAGGTGATTTCAAAGAGCTTCTCAACCAAGGGAACAATTGAGGGAAATGACCACGAGAATTGGTGTCTAATTAGGCTTCTTCCTCTGCTTATTGGCCATAACGTTCCTGAGGGTGACAACACATGGGAAATACTCATGCTCCTCAAGGACATTGTTTCATTAATTGTTGCACCTCAGTTTACTGAAGAGTCATTATACATCCACCTTCCCAGAGAACATTCAGAGAGCACTTGGTCATAAACTGTCTGCATTAATGGGATTGATTATAAGACAGACATGCTACTTTCAGCTGGATCATGTTCAGCGCTACCTGATTTTAAGCAAATTGCTCACATTGTTGCAGTGAACGCAGAGGAACTTTTTGTGTGCAAAGGCATGACATCATGGTATTTTGAGCACCTTCGTTCTTATGAGCTTTTCTGCCCAGATATGCCATCTTTTTGCGTGCTTCAGCTTGAAGACCTAAATGATATTGTTCCACTGTCAGCCTTTAGCGTACATGTAAACTGATGACATTGAAGAGTTTTATTCTTTGCTAAATTAACTCTCTTTTGTACTTTCCTTCCAGATGTCTTTGCGAGTTATTCTTGCGGAAGCTGATATCAGAAAAGTCACACTGACTTCAAAGCCATGCTCAGTTGAAGATTTGATTTGTTGTCTCAGAAACACTCTGGGACTGGACTATATTTTACTTTACAGTTTTGAGATCCCGAGTTTGATAGTGATTTTGTAATCTGACTGTTTGTCAGAGCTCCCTCAGAAGCCAACTGTGAAAATCATTCCCGTGATTGAATTAGTGTCACTGTCATCAGGTGAAATGCAGGCATCAAGTGAAATGTTGAGTGATGCTCCAAGTACTGCAGTATTGACCTCCGAATCACCCTAGGAAAAGAGAATGCCATGGCCAGATATCTTTTTGATTCCAAAATTCTCTGTTGATGTTGAATATAGCCATATAGTCAAGCAAATTTGATCTACTTGAAGGATGGAACGCACCTAAAAGTGACAAAGGAATTAAAACACATAACTGGTCAATGGCTAGCTTTGTGGCCAACTACGGGCTGGTTAAGATAAAGACAGTGTCCTCACAGTCCAGAGCCATAAGTCACCCATCCTGGCGCCACAGAGTCTGCAAAAGACCCTTCTAATGACCCAACTAACGGAAAAGCTTGTCAATTTAAGGTTTTTAAAAGAAGAATCGACACCAGCAGATGTTACTGAAACCCCCGACAACATTCCTGAACACCTCCTCCTTAAGACCTCTGAACAAACAGAGTTCTGTCTCTTCACCAGAGAACTGATTCTTATCAATAACTATACATAAAATCATTCAAGAACAATTTTCAATGGACTCATGATCAAACAATCATGCAACTACCTAATCCTGGGTTGTTTCCACCACTTATATGCATATTTTAATAAGATAATATGTTTTGATCCCATGTAATTCAGGTAATAGTTATTATATTAACTATTAGAAGGAGTGAATGTGTGAAGTGTGTACTGTTTCATATCAATGCTATCTTACGAACACAACTAGCAAGATGACTGAAATTAAATCTGTGTAAAATGTTCGTATTCTTATAATGGTAATGATGTCTAAACTGTGGCCTCTGTTCTCTCTGTTAGTAAGGAGAGCACAGATAAGCATGATTTACGATCAGAACTGAAAAGAACGTCACCTCCTAAATTCAGCCAGTGTCTAATTGGCCAGAACTCATCCTGGAGGTTGGACAAACTTTTAGTTTAAAACCTTAGACCCAAAAACAAATCTCTCTCTCTCGCTGCTCTCTCTCGCTGCTCTCGAAGATCTCTCTCGGTGCTCTCTCTCGGTTCTCGCTCTGAAGAAGAACTCTCAACAAATGCAGAAAAAGATGAAGATCTAAAGCAAGACTTGTAACCATGTAACTGAAGAGCAGACCAACCCAAATTAAGATCAGATGGGTTAGATTCATTTCCAGTCATCTAACTACTCTCCATATCTCATTTCATTTCTTTCTTTGTGTTATTTTCCCTTTCCGATTGAAAGTCTCGGTTATAAGTTAAGTTTTGCGGCAAAGCTTCGGACAACGATTCACGGCTGCAAACGAACACTTTCAACTTCAAAGACTTTTCATTCAGCAGCTCCAGCACACCACGTGACTGGAACGCCACAGACATTTATCCAAGCACGAGGAGGCCAGCCGACGGACGAACCAAGGGAAACCCCCTTCTTACGCTACAAAGGGAATTCCGAAAGGAACGCAGAAGACAAGCAAGTACCTCCATGCAGGCTAAAATCTTAACTGGTGTATTTATATAACTTTAATAACCTGCCTAAAACGATAGAAGGGTTAAATTAATGATTGATGGTTCGTTCAGGTCATGTCTAAGTGTATATGGAATCGTGAGATTTCATCCTTTCACTCTTAAACCCACTCTTTCCTCACTCTATCCCTTTCTGTATGAATGTGTATGTGTGTGTGTGCGTGTGTTTGTGTTAGATATTAGCTTTATGTGTTAGTAGCCTATATAATCAATAAAGTATTGTTTGTATTTAAAAGAGATTACTCGTGTGTGCTTATCAGATTTATTGTCTTGAACTTCGATTTAAGTTACCTATGCTTTTACCCTTAATTTACTTCGTAATTTATTGTTAGCTGGGGATTAATTCTTTCTTGGCCAGGAAGATATTAGAGTTAATACTTGTTTATGCTTTCTGTTCATTGGATGAACTGATAAAATGATCATACTATTGATTCTGCTACAGTAAATTCTGAAAATAATTAAAAATAATTAAAATATTAATTATTGGTCATATTCCGTTATGAACAATAATTAATAATATTTATACGTGGGCGTATAAACGCTACACCATATACTCCTTCAAAGCATACCCAACTGCTGATGATCTACGAGCTGTTGCAGTGGCATTGGTGAATACTCACCCCTGGCTTCAAGAACCAGGATCACCTTCTGGATACTGTGGGTTTGAAAGACAGTTTGAAAGACAAAATGGGAGATTACAGTTCCAAAATGAGAAGCCTTGGACACACAGATGTCATGGTTAATGCTGGGAAAGAGGAAGATACTCTACCAACAGTGATCCACCTAACAAGAACATTAAGAAACCAAGGAAAGTGGAGGACAACTACTGACCTGACCTTCCCAATGGGCAAGATGATTCCAGTCTTGAAATGCTCAGACAGCATGGTGGACGAAATGAAGAAAAAAACCCATGATGCAGTCTTTATCAATCAGAAGATGGAAATGACTATGTCCTTAAGAAGAAAGGATGTGATCAACAAGCCTCCTGTAAGCCAGATACTTCAGCGTTGGCCAGCACTTTTTAGATAAAGTCGGGTAAAGTGAATTGCCTATGTTTGCGCCATTTGTAATGAAATGAGTATTGGTAAACATGATGGTTAGATATTCATTTGACAGTTGTTCAATTTTGACATTTCCCTGATGTTAACAAATACATTTTTGTTTTACTATTTCAGGTGTATCAAGAATTCAACCGGTTGGTTGGGAAGAACCTTAAACAAGAATTATATGGCTCTCTTGATCATCACTGTCCACAACAGATTTCAGATCTTCAGGTCAAAGAGAGGTCTCGCCGGGCAGATCTTCTGCAACAAGCCAAGGTTTGTACATTTAAGTTGATGCCATTGTTTGCTTAATTTTGAAAGGCAGTCTGTTATGATTAGACTTTTCAGTAACACAGACAAAAGAATGATTAATGGAAATTGTCTTCCTTTCATGTTGACAAATGATACAATGTTTTCTCTGCAACCACCACACCTCAGACCTCTGATCTCATTGCCATGTTGCCATGAGAGGGCTTCCAGATCTTCTTGGGGATGACCCAACTGAGTTCTTCCGCCTCCACCCTTCCTCGGTGGGAATCATCTAGGAGGGAAATGTTGTGGACAATTTAGACAGCATACCCCAAGCCATGTGTCTTCTTTTTGGTTTAACTTACGCTCTGCACCTAGACTACCCAAAGTGCATGGGCAACAAGTTTATTTTCATTCAACAAGTTTTTCTAGGTTTGGACAAGAAGGAGTTGAAGGGCAAGATTCTGGCTGTTACAAATTAGCTTACCATGTAAACAGGTACAGTAAATGGACGTTTCCTCAGGTTCTCTTTCAGAATTGTTAGATACAAATCTTTCCCAGATGTTCATTAAACTATTCCTTAGTGTTTGGCAAATGTCCATGTTTCATATTAATAAAGTATAATAACATAATTGCTTGTTAAATATTTGGAAAAGTTTTAAAATACTGTTTTAAAGATTTAAAATTGGGTAAATGGTACTTAAGACATTTTATTGTTTTTGTCAATCTTTGAAAACTGATTTTGATAAGTGAATTCAATCAATTGTAAGTTCAAAGAAATCATTGTTATCCTTTGTCCTTGTTTGTAATGTCCTTAGCACTGCATTAAAACTGTTAGTTCAATGAACTAAAAGTTTTTAATTAAATGCTGTTGAAATCTTAAGTGCATTAAACTTAAAATGTATTGTTTTTTTTAACAAGACAAAATATACTTTTTTAGGGCAACGAGTTTCCATAATTTTAAGTTCAATCAACCTGTGTGGGCTTACAGTGTACCTTGGTTAAGAATGACATGCTAGAATTTATTCACACCTCTACTATTGAATCCAACATATCATCAGTGCTTGGATTCGCTTCCATGGTGCTGTCAAGTATGACTTGCAGTCTGTGAGGTAAACTAAACGCTATTGGCTATTTGAAAAGGGGGAGCGGCTAGGGGTGCACGATATATCGGCCGATATGGTCATTTTTTTACACATCGGTATCGTTCCGATGTCAAAATAGGGCCGATGTGAACAGGCCGATATTTGACGTGAAGTTGAAGATGAAGTTGACGACTTACGATCTTAGCAGTAGTGAACAAGGCTGAGAGAAATACACATTTCATACAGATGACATAAGCAGAGAACAGTCTGTTTTCTTTCGTTTTGAATTGTTCTGTTTAAAAATAGATGTTTCAAGCTTTCTATATATGTCTTAGGTTTGTGAGGCAGGTAGGTTTCGGTTCATTTGAGACGCGCTTCAGTTCACGCGCCGTTGCCTCCATGTCCTGATTAAATATTTTCTAATATTTACTTCTTATTTATTTTTGATGAAACATTGATCAAAATTAAGATACAATTAATACAAAACGAAATTAAATTTAAAGACAGGCTTTGTGCTTTCTGTTTGAGGTCTCTGTGAAAGTTTTAAAGCGGTCTTTAGTGCCGCGTTCAGACGTGCGTAACAGAGAACTGTCCCGTCAGTAACATTGTTAACGCAGTTATGTTTTTTCCCTCTTCATGACACATTTTTGATTGATCGTTTTTTGACTCGTAGATATTTGAATATATTGCATGATATTTGATACCCGTTCGAATTAGATTTTTCTCAAAAGTGACGGCATGTGTGATTTGTGGATTACTGATAAGCGCGAGTGGAGAAACAGGCGTTTATTTCTTCATTCTCAGTGTTGAGAAACGTAGCCTTCATGTGTTACGTTATTGTGTTAATAATAACTAAAGTAGCCTACCTAATTATGTTACATATTTATTTTGTATGAAAACTAGCGCGTTCGTTACTTATGGATTAAAAAGTAGGCTACCGTTGTATCAGTGCTGCGCGAGCTCTCCCTCACAAACACGGACGCGCTCACACAAAGAGAGAAGATAATTGTAAAATGAAAAATTGACGGGCTAAGTTTAAATTTTGTTCTTGCTTGTTTTTGTTTTTTTCTATCAAAATGTCAGAAAGCATTTTGTATTATCCATCCGTGTTTTTAAAATTCGTTAAATGACGGACGTTTTACTGTTAACACAGCCCATATGTCGGATTCGTCTTATAGCCTACTTGTTATTATTTTTAGAATAAGTGATTCGTTATGCTATTATTGGACTCCTGTCTATTCATTGTCAACTGTTAACATTTATTAACAGTTATTCATTTATTCAGCTAATGCGTGCCCTGTTGTTCAAAGGCAAAGACAGCACGTCACAAATAGAAGTCCTTTTCCCTGTGGTATTTAGTATCATATTTGGATATTGGAATAATAAATTAAGTAGCCTATCTTAATTGTACACAATGTTCCTGTTTTTTTTTTTCCTGTTTTCTAAGGGTTTCTTAATTTTAGACAAGTTGACCAGCACACATTATATGCAATGCAATATAATGCATGTGTGTCGTATGTGTGACATATTTTGCAATGCATACAGGTAAAGGTGCCCAATATCAGTCATTTCTAAAGTAAAAAAAAAAAAAAAAAAGTGTTTTGGAAAATAGCTCTTTATTTGATAATCATTAAAATTTGTTTTCTATACAGAGATATCGACATCGGTAAATATCGGTATCGGCCATAACAGCAATATTAATATCGGTTATCGGTATCGGCCACAATTTTCACATCGGTGCATCCCTAGGAGCGGCCATTCAATATGTCCCACCTTAGCTTCCTGTTCCAGTGGAAATTATGTCATCCCTCCCATTTGTATATATCATACAAAGCTGCGAGTTCCAAGGCACTTCAGTGGGCCTTTAAGATCTTGTGTAAAATTAATGTTGACTGAATGTTTTAATTATCCTTGTGTATTTGAATAAAGTTATCAATCTTTATACTTTGTCCACATCTCCATGCTCACCCTGCCTTTAGTGATGAACCTGCTGTGTGCCCTTGTGTAGGGCTGTTAGTTCCCGGTGTATTCCGGGTGGCTTAGTCGACTATAGGATTCTTGTTTCCTTTGGTACTTTGTAACTTCTCCTACCTGACCGCTCTTGCCACACAAAGCATTCTGGGATTGCTTTATTCACAAAAGGATGTAAGGTGATTTTTGCCTATACTGTTTAAAACAGAATTTAAATCAAGGCTGCATATACAATGTCAAAGCTTTGCAGCTCACTAGGTTTTGCAACAGAACTTATACATTTTTCACATTTTTGAAAGAATGTTTAACCGTCATCTGCTTTTCACAAACTACAAAAATAGCTAAAATAGCCCACAACTTTACTCACTTGTTAGATGCAAAACAAGCAGGGACTTGGCAAGCAACCCTTATTCTGCAATATAAATTTCTCTCTCCCTGTCACATCATAGTAATTGCTGTGGAGATGGTATTTTAAGCTATTGCATTCTCATCAGCACGCCACAATTAAACCTGCTCTCAGGGGTCCAGATACATAAAAAAGCTTCATGTATGGAATGAATTCGCTATTTTCAAACTGAGGAGGTGGTAGGGATGGATAAACACCTTTTAAGCAAAGATTTCAGCACATGTGAGAATAAAGATTTCTACTTCTACTTTTTCATTTTAACCTCTCACATTCTGCTGGGTTCCTCCTACATTAATCTAATAGTAACAGGGCACAAGCAAGCTGGGTTGTCATGGCGATGACCACTGGGACTGGGATTAAAGTTTAACTAAATAACTTTCAGGACAAGAGATGTCAGCGACTTACTCTGTGTCTTGGTGAATCTATTGTTCGAAGCTGACGACATTACAAACTACTTGCCTGTTTACTCTATACCTGCACTCTAAAAAGTTTAACTATGATTTACTCCATTTTTTTTACACTAAAAAAAATTAAGTAAATTTTAAAGCTGTGAAATCAATTAAATATACTGTATGAATTGAGTAAATGCAAGTAAAAAAAAAAGAAAGTAAATCTGAGTAACTGCACCTGGTACATTAACAAATAAAATTGAGTAGAAATAATGTAACATTTAAACATTTAAAAATCAATATTTATGAGTAATATTAACTGTTTTTATTTATGAGTAACATTCACTTTTTTATTTCCTCTAAACCTTTGTAAAATAGTATTCCATACAACCACCAGTATACATGACATTGGCCTTTATTGTCGATGAGTACAACAATACAGCATATTTAATCATCCAAATTAATTATATCCATAATCATTAGGATTAAAGTTGTGTGTTTTATGCAAGGCGTTTCAATCATGAAAAGACAGGCGTGACTCTGGTTTAGGTGTCACATTACGCCTCTGTATGTTGTTTTGCATTAAATAGAACAATTTAAAGCATTTTATAGATAAAATAAAACATACACACACCTGAATTTCAATGCACCAATTCTGCGACGCTGAGAAAAGAGAACTGTTCTGGAGACTGAAGAGAGTTCAAACAGCCCACACTCACTCAACCATTGAGTTGTCCTCACATCAGAGGGTGGGGGAGGGGTGCATTGTTTTAATTGAGTAAACTTACTCAATTTCTTAAGAGTGTGTTAAATATATTAATAATATTGATTTGAATTAATTAATATTTTTGTTTCTTGAAACAGATCAGTTTAATTCTCCATTCTCCAATATTTTGATAGAAATTTCACAAATATATTAAGTTTATTATAAATAAATAATTGGTTATTCAAATACTAAATTATTTTAGTGAACAAACTTAAATATAACTGTAAATTTTAGACAAAATTAACTGTTGGATTTTTAGTCAATTATTTTGGTATGTTTAACTCAAACAATCAAGTAAACAAGATTTTATTTAGTTAATAAAGTTAAACATTACTGTAATATTTACTAAGCCACATAATTATTTTTTAGAGTGTGTGCAATAAATAGGCTACCTGTCCGATTCACTAAGTTATCTGTCTGGGATCATGTTACACACAGGGACCGGGCAAAAGTTTGGAAACATTACTATTTTTAATGTTTTTGAAAGAAGCCTCTTATGCTCATCAAGGCTGCATTTATTTGATCTAAAATACAGAAACCCCCCCCCCAGTAATATTGTGAAATATTACTACAATTCAATAATAATTATACAATATTAATACAATATACAATTCTATTTTAATATACTTAAAACCTTTGATACTTTTTTCAGGATTATGAGTTTAAAAAGTTAAAAAGAACAACATTTATTTAAACTAGAAATCTTTTGTACCAATGTACACTACCGTTCAAAAGTTTGGGGTCAGTAATATTCTTTCTTTCTTTTTTTGTGTGAAATAAATTAATACTTTTATTCAGCAAGGATGTGCTAAATTGATGAAAAGTGATAATAAAGACTTATTTATATTTATATTTTAATTAAATGCTGTTCTTTTAAATGTTTTATTCATCAATGAATCCTGAAAAAAAAAGTGTCTCAGGTTCCAAAAAAACATTAAGCAGCACAACTGTTTCCAACATTGATAATAAATCAGCATATTATAATGATTTCTGAAGGATTATGTGACACCAAAGACTGTTATGGCTGTTGAATGAAAATTCAGCTTTGCATCACAGAAATAAATGATATTTCAAAGGATATTAAAGAAAACCTTTAATTTAAATTGTTTATTTATTTTTCTGTATTTTTTATCAAACGAGACTTCTTTAAAAAACATTAAAAATAGTAATGTGTCCAAATGTTTGACCAGTAGTACTGTACTATTATATACTATTGCTTCATAATTATCAAAAAGGTTAATATAATATAGTACTTTCAAGTCACCATTTAGGGTGTTCTTGTCAGCGTACACTTAAAGGAGAACTCCGGTCAATTTTAACATTGAGCTCATTTTTTTGTACATTTGGAGTGCTGTCAGTACAGAGAACAACGACAAAAATCGGTGTTGCCTACACCATGTTATCCTCGTTTTAAAATTTGCACCCTGTTGACTTCAATGGGGCAAGTTTTAAACCTGCTTTTAGCCTCTTAACATCCTTGATGTGTCATTACAAGTGCACAGGTCATGTGAGTGATTCCTTCTGAGTGAACGCGGGTGAATCTGACTGCAGTAGATGTGAACGCGCGTGATCATAGGTACTAAACCTATGCGCGTGAACTCGACAATCGATTACTGTGGACTTCGACCGAAAACAGGATGTAAATACAGGTATGTGCGCTGGCTGAATAAACATCATTTTTTATATATTTCTTTCACATCTACTGCAGTCAGATTCACCCGCATTCACTCAGAAGGAATCACTCACATGACCTGTGCACTTGTAATGACACATCAAGGATGTTAAGGGGCTAAAAGCAGGTTTAAAACTTGCCCCATTGAAGTCAACAGGGTGCAAATTTTAAAACGAGGATAACACGGTGTAGGCAACACCGATTTTTGTCGTTGTTCTCTGTACTGACAGCACTCCAAATGTACATAAAAATGAGCTCAATGTTAAAATTGACCGGAGTTCTCCTTTAACATGATAGGCCTGTTGGTGGCGCCTGGGCTTCATTTAACCAACTATGACAGTTTGATCAAATGGTAAACACTGCATCAATATACATAGACTAAATACAAGTAACTTGGATACTACTTACCATTAATGCGACTTTTGGTGCTGGTTTTGTGCAGTGCTTTGTAGTCAATTAACATCCATGTTTCGACGACGCAGATTGCTTCATAAATGTACATTCTTCTGTCCATGTAATTTTCAAACGATTTATGAAGGAACGGAAAATTACCACTCAACTTCACATTGACCAATGCAATTTGAACTTGTTTGTGCCCAGATGACGATTGGTCGGTGTATTATACATGGCAAACAGGCATCAATGAATTATGTAATATTTTAAAATACAGTGGTGGTCAGAATTAATGACACCCCTGGTAAATATGATAAAAAATGGCTGTAAAAAAATAAATCTGCATTGTTTATCCTTTTGATCTTTCATTCAAAAAATTCGCAAAAACCTAACCTTTCATTGAAGTAAAAGAATTGAAAGTGGGGAGGAAATCACATTATGAAATAAATGTTTTTCTCCAAAACACGTCGGCCACAATTATTGGCACCCCTAGAATTTTTAAATATCTCTGAAATATATTCCCATTAATATTTACCTTTATTTAGCACACCAGGGTGACTAGGAACATTAAATTGTCTGCTATGACTTCTTGTTTCACAGGAGTTTAAATATGACGAATACACAAAGGCCAAATTTCTTTAATCATCCATCACAATGAATGAGTAAAACCAAAGAATATAGTTCTGATGTGCATCAAAAGATTGTTGAGCATCACAAAATAGAAAGTGGCTGTAACTGTACGTACACACCGCCACCGACTTGAGCTTCCAAAGTTACCGGAAGTCATTAATTTTCAATGGAAGCTGGCTTCTCTCAGCTGCAAGGAGCATCAAATCCATCGGCGTCACGTTTTGGGCGTTCTGAGTGACCAGAGCGTCAATCAGAAAGTTGAAAGTAGCTCAACTTTATGGTAATGAGCTATGACGCGGTTCAGCGGCAAGCAGCGGCAAAACGCCAGCAACCAATCGGAATATAGATGTCATTTGCGCTGGCTGATTCCAGAGAAACCTACGATGTAAACTTTCGTTCCTACCAAAACATTAGTTCCGAGAAAATGGAGGAGAAGCTGATCATCGCCGTTGCTGGGTGTCCTATAATTTCCTATCATTTATGATATGACGTTGTTTGCATATAGGGACCAGTTACAAAAGAACGATATATAGAACGAGCAAAGAGATAGAGAGCCCCGGCCGCGCGCGCGCACTCACCTTCACCGTCTTCAAACAACACGAGCGCTGTCTTGCTCTCTCTCCCTCGCGCATATTAATCAAAATCAATTGACAAAAAAAACCTCTCCAGTCATGAAATGTTTTCTGTGTTGACAAATCTTGTGCGATATCCTAAACTGCCGAGATAATTACACAACGCGTGCCATAGGCACGTTTTCTGTTTACATTTCATGGTGTGACACTTCTCTTCTCCCAAGATCGAACATAGAATGCTGCTACGTCAGAGCGGCCAAAGCGTCATCAAGCTTCCCCGTACTTTTTGACAAGCGTCCTTGACAGGGCGGCCAGAGCTTCTTTGCAGCTCAAGTCGGTGGCAGTGTGTATGTACAGTAAGAAAATAGCTAAAGAATTGAAAATCCCTATTTTGACCACCAGGGCAATAATTAAGAAGTTCCAATCAACTAAAGATGTTACGAATCTGCCAGGAAGAGGACGTGTGTCTATATTGTCTTAATGCACGGTGAGGAGGAAAGTTTGAGTGGCCAAAGACTCTCCAAGGATCACAGATGGAGAATTGCAGAGATTACTTGAGTCTTGGGGGTCAGAAAGGCAAAAAAAAAATATCAAACAACCCTTACACAACCACATGTTGTTTGGGAGGGTTTCAAGAAAAATCCTCCTCGCTCCTCCAAAAATAAACTTCAACATATTCAGTTGTCAGACATGACTGCAACTTCGAAAGGGACCGGATTCTATGGTCAGATTAAACAAAAAAAGGGCTTTTTGGCAGCAAACAGGCATAAAAAGTATCCCATGCCTACGGTTAAATATACTGCTGGATCTTATATGTTGTGGGCCTATTTTTTTGCTGGAGGTCCTGGACATCTTGTTCAGATACATGGTATTATGGATTCTATCAAATACCAACAGATAAAAAAAATCAAAACCTGACTGCCTCTGCTAGAAATCTTATAATGGGCCGTGGTTGGATCTTCCATCAGGACAATGGTCCAAAACAAACATCAAAATCAACACAAAAATGGGTAACTGAGCACAAAATGAAGCTTCTGCCATGACCGTCCCAGTCCCCTAAACTGAACCCTATAGAAAATGAGTGGGGTGAACTGAAGAGAAGAAGCACCAACATGAACTTGTGAATCTGAAGGATCTGGAGAGATTCTGAATGGAGGAATGCTCTCTGATCTCTTGTCAGTTATTCTCCAAACTCATCAGGCATTATAGAAGAAAACTCCGAGCTGTTATCTTGGCAAAAGGAGGTTGCAAAAAGTATTTAATAACAGGGAGCCAATAATTATGGCCAGCGTGTTTTGGAGAAAAGCATTTATTTTATAATGTGATTACAAGCCATAGGTAGGGTACTCAATGAAAGAACCATATCAAAGCCACTAGATGATAACTCTATGGATGATAAGCCTGAAACCTTTAGTCAAAAAAGCATAACGGCTAATGCTAACTCAGGGAAGGAGAGCAGAGGCTGTTTTTATGAATGGATGTCAATGGATTAGCTGCAAAGTACTAGTCACTGCAGGGTGCAAAAAAACTACATTTAAGATTACACTAAGAACTTAATTGTAATTTAATACATATTTAATTCATTCAAATTATATGTATTTTATTTTTACAGTCATTCATTAAAAAGCGTATCATCATCATTAGGCAGTCCCTCCAGTTTTTCGCGATTCCGCGATCGCTGAATACAACGCAAAATCAACAAAATGTCGAATTTTTTTGCGATCCTGCATAATTCCTAATTTAACCGCAAAATAATCACAAAAATGAAAAAGACCTCACAAAACATTAAATTATAATCACTCAATTGAAATATCTCTAGTTTAATTAAAGTTTCAATGCATTTTTACGTGGATACAGATCCTTTTCCTCGGTTTACTGAAGCCTATAATGTAAAACGCATTTTGCAGCTGCACAGCTAGCACAGTGAGTGTCTGGCTCACTCATTGGCTGTGCTGCGGCAACTGCACATCCAATGGCACGGGCACCTCTGACGTGTGCGCCAACGAGCTAGCATCAGATCACGCCATTACCGTCTATGGCCATTACACGTTAGAGCCCGCCAAGGGGGCGCGGCCTTAGCCTATATTATTCTTTTACTGTCTATGATATTAGTCCCCGAAAAAACACCATTTTAGCAGGTTTAACGACTGAAGCGACAACTTGCCAGGTTACTAAGTGCGATCGGCTACGCAATACTTGTTCCCTACACTCAGGGAACTGAGGTTACTATAGTAACCGAGTAGTTCCCTTTCGAACGGTCACTTCGTATTGCGTAGCTATACGCAGTGGGGACGCCATGCAAAACGCCGCACTATAAGTAACTGGTTGCCTACTGCAGTTCAGGACCCCTCAACTCAGGATTTACACACAGTTCTACAGTATAAATTACTACACCTGCTGTTAATATTTACATAGGTCAGGTAGAAAAATTGCCCATAGGTTGTTTTAAAGGTTAATTTGATGAGAATTTGATTAGACCAAAATAAACAAGCTTTATGCATTTTGTTTGTGATTTGTGTCATGTATGACTATTGTGCATCTGACATAATACTATTATGGTAAATGTGATGTCCTAATTATAAAATATAAAAATCGCAAATTTTTTCACAAATTTCTGGAAATTACCACCACAAAATCAGTCATTTTGATCGCAAAAATCACACAAAAAAATTGTGAAATCCTGGAGGGACTGATTAGGCACACAGTACTTAACACAACACTTCATGTTTTATTTTAATTAAACAACATACAATATAACAAACTATTTATAATTAAATGAATAATTTTGTCTATATCCATTAAAGTGCATAATGCAGCATCATATCATATGCATACATGCAGATATAATAGTCATTGCAATTCAAGTCTTATAAAGCCTGAAAGCCTGAAAGCCAAAAAAAAAAAAAAAAAACGGTATTTTTTACTTTCTTTAGATAATATACAATATCACTAAATATTACTATTAAATACTATGGTAATGCCGTAAATGGGTCCTGCCTGTCGCAACATTACCTTCTCTGCCTACCCTTATAAAATAACCTTTTTAAAAATCTACATATCATTCCCAGCAAAAGCATTGTTTAGCGTAAAACATGTTGAAGACCGGAACCTCTGCAACAAGAACTGAACAATGTATGGGGCTCGCTAAGCTAGTTGCATCCAAAGCCGCATCCAAAGCCATATCTAAAGCCTTTGCATTCATACTATCCTTGATTGAAGTTTGGAATGTGTGTCTCTAATTCTGAAATCCTCTCTGCCAGCCTATTTCCTTGCATTAATCACATGTGAATCCCTCACCGCTGACAGAGAAGCCTATGTTAAACATGTGGCAAGCAGTGCAAGCAACAATTACAGGAGATGTTGGAGATGTTTTTTGATGGTGTAGCAACAATGGTTGTACATTAATATTAATACTAGCTCAAATGATCTATAGGGAATTTTAATAATCATGAATATGATTATTATTTTGCATATTACAGTTATATTAATTTATCGCAGCTGAACTAGATTGATATATGAATGATTACCATAACGGGTTATGGTTCGTCATTAATACATAGTCTTATTTCAGCTCGAAGTTATGGGATAACTTTAATGGAATTAATTTAGTTATCAAACAATCTGTTTGTCCAGCAAACATTAAGTGAGATTAACTTAACTCTCAAGGAAAATTATCCTTCTTACAAACTCAAGAAAGAGTATCCCTCCCAGGCCTTGAAAGAAAACAACTCTCTGGGTTTGTAAGATTAGGTTACTTAAATCGTATCAAGATAAAGCAAATAGCTAAGATCGACATTTCAGTGACTTCGGAACATGGGCAATTAAAACAGAGTCAGTCAAGGACATATGGAATTTAATAATTGGACTAATACATCGAACTAAGGAATATATCAAACTACACATTACACACGGATTATATGTCTATGTACATAAAATACAGTTAAACAATACAAGACAACGAATAACAGTGAGAGAGAGAATAAAATGATCAGAATTAGAGAAAGATATGAATGACAGAAAAGGATGAGAGAGAGAGAGAGAGAGAGAGAGAGAGAGAGGGATAAGAGATGAGATCGGAAGTGAAAGCAAAAATCTGCGATCCGAGATCGCAGTAAGGCTATGGCAAAAATCACAGACAGTGACCCTTAAGAGACAACAAAGAAATCAGATTTAGAAGTTCAATTCAATAATCGATACTTGCATATGGTTCTCTTTGTATGAGGAAGGAAGGCAGAGTCCTGCGTGTGTCTTTAAAAGCAGCGTGAGTCGTCTGAGGGGAGGCGTGCGCGTACTGTGTCTTCCATGCGAGCGCTGCCCCGGGAAATTCAAAGAGTCTCTTTCTTTGAGGTGAAGTTGCCGGGAATGATTCAGGCTAAGTTCATTCAGCTCGTGAATGAACAGAGGCGAAAAGGAAAACTAAACTAGACTATAAAAAGAAATAAAAGAGAAGAAAAGAGAAGCAGGCCGAAGCCGGTCCGGACTTGGGTTTGGAGGAGGAAGAAGAGGAGGAGGTCAGAGCGATCGATCAGAGAGCAAGAGAGAGTTAATGAGAGAAGGTTTGGACTTTTTATCAGTGTCCCGTGTACGCCTCCTTTTTCGTGAAGGACGAATCAGCAGCAGGAAGATTGTCTTGGTGTGTTAATGCTGCCCGACCCTCGTGTGGAATCGCGAGGGAGCAAAATATGATATTATGCTCGGGTAATTAAAACGCATGGAACCATAACGTTTATCACAGTCTCTTATCAAAAATCTCCTTCGTCGTGCAAAGGGGATTCAAACACTACTAAGGACGAATATTGACAAAGATAGCAACATAGAGATACATTATTTTGGTTGAGCAAAGACACTTTAAAATTACCTTACTGTAATCCAAAAACACAACTATTCTAATATCACACTGGTGAACATGCAAATCACCCGGAACACTCTTTATACAGTTGTAATAGTTGGTAAAATGAAATTTTACTAGGGGAAGTCCAAATATGGCAAAGTGCGTGTCTGTGTGTATCTGTGAGGTCGCGTTGGTTGCATCTCGTGGTGCATACCACGTGAGGGGTTGGGGGTTTTAATCTGAAGATGGCACTCAGCAAAGACAAAGGTAGTTCTGTGGCACGGTCACTTAACAGCCTGAGGCGTTGTAGAATTGATGCTGAGGGAAGCAGATAGTTCTGGAGAACTGAAAGGAGCCAGTCTTTTAATTTGCCTTCAGTACACAAAGAACAAACGTTAGACATAGCAAAAGGGGTGTTGTCGCAGCACGTGATAGTTTGAGCAACAACAGGGGCCTGTTCGTTGATTTCATTAAGTCGTGGTAAACATTAACCAGCGGTCTGACTTGCAAACTTGGAGACATGCTACCAAGCCACATTATTCAAAGCTTTCTGAATACGAACAGGTGTATGCTCATATGTGTTTTAGCAGGAGAGAAACAATCAGGATTCGCTAATTCAGAACATCTGGCCGGACGGACTGTCAGTGTCGTTACAATGGTGCTCGTAAAAGATGGGAGTCCAAGAGAGAAAAGAGACAGTTGCAACGAATGACAAGTTAACAGGCTAACAAAATGCTAACATGTTTTGTTAGCGATAGTGATTTATATGCAAAGCTAATAGCAAATATACTATAATAAAGGTGTTAATTAAGAAATTATAGGGTTTAGATATGAGGCTAAGAATATATAATCACCATAATATAATATAATATAATATAATATAATATAATATAATATAATATAATATAATATAATATAATATAATATAATATAAAAAAGATTTGTGTTAAGGTTAGGTGTAGGAGTTGACTCTTCACTTAACTTCATTGGAAAAGCAAATGTGTGTTTCTGTTAGAGTTTTAATTTGTATTTGCTTTGACAACAACAACAAAATAATAATAATAATAATAATAATAATAATAATAATACATTTGTGTTCTAGATATCCCTAGTTCAAAAATCTGATTTCCTAAAAAAAGAAGTAAAAAATAAAGAAAATAAAATTGTTGTGTAATCAAACATTCACACAAACATGTGATAATGTTTTGACTGCACTCTCCTGTGAATCTCAGTGGGGCAAATGGCTGCAATTTCTCAAATTTTAACATTAATTTCTCCCTTTATTCATTTTACCTTTTTTCATCCACAATCAAGTATGTTGTAAAATGTTTCCTGTGTTTTTTGGGTCCGAACTCGAGGCACGCGGCGTTAATAGATAACGCGTGAAGGTCTCCCACTCGTTTGACTGAAGACAGCGCTATCAGAAAAACGGTTTTGAGCGTGAGGTATTTCATATCCACAGTTTCCACGGGTTCAAAGGGATGCGCTTTCAGGGCTTCCAAGACCAGTGAAAGATCCCACATAGGAACCGAGGGGGGTCGCGGGGGGTTCATCCTCCTAGCTCCTCTAAGGAAGCGGATGACGAACTCGTTCCTTCCTAATGCGCGGCCCAGCTCTGAGACAGAGAACGCTGAAATGGCCGCGACATAAACTTTGAGCGTGGAGGGGGACCTGCCCGCAGCTCTTGAAGGAAGCACAATACTTGCGATACCCCACATGTCTGTGGATCGAGCCCCTTGGCAGTGCACCATCTGTTAAACACCGACCATTTAGACGTGTAGAGCCGCCTCGTAGAGGGAGCTCTGGATTGTATGATCGTGTTCATGACCCCTTCTGGCAGATCAGCATGTAATCGTTGAGGCTCCATGCATGCAGAGACCAGCGCTCTGGATGGGGATGCCAGATCGAGCCGCGGGCTTGAGAGAGAAGGTCTCTCTGCACCGGAATCGGCCAAGGGGCTGAATCTGCCAATTGTATGAGTTCCGGGAACCAAGCTTGGTTCTCCCAGTACGGGGCTATGAGGAGCACTGTGTGGCGCGCTTCCCTGACTCTCTTGATGACCTGAGGCAGCAGAGAGACCGGGGGAAAAGCATATAGCGGGCCGCTGGGCCAGGTCTGGGCCAGCGCGTCCTCGTTCTTCGAGAAGAACTCTGGGCAGTAAGCGTTGTCTTTTGACGCAAAAAGGTCGACCTTCGCTTTGCCGAAACGGCGCCACAGTGACTGGACTGTTTGGGGGTGTAGAGACCACTCCCCAGGGGGAACGTTGTCCCTGGACAGTCTGTCGGGGCCCTCGTTCAGGTGGCCAGGCACATGCGCTGCTCTCAGTGAGCGCAGAGAGTGCTGAGCCCACACGAGGAGGCGTTCCGCCAGGGCGCAGAGCGTCTTTGATCTGACACCGCCCTGGCGATTCACATAGGCCACCACCGATGTATTGTCCGTGCGGACTAGAACATGGTGACCATGGAGGAATGGGAGGAAGTGTTTGAGCGCTTTCTCGACCGCGAGCATCTCTAGACAGTTTATGTGTAGGAGATTCTCCTGGTCTGACCAGCGGCCACAGACCGGTCTGCCTTCGAAGAGCGCTCCCCAACCTAGGCCGACGAGAGCTGAGGTGGTCCTGCAGGCTTTGGACGGCAGGGCAGACTTTGAGCGCCATCTAGCAGACGGCGGGCAAAGGTGCGTTGCCACCGCCTCCTCAACGGAGGGGATGCCAATATAGCCTTTCTCGGCGGCCCCGTCCACCTGGGAGAGAGCCGAGGAAACTGGCGAGCGGAGTCTGGCGGAGAAGGGCGCATTCCAGGACTTAGAAAGCTCCGCGTGGAGCTCAGGCAGGAAGGGTGCTGACCTAGAGGCAGGCGCTAGGCGGCGGCTAGGCAGAAAACACCCGTCGAGTCGATTGGGCGCCGGCTCCTTCGGTGGGGACCAATCCAGTCCCATCCTTTCGACCGCTTGAGTGAGGAGGCGGAGAAGCTGCCAGACTCTAAAGTCGAGGAGGCGGAGCGGTGAGAGCCCGACCATTCCTCGCTGTCAGACGCAAGAGCTCAGAGTCCTGCACGGGTCCAATTTTTTTAATCCGCACCCGCCCGTACCCGCAGTGCTTAAAACCGAATCCGACCCGTTTTCCGACAGCAGCACTAATTCAAATCCGCACCCGACCCGACCCGCTTAAAATAGAACCGACACCCGACCCGCACCCGAAATAAAATCAGTTTAGACTATCACATTATAGACACACTTACAAAAATGTTTATTGCCCGGTCATACAGAAGTTATTACACAACCATTAACACAAGGACAACTTCAGCCGAATCTGTCAAACGGCCGGTACATGAAGAACATGGCTAACGTTACCACAAAACTCGAGTAGCCTAATAACAGACGCGGCTACAACACTATTTTCTGCCACGCAATTTTGTCTAGCTTACATCTGACAATTTTGGGTTCAAACACGCCCTGCCTGCACACAACACATATTTAACAGTAAATGTGAAAAATACTGTTCGATAGAACTGCTTACTGCGTGCTTCCTCGGCGATGAATCCACATTTGCGGCAATCCAACACAAAAATGCATGCAGCAAATCCTTTCACAATATTGTTTTCTTCAGATATCTCCAAATTTCTCCCACACAATGAACTTGATTTTTGATAACGTATTGTCGACAACTTTACAATCTCCTAGTCCTAGCTATTCTTTTCTCCAACTCTTCAGCATCCATCTCGCCGACTGCAAGCAGATCGCGCGCGCGGTTATGACGTTTTTTTTTTTTTCAAAGTGAAAGTAGGTATAGAGACAGATTCCTGAGAGGGCGTGGGCTCAAATAAACTGATGTGGATTTTAAATTATTTTATCAACTTGAAATACAGGCATATTTTTGTAAGTGTGTTCCTAAAAATATGCATATATATTTTTACGTTTGCACGTGATTGTTTTAAACCCGTGTTTAAACCCGTGTTTCCTCCGTGTCCGACCCGACCCGCACCCGTATCCGACACAGGTGGATATTTCTCACCCGTTTGAGCAAAATTTGCGGGTCACCCGAACCCGTGCAGGTCTCTAGAGCAGCTGTCAGCGGCGTCATCTGCGTCATCTCCCAGGGCGACGGCAGTGCGGGCAGAAGCCGGCCGCTGCGCGTCGGTGAAGGGCGGGTGAGAAGGAGAGAGCGAGGCTCGCGGGAGAGGTTCCGGCGAGCACTCAGCTGTAGCGTCCGGTTCAGGCGGCCTTTGAGAGCGGCGTTTTTTCTTACGTGGCCCGGAAGAGGCGGCCGGAGAAGGTGGAGGATCCTCAAACTTAGCGAGTCGAGCCCGTACGGTCGACATCGGTAACTCCTCACACTGTTCGCAGCCACCCTCAGAGAGAGCGCGGGCTGCGTGGTCGAAGCCCAGGCAGAGAGCGCACACCACGTGGCGGTCTCCGTCGCTGAGCGCGGCTCTGCACGAGCCACAGGATGAGCGAGGCATTTGCAACAACGCCTCGCGCTCTTTTAGATGCAAGTGTGTCGCGGGGCGAACACACAAACACAGAGCGGTAAAGGAAATAGTGCCGGATAGCACAGCAGGCAGGGAAAGCTGAAGGCGGCCGGCGTCCTCAGGCTGAGATCCTCGGCGTGCTGGTCGCTTGCTTCGACGGCGGCTTCCTCAGAGTCCAGCGATGCGAAGAGCTTCGCTGAAGAGACAGAAATCAGTGAAGCAGCCTCTGAGCCCTGCTTATATACGCTAAGCCACACCCCTAATGACGGGCTGTGACGCATTAAGCGCGCCAAGCGCGCTCATTGGTCGTGACGTCACGCCTAGGGCTCAGCGATAGGCTGCTGCAGTTGCCGCAGGGCAGCCAATGGGCACGCTAGTAGCCTGCCCTAGGTCTGCAGGCTGCCGCACTGCGTTGACAAGATTATTAAAAATTAAGGATAATTTTTTGGCTTCAGTATCTCGAGAAAGGAGACTTTCCCGCAGCGTAAGCTACTTACGCAATACGAGAGAACCTCTCGTAAGAGAACTGCCTTTTCCCTACACATCTCTGTCCATTACGTTTTATCCTCTTTATATTCTGTATGAAATGGGTAGGCTATAACAAATGAATATAGTAACAATGCATCACTTTCAACTTCTTGTTGAAACAACTGTCAAAATGGATGGCTTGCAACATGACTGTTTTGAAAGAATTACAGTAGGGAATGGTAAGATCACAGTACTGGTTGTTTGCAACTTAGATTAGATTAGATTAGATTCAACTTTATTGTCATTACACAAGTACAGGTACAAGGCAACGAAATGCAGTTTAGGTCTAACCAGAAGTGCAATAGCAGCAAGTGCAGGATATACAGTGGTTCCATAAGTGCAGAACATGGATATGTACTGAATAAATATAGAGTTGAATACTATTATAAACAAAAATTTACAGATAGATTGTCCTATGAATATAATTTACAGATAACTATTACTGTGAACAGAGTTTACAGCTAGATATGTACTGAATATAATAATATACAGATGGCTATTACTATAAACAGAATGTTTACAGATAGATATGTACTGAATATAATATACAGATGGCTGTTACTATAAACAGAATTTTACAGATAGATATGTACTATGAATATATATACAGATGGCTGTTACTATAAACAGAATGTGAGCATAATATACAGATGGCTATTACTATAAACAGAATTTAACAAATAGATATATGTATAAGTTAGGCTAATGAGCAGTATAACAATGGATTTAAAGTAGTGCAAATAAAGTTTGGACAGAAGCTATCCGAGTGAAAGTGCAGTGGAAAGTAATTGCATATTACAGTTAAGGTACGATATTGCAATGTATATATAAACAGTCGGTACTGTAAATAAACAGTCGGCAGTGCAAATTGAGCATATTCCAGTCAAGGTAGTAGTGCAAGATGCATATGTAAACAGTTGTTACTGTAATAACAGTCAGCAGTGCAAATGAACATTATAGTATTGCAAATAACAAAATGGAGGCAGGTGTGAGGAGGGAGAGGAGAGTCAATCAGTATATGAGGGGAGTGAGATCAATGAGGGTTAGAGTTTAATAAAGAGACAGCTCTGGGGAAAAAACTGTTCTTTAGTCTGCTGGTCCTGGTCCGGAGGCACCTGAAACGCCTGCCGGAGGGCAGGAGAGAAAACAGTCTGTGGGCTGGGTGAGAGGAGTCCTTAAGGATGTTGCGAGCTCGATGCAGACAGCGTTTCCTCTGGATGTGCTCGATGGCAGGTAGTGGAGTCCCAGTGATGCGCTGGGCGGTTTTCACCACCCGCTGCAGTGCCTTGCGCTCTGCAACAGAACAGCTCCCATACCACACTGTAGCACAGTTGGTCAGGATGCTTTCTATTGCACAGCGATAGAAGTTCACCAGGATAGTGGAGGAAAGCTGATTCTTCCTCAGTGTCCTCAGGAAGAAAAGGCGCTGGTGAGCCTTCTTGACCAGGCTGGAGGTGTTGGTTGTCCAGGTCATGTCCGCCGAGATGTGGATCCCCAGGAACTTGAAACTGGAGACACGCTCAACAGCCATTCCATTGATGTGGATGGTGTCGTGTGTGCCTCTTGACACTTTCCTGAAGTCCACGATGAGCTCCTTCGTTTTGGTGGTGTTGAGGAGCTGGTTATTTTCGGTGCACCATGTGGCCAGGTGCTTGATCTCCTCCCTATAGGCAGTCTCATCGTTGTTGCTGATGAGACCAATCACCGTAGTGTCGTCCGCAAACTTGACGATGGAATTAGATCCGTACACAGGCTTGCAGTCGGAGGTGAAGAGGGAGTAGAGGAACGGGCTTAGCACACAGCCCTGTGGTACACCAGTGTTGAGTGTGATGGATGTGGAGCAGTTGGAGCCTGATCGAACATTCTGGGGTCTGTTGGTCAAGAAGTCCAAAATCCAGTTGCATATGGAGGTGTTGAAGCCCAGGTCTCCAAGTTTGGCTATTAACTTAGTTGGGATGACAGTGTTGAATGCTGAGCTGAAGTCAACAAACAGCATGCGTGCATAAGTGTTCTTATTGTCCAGATGTGTGAGCACAGAGTGCAGTGCCATGGAGACTGCATCCTCTGTGCTCCTATTGCTACGGTAGGCAAACTGGTGTGAGTCCAATGTGGATGGTAGAGAGTCTTTTAGGTGTGCCAGGACCAGCCGCTCAAAGCACTTCATTACGATGGGTGTGAGTGCTACAGGGCGGTAGTCATTAAGGCACTTCGGGCTGGAGTGTTTTGGCACTGGCACAATGGAAGTGCATTTAAAGCATGTTGGTACAACTGCTTGGGCAAGAGACAGGTTGAAAATGTCTGTAAAAACCCCAGCGAGCTGCTCCGCACATGCCCTGAGTACGCGTCCAGGGATGTTGTCTGGTCCAGCAGCCTTGTGCGCGCTGATCCTGCTCAGTGCATTGCAGACATCTGTGGAGGAGAGTGTGATCGGTGGGTGGTCAGCTGAGGATTTGAGCTTGGTGGCAGTTTCTCTGTTGTCTCTTTCAAAGCGAGCATAAAAGTCATTTAGCTCGTTCAGGAAGTTGACATCAGTGGCTGCGGGGGTGGAGTGAGAGGGTTTGTAGTCACTGATGGCCTGAATGCCCTGCCACATGCGCCGAGGGTCAGCGTTGGAAAAGTGTCCCTCTATCTTAAGCTTGTAGCAGTGCTTGGCCTCTTTGATGCCCCTTTTCAGATTTGCTCTGGATGTACTATAGGCTTGTGCATCTCCTGATCTGAAGGCAGTATTGCGTGTCTTCAATAGGAGTCGCACTTCCCTGTTCATCCATGGCTTCTGATTTGGGTATGTGGTGATCTGCTTCTGGGTTGTAACACTGTCAATGGTGGTATTAATATAATCCAGTACAGAGGAGGTGTAGCAGTCAATGTCCGTGTGAGAGCCACTGGTGGCTTGAGAAGCAAACATACTCCAGTCTGTGTGTAGAAACCTTTCCTGGAGTGAGAAATCTGCCCCCGCAGGCCACACCTTGATGGTCTTCACTGATGGCTTCACACGATTGATCAGAGGTGCATATTTGGGGGTGAGGAACAAAGAAAGGTGATCTGACTGTCCCAAGTGGGGGAGGGGTGTCGCGACGTAAGCTTCAGCCATGTTTGTGTAAACATGGTCTAAGGTTTTGTTTCCTCTGGTGTGACAGGAAACATGCTGGTGAAATTTCGGTAGCACTGACTTTAAGTTTGAATGATTAAAATCACCCGCAACAATAAACGCAGCTTCCGGGTGAACGGTCTGTTGTTTACTGATGGCTGCGTGAAGTTCTTTCATAGCAAACTTGGCATCAGCATCCGGGGGAATATAGGCTGCAGTTATAATAGTGGAAGTGAACTCCCGCGGTAGATAAAACGGTCTACATTTAACCATGAGAAACTCAAGGTTAGCTGAACAATGTCTCCCAACAATAGCAGAGTTTGTGCACCAAGCTTTGTTAATGTAAATGCACAATCCACCACCTCTGGTCTTACCGGAGCCATCTAATGTTCTATCCGCCCGGAATGTATGGCGTCCCGCTAGCTCAATAGCGTTGTCCGGTATTCCGCTGTTTAACCATGTTTCCGTGAAAATTAGAACATTACAGTTCAAAAGTCTCTTGCTGTATGTGATGTTGAGTCGAATCTCCTCCATTTTGTTCAACAGCGACCGTACATTGGCAAGGAAAATGCTGGGTAAAGAGAGCCGGTGTGGTGTTAGCTTTAGCTTAGCTCTTAGTCCTCCGCGCTTCCCCCGCCTTTGTTTACGATCTCGCCGGCGCCTGCGAGCACTTCCGCCCGGCCGGGCAGAGTGCATAGCCTCGGGTGATCTGGCGATCTCAGGAAGGAGTCGAAGGTTGTCCATAAAACTGTCGGAAATTCGCAAACCAATATCCAAAAGCTCACCTTGGGTGTACGATGTTAAGGCACAACTGTTCTGGACGAACAGACCCGAAATGAGCAAGAAAAATACTGCTAAATTACAGAATCTGGAGAGACCGCGAGCCTCGCGATGTACTCGCGCCGCCATCTTGGATCTTCATACATCATCTGTCTCAGAAATCTGAAACAATAAAACTACATGATATATGCAGCTTAAAAGAGATGTATCCTATACATGCACGTCATTACATACATTATCATCAGTTGAATGTGTGGTAGACAGGACATGAAAATCCATCAATACTAAAAAATAAATGTTTATGTTCATGTGGACTAAACAGCAGTTAATAAACTATTGCTTCAACTGATCTCTAACTTCTTTAACTTCAGTAAACACAGAAATGAACCGATCAACTGCAGTGCACATACCTCTGCTCAGCCATGAACTGTGGTCGAAAGCTGATGATGCAGGTAGGCCCGCCCTCACGTGATACTGATTGGTCGATTGATAAGCTTAAATCTGATTGGCTAAAGAGTACTACTGATGGAGGAATGCTCTGCTAGGAAAGTCTCAAAACACACACACACACACACAAATCCAAGGTGATTCACAAGAGAATGACGATTTGCACATTCACATTCAAGGATAAACTCGTACATTTTAAACATTCAAAGGTTTGCAAAAATATATAATTTTATTTTACGCATGTGAATAGCTTTTTGTGAATATATTTTTTATTTTTTCACGCACATGATTTTAATTTGTGTGTGTACGTGAATTAGGTTTCATGTAGGGCTGAACAATTAATCGCAACAAAACCGCACGCGATTTGCGATTATCTTATGCGCAGCTTGTCAGTGGAGTGCGGCTGATTGGTAGTAAATACTGCCCCATTTGCACGACACAGGGCGCTCTCACGCAAACACGATAAATATGCCCCACCGCAGAAGTACAATAATGCGCATCATTCCAGGAAATCCCTATCGCTGTAGATGAATAAACAGAAGATTGAAACGCTTTGATTAAACATGAAGGCACATCATCTCACAGAAGGAGGAGCTCAACTGTCATTATAAAGTGAGTTTGGAGTAAATGCATGTTATTAAATGTTGTCTGTTGTTGGACAAGAGGTTCATAAATGCTTCTCATGTTTTGGAAAGATGTTTGACGCATGTTGTTTTTTCAAATGCACGTTATAAGTGACTCAAACTCACAGTGCTTTCAGATGGAGCAGCGTTTACGGAGCCGTACATCAATGACAAACTGCGCATAAAAAATAATCGCAGCCTTTGCGATTTTAAAATCGCGATAAGCCATCTCGATTTAAGTGCGATTACATGGAAAGTGCGATTAATCGTTCAGCCCTAGTTTCATGCATGTGAAATTGTCTATGCATGTGAGAATCATGTTTTTTTACGTCAATTATAATTGAGACTATTCTGCCTCCATACTTTTCTGATTCTTGATTTCTGTGCATAAGCTGCAGAGCTTTTGTGGTGGAGCAGAGGATGCAGGAAGGAAAACCTGAAATAAAAATAAAAAGTAAGATAATTTTGTTACAGAAATCAAATGACATTGTGCTGTTAGCATGTCTGTTTTTTATTATGTTTTGTGCATTTTTGTAGGATTCTGACATTTCTGCAGACTGGTATATCATCATCACTGAGGATGAGGAGCCCAGAGCTAAATCCTGGAAATGGTGCCATGGATGAGACCCTCCATCACTCCACCGGCCCTTATTGCCTCAGATTGTGAAGCACAGCGCAGCAAGCAACAACCTCAGGCACAAAGGCATGGCTTACCTCTGGCCATGAAGAAAATAGAGTACCAGCTTGTTTTCAGCATGTTAAAGGCTCGCTCTACTTCTCTCACGGGAGTGTTTGCTGTTGAGACGAGTCTCACAGGTTCTGTACAGGCTCTCTGTATGAGGTGATGAGGGAGACAGTGCACTCAGGCAAAGATAGCCTCAATGTCCCTTTCCCATCCATGATCAGATTCCAGTCTGACTGCAGCAATGAGGGACATGATGGACGGCAGAGACAGGTGAAGGTGGGAACGTTGGTCAGCTGATTCATCAAAATAAAGCTGAAGAATGAGAACCGCTGTGTTGAGATGGCAGTAGGATGTGGGGTTCACCACCTGTGAATATGTGATTGTTAGAACAATAAGTATGAATTAAGCTTTGTTTCATGTGTTGTTGACTTGAATGTATCACAATATTAGTGTTTTAACTATATATATATATATATATATATATATATATATAGTGCAATGCATAAGTGAATACACCCATGCTAAAGTTGACTAAAAAGAGGAATAAAAAATCATATTTTGGAAATTGAACTTAATGCCTTAATTTAAAAAATTAGGAAAAATCCAACCTTTAAGGACACCAATTTTCTTTGTGAATGAATAATGTATCGTAAATAAATAAATGTTCTTCCTTAAAATACATGGTGCATAAGTGAGTACACCCCTATGTTAAATTCCCATAGAGGCAGGCAGATTTTTATTTTTAAGTATTTTTTTTTTTTTTATTATTTAGGATACTATGCATCCTGATAAAGTTCCCTTGGCCTTTGGAATTAAAATAGCCCCACATCATCACATAGCCTTCACCATACCTAGAGATTGGCATGGGGTACTTTCCATAAGATCATCTCTCAATGCAAATCAAACTAGCTTTTAGGCTAACTGAAATAAAACCATGCCAATCTCTAGATATGGTGAAGGCTATGTGATGATGTGGGGCTATTTTAATTCCAAAGGCCAAGGGAACTTTATCAGGATGCATAGTATCCTACATTGTTTTTTTTTTTAAATACTTAAAAATAAAAATCTGCCTGCCTCTATGGGAATTTAACATAGGGGTGTACTCACTTATGCACCATGTATTTTAAGGAAGAACATTTATTTATTTACGATACATTATTCATTCACAAAGAAAATTGGTGTCCTTAAAGGTTGGATTTTTCCTAATTTTTTAAATTAAGGCATTAAGTTCAATTTCCAAAATATGATTTTTTATTCCTCTTTTTAGTCAACTTTAGCATGGGTGTATTCACTTATGCATTGCACTATATATATATATATATATATATATATATATATATATATATATATACACAGTATATATATATATATATATATACACTGTATATATATATATATATATATTTATTGTGATGTTATTTTTTTTTTATCTTTTACTCATTTATTCATGTTTCTTGTTGTTGTCAGTAAATAAAATATAATTGTGATGAGGTTCAGTTCACTATTAGTAAGGAAGGAAGAAGACAGGGGTCGGCTTGAGCTAGGACTCTCGCTTTATTCACGTTTCTTATAAAATAAACAAAAGGTGCGCACAAAGCGCGTTCACCGTGCATAAGCACAGCCACAAAACACAATAACTCAGAATTCTTTCGGTGATTCTCTCCAGCTCTCAGCAGCGCACAACGAGGTCCCAGCTCGTCTCTCTCTCTCTCTGTCGCGCTCTGGCTTATATCCGGTCTCTCCACGCCAATTACTGAAATCAGAGACAGGTGTTCATCATCTGCACTTGACCTACTTACGCTCCGCTCTGCTCCGTCCTCTCTCTCCCACTACAGACTCAGCAAAACCACGCCCCCCTCGCCACAATAATTAATTTCATTAAAGGTATAGCGGAGGATCTTTCCGAATTTTAGATAAGAACCGCCCTCTCCACTTTTTGAAAAAATGCACATGCGCAACACTCTACCTGCTCCCGAGAGGGAACGCCTATTAAACGTGTGCGAGGTTCTCCTCGTGCACGCTCTGTTTAAAAGTTGCTGTCGGCATCGCTCATACAAGATTACTTTCCAAAAGAAGATTTGCACTTTTTCTCCAAATAGCATGCCAAACTTTACCTGTCGAGTAGAAACTTCGCGACTGAGGCATCAGTGGGAAGCCCAACCTGTGTTTTCAGAGCACGCCATCGTGTGAAACAATCTCCCAAAAACACTCTGATCTTGTTTCTCTCTTCTGAGGCCTTTCTCTTCTTCTCATACAGTTCGTACAAACTTTTTCTCTTGCGACCCTCAGACATTTTCAAAGGACCCGGTGAAACGGCGAGCTTCAATGAATGGCTTAGCTCTAGCTCACCACACATAAACACCTGAAAGTGCGCATGCGCAGAAAGCGAAAACTAAGGGACGAGCACGTACGACGGCCTTACGTAAACATATCACCAGAATGATTGACACTTAGGTGGACCAATAGTTTACACTACCCACCCGGAAAAAGAAAATCCTCCGCTATACCTTTAAATAATGCATTAATTCATTGCTTGACTGAAAATTGAGATGTGTTCACTGCAAATATCTAGTGTAGTGCATAGCTATGCCATATGACAAAACAAATTTTTTGCTTGTTTTACTAAAATATATAATTTTCAGTAAAAGAAAAAAAGAAGGTAATATTAAGTATTGGTCAGCATTTATCTTTATTATTGTGCATAAGTGTTGGGGTGGGCTAGCAATTCAATTCATTTTGGGGTAATCTTAATTTTTAAGGAGTGATGCTTACATTTTCCCAGAATAAATTACAATTTTCTCCTAAGGCGAGATCTTCGCGCAGCTGCCTGTCTCCTTTGTACAGACACTACAAACGATGAGGAAAACCATTCTACGTAGGACTTTCGAGTTACTGATGTTAGTGCACCTGTCGCTCATATAATTTTGTTATTGCAGAATTTATAGTTACATAAAGATCAGGGAAAGATACCATGGTTGTATCTTTCAACAATGAACAATCATAATAAAAAATAATAAAAAAATAAATAGCATGGGTTTGCGTACATCATAATATAAGATTATATACACAGGGGAAAAAAGCAAAATATCAAATATCTTTGAATAACTCATCCTAATACATAAATAAAATGCTTTTTTTTTTTTTGCTATTTATAAGCCTGAAGGATAAAACGAGAGTTTCAACAAGAAAACGAGGAAAACAATGGAGATTTAAGAGACTTTTGCTTGTGGGGGAACATTTTTTCATAATAAATTTAACAACACATTCAAGAGATGACGATTTGGGGGTTTCGTAATAAAAGTTATATATCTTTAAGGGTAAAACTGTGGGTCACATTAGTGGGTTAAAAATATAAGAACTTAAATCAACCCATAATTCATTGGTTCTACTACAATCACAAAATAAATGGGCAGTTGTTTCTTCAAGACCACAAAATGAGCAAGTTTCGTCAATATCAAGATATTTACAGATAGATGAATTAAACCTGTCACTCGTATCTTTTGAGTTGTTGCGCTTGTGATAACATCATAGGTCACATGATAACATCAACATGGCGGATGATGTACGGCTCGCATTCATACTTAACGAGATCAGGCTATAAAGTACCTACTCTTTTAGCGCTCGTTAAGTAAGTACTTATTTCACGAGTTCACATCTACATATAATTATTACGGTAAAGGTTATGCGTATTTGGCGTGCTGTCCGGGTGGAGGGCTCTGAGCTCTGAATTTCTGCCCGAACCCAGAGTACTCCCCCCGTTGGTAAGAGTAGATGGAACTAGAAGTGAGGAGATGGGGTGGAGGTGGGATGCTGATAAACTGTCAAGGAACAGAGGTGGGTTCTGCTGTTATTTATATTGTCCTGAGTTGATTACTGATTGATCTCCACTTGTGCTAATTGGGTTAATTATCTGCACCTGCTCCTCCCGAACCTTGTTAATAAAACATCATTTAAATTAAGTACCTACTCATTGAGTATGCGGTTTCGGACTCAGCCTCAGTTTGTATTTTTGCCCTGCTTTGTTCTTGTTTCCTATTCCTTGTGCCATGTTTGAAATCCTTTGTAGTTTTCTCTGTTGATTAGTCTGATTGTTCCCAGATGTGTCTTTGTTAGCTCTTGTGTATTTATAGCCTTTGTTTGCTTTGTTCCTTGTCAGTCGTTCCATGTTCTCTGCATTTGCGTGTGTCTCTGTTTTCTTTTCTCTCGGTGTTCCCTTGTTTGGGTTTTTACTTTATCAATAAATGTAAAAACCTGCACTTAGATCCTCCATTTCCATTTACCTCCCTCGGTTAAATGTCTTGTAATGAAATAACGTGTGTGGCTGTGGAATTTTGAGCATAAAAGTGTTCTATCATTTTACAGTTTTATCACCAGATCAAACTGATCTTGTTTCACAGTCCTTTGTTTATTTAACTTTACAAAAGGTTAAAACAGGTTAAAGTGACCTTCAACAGTTCAGAAAGGCAGCGTGTTTCAGGTCTTCAGGCTGTGGGAAGTGACCATCACTGGGCTGTAGTCTGCTGGGCCAATGCAGGATGTCAAAGCTTCATCAAACCCTGAGAAATGGTGAACATATACTGAAGAAGCACACAGAGCTGAATGGCACATGTATTCAGCCTCCTGCAGTTGAGAAGGGTCTCAGTGGAGGACGAGGAGGTAGTTTTCCTCAAGCTGTCTCTTTTTGCTTCGCTGAAAATCTTTGGTTTATCTTTGGACCCAAGTTTGGTTTATAGACAAAAAACGTACCAAGCTCAATGTTCTCTCGCCATTCCTGATTTTTAACACGCACTCACAGCGCTCGCCGTGGTCTTCCGGCTATCAGAGCAGAAACTAAAGTTGATGCTCTCTGTATGCTTTTCCGTCGTCTCCGGGCGTGTTCATATGTAAATTGCCTGAGCTTATTTCGTCCATTAGGTCAAAAGATCTAATAAAGCTCATATATTTACCCACCCATAGACCCTCCCATCGAAGAAATCAGGACAGAAGTGGTTGAAAGTGGACACTGTTATACACCTCGGGTTGTAAGCAACCCTATACAATTTTTTACAAAAAATAAATGTGAAAACAGGCATTCTTTATAATTTTTTATTGTTATAATGTTTATAATGAAATGATTAAGGAATACTAAGAAGGTTGATGTCTAACTTTGAAAAAATTAATGAGGAGGAGGGTAGTGAATGACGTCAAAGGTCACTAAAGACCAGAGGTATGCGTTTAAGATACCAGGTGTAAACGGGTATGTGTCTACCTCGTCTTGTGATCCGATCGACCAAAACGCATCTTAATACCAGGTGTAAACAGGGCTTAACAGTCACATTGAATCACCATCATGAATACTCACAATAACTGATCTAAACAGAGAAAAACATAGTAATTAATAAAAACACCACAGAAACAGCATACACGTAGTGCATATAGCTTGTGCCCTGTATTCCATGTGTTATGCTCTTGTGTGTGTTGTAACCTTATATGATGCACCCTACAATAATTACACTATAATTACACTTTTGTTTCACATTTCTTTTTTTACTTTTTTCTTGTTTGACAGTCACTATGAACTTTTGTGGTGTGTAAAGCTGTGCAAAGATTATTTTGTGTTCCACGGAAGAGACAAATTCATACAGGTTTGGACCAACACAGATTGTGTAAAATATATATTAAAGTAAAATAATTTTTTGGGGGTGAACTATACATTAAAATGTATCTTCATAACTTGGTTATTCCTAAAGTGTCATGTCTATTCTTAGTGCTGTGCACAATTGGATTCCAGTCTTGAGGATCCTAAACTGTCCTGATATTGTTTCTACCACTCTAAATGCAATTGTTATGGCTGTAAGAAGAGTCGTGCTCTGGGGATGGAGCAAAACGAAACTGTAATTAAACATCTGAATAGCATTTACTCACCCGTGCTCAGTGGATTTAGATTCTTTTGTTCCATCAAACAGCACTAGACGTGATTGAAAAATTGATATTGCCCAATTCTTTTTTTTTGCAATGTGACTCCTCTGGGAGAAATAGCTGTGACCACGTGCCACACAATAGAAAATTCTGAATCCTATAAAACTCATTAACCTATTTCACCTTCAATATGTATTGTGTTATTGTGCAAATCTATTCAGTGTTAGTGAACTTTCTCCAGATAGTGCGAATGCAATTGATGCAAGTTGATTATTCCCATAACTTGCTGGCCATGATTTGCAATATGCATGAATTCACATTTATGTTAATGCTGTCGTGCCCATAAGCTCTGCAGTTAAATATGTGAGAGTGCAGGATTTCATGCAAAAGTTCAGCATATTTTACTGAGAGTTTATCCCAGCATTTACTCTGCTCATTACTGATTCTGACATGCGGCGGTCAAGGTAATATTCAACATAGGACACAGCAGCTCATGGTGTATTCCATCCTCAAACTGCAGAATTCAGCTTGGCATTTGAAGTGATCATGATGGGGTCATCTGATGGTATGAAGAGTCTGCTTAACTGCTGAGTGATTAATTGCTTCTCTTTTAGGGTAGGTTTACACGTCAACGATGTGCTAAAAACGGTAAAAAAAAAAAAACCTAAAAAAAGTTTTTTGTTCAGATGACAACATTATCACAACGATCCCTGTTCACACGGATCAATGAAAAATACTAATTGCACTGTATAATGCATGGCAGACAAGTAGTTATAGACATTAGGATTTTAATCTTGATACTACTGTAATTACTTTGTCTTCTTGGTACATTTCATCTTCACAAAGCCAGAAACTTTCACTGTAATCCCAATTTTAGAAAGTTTAGGATGTTTTCCTCTGAATGTTTTCCTTTGTAAGAGAATGGAAACGTGATGTCAGCAACGCAATGCATTCTGGGACTTTAGTACAGAGACTGAGAGACATTAGAGACTGTAGTGGAGGTAGACGTTAAAACTTATATTATACAGTTAAAAACACATAGGAAAGGTGAACACTTGCTGTGTTAATATGAACTGTCATAGCTGCTCTCATGACCTGAGTGGAAAATGTATCTCAAATGAAGCATTTACCAGCTTGGAAACAACATGTAAAAGTGAAAGTAAAACTCAATGAAAATTAAAACCTTTTCCAAAATGTGTCTTTATAATTTGTATTTATATATTTATTATTTATAACTGACATATTACAGATGAATAATTTCTGAACCGCTTGAATGTGTGCTCATACCATAAATAATGTATGAAAACATGTTACTTGTGGTAGCTTGTTGCGATCACTCTCCGTGTCTGTACAGTTGCCCCCTTATAGTTTGCGCTTTCAGGCCACCAAAACGCCTTTGTCGTGTAAATGATGAACGGCCAAAACACATAAAAAGTCTTCTGTCCTGTAAATGGCCCCCTTTTTACCTGAAGCCTGTCAGTATGTGAGTTGATTAAAGCCAAGTCAAGGTTAAGATTCAATGTGGACATGCACATTAAATATTCAAAATGTGCATCTACCTACATAGTGTCACGTTTGTTCCCTTTCGAGAACGGTCACTTCGTATTGCGTAGCTAATTTTTCAATATTTCTCCTTTCCACGGGAAATATTGAAGCCTATATTTAAAACGCAGTGCAGCTGCACAGTCAGGTGCTAGCGCTACTGCTACCAGGACTAATTCAGACACTGAGATGCGGTTTCAGACCTCGAGCCTGCTAGGAGCCGGTTGGATGGATGGTTTCTGCCAGGGCGCCAGCAGGACCCCCATCACAGACCAACGCCCTTGTTCCCTGAGGCTCACGATGAACTCACAAAGTCATGGCGCGCCCCCTACTCAGCGCACGAGCGCTTCCGCTACGCTCTCCTCTGTGGACGGCGCCGCGGAAAAGTGATATGAGAGACTGCCCCCTCTCGATGAAGCAGAGCCTCTCGCTCACCTCTGCCCACCGACTGCTGCTGGTTGGAGATCTAGAGCAGTACACCCTTCAAAGCCCTGCTGAAACACCTCAGCCATAGCTGGACACGCGTTCTCTGCTTCCGGCCAGGCGGCACTGGCCCTGCACACCATGGCGGTGTTACAGATTTTCCAGGCTAAGCTTCTCCAATCCATGGACGGGTCTGGCCCGGACCCTGAGGCTTTTCGTGACCTGCGTAGCGCCACAGACCTGGCACTGTGCGCTACAAAGGCTACCGCTCAAACGATCGGCAGAAGCATGGCTAACCTCGTCATGCTCGAGTGCCATCTTTGGCTGAAGCTCAAATAAAGAAACAAGCATTTTTCCAAAGCAAACAGATAAGCCTTAAACAGCGCTTTAATTACCACAGCATGTCGCTTAGTACAGTATGCAGCAATAATACTAGAAGCCTAAGTAACAAGCATATTATTCGATAACATTTGCCTTAAGCAACAAGTACAGTAGGCTACTGATAAGAAATGTTTCTGAAACAACGACAAGCATGTTGCTGATACCTGGATTAACTTAGCACAGCATGTTGTCAATGACACCAGATAAGCCTAAAATAAAGGCAATGTTCCAATAACAACAAGGCTAGATAGCCTTAAGAACAAGCATGTTTACAATAGCAACCAGATAGCCTTAAGCACAAGCATGTTTTCAATAACTAGCCTTTAGAACAAGCGTGCTTCAATAACATCTTGGTTAGCAACCAGATAACCTTAAGCACAAGCCTGTTTCAATAACTAGCCTTTAGAGCAAGCATATTTCCAACACACTAGCTTTAAGAATGGCATGTTTCCAAGAATAACTAGATAGACCAAGCTGTCCGATACCCGACAGAATCAATGCTGAACTGACTCAACTGAATAGCGACTGTTTACTGTGTCTTTTTAGAGCTGCGCCACAGCTGAAATGATTCTGTTGCACCATGAATCGTTATTTCCTAACTATCCCCGCAAGCTGCTGGAATCTGTGCTGCATAGTGCTATAACAATAAAGGCAATTTAACTTCACTTTATGCGTCCAAACACCTGCAGTGCCCTATGGGCATCAGGGCCCATTCCACTAGAGGCATGGCTTCGTCGTGGGCTTGGTCCAGCGGGATTTCTATTCACAACATTTGAATGGCGGCAGGCTAGGCCTCCCCCTCTACATTCATTAGGTTTTATAACCTGGAAGTTCCCGCCTTGCAGGCTAAACTTTTATCAGTCTAGGTGATGTGTATGTTCTGCCCAGTTGTTCATGTGCAGGCTACTCTCATGTGACTACTAGCTCTTCTGGTTGAGCTGCACGAAGGGGTGATATTCTCTATACATAGACCGGCGGAGCCGCTCTGTATTTCCCTATGATGTGCTTATGTACTTGTGCTGGCCCACGTTGCTGGCCGCCTGTTCTCCACACGTTTATACATAGACCGGCGGAGCCGCTCTGTATTCCTATGAAGTGCTTGTTACATGTTTCCCACATGTTTTTGTGTTCCCCGGGCTTTCCCTGGGACTCATGCAGTGGATGCTTGGCGCGCACAGCGTTGACAAGGGGTTCCCGTAGCGTAAGCAACTTACGCAATACGAGAGAACCTCTCGTAAGAGAATGTACTCGGTTACGGTTGCGTAACCTGCCGTGCTCGCGCCACGAGCTTATTCGCTTCAGTCAATGAAAACCAGAGTTCAGCCTGTTGAGCCCTTCCTTATATACGCTATATACGCTAAGCCACACCCATACTGGCAGGCTGTGACGCGTGGAGGGCGCGAAGCAGACTATCACAGTCCCACCTGATAGGGCCATTATGGGAGTGTCTTTGTCTTCCCAGGTGTGAAACACATCAATATTCATGATGATTCACGCCCTCCTCGCATAAAGCTTTCTAACACAAACCATGTCTTATAAATTTTAAATCAATATAGGCCTATTGTTTGTGGGCAGGGTTAGGGCAGGATGATTTTCACATAGGTTTGAAGCAAAAATTCTAGGCTACGTGATACAATTTTCAAAAGTCTTGTGAACAAATAATCAATAGGAGGTCCAAAGGATCAGGTGAGAGAAAACACTGAAGCTCTGATTTTCAAAACCTAGCTCCTGGCTGAAAGCAAAATCACACAGTTCTGCTTACATTCCTGAGAGAAAACAGACAGACTGTGTAAAAAAAAATTAAAATAAATCACTCTTTGCTCCAGGCAAATCCGCACCCTGCTCCACTCTCACTCTGCACTGCACACATAATCTGGAAAGGCATGAGCAAAGCGGAAGTAAGCTATTTTATGTGAGTGTGCAAGAAATCCAATTCATTAGCCACTATAGGAAAATATCTAAAAAAAAAACTAAGTGCAGTCAATTATTATGTAGAAACAGAGCTAATCAGACAGAAATGATTCCTTCAAAACTGTGAAAAGAGCCAAATTCCTAAATCAGATGATGTCATTTGGGATGCCAATCAGTCTGGAAACTAACAGACTCTTCTACATACAGTAAAAGACAAAAAAAACACTTGTAAGAGTTACGAACATTTAAAATTTCAACATTAGGCAGCTTTAAAAGATGGATTAGCTTGCAGATGGCACACCTTGAGTCTCATGAGGAAAACCATGAGTTAACGCCAAGGATTGTTTGATCCCCAAGACAGAGACTTAAAACAGACCTTTTTTCTTCTTCCAAGACCTCTGAGTGACCTCTAGAATGCAGGACCTCTCTAAAAATCCACAGATACTGCCTTTACATAGAGTATCAAAATGCATCAGATCATTCCAAAATGATGCAAGTATGGAAGTAAAATAATAACAAATATTTTTGAAACAAAAAAGCTTGTTGAATTGCACTACTTGAAAAAATATGCATTGCATTAACCCTGCTTGCATTTTAATGCATTTTTGTGGGCTGTAATTCAACATGGTTATATATTTGAGGGGCAATATTTGGTCTCATAAGTTTATTTACCCAAAATTAGTTATATCTCATGTTTAACCACTACAGCGACATCAGAGCCAGTGGAAAATTTCAGAAGAACTAGCTGAGACAAGGCTGTTCTGTTCTCTGTGGGCTACATGAGCGTGGAACCACCCAGTGATTGCCTGGATCTCACTGTCACGACGCGCACACGAAAGGGTGAATTCCAAGTGCAGCTTTATTTTGGGTAATCCGTAATCATACCCACAAACAGGTAAAAGGTCATAATCCATGTAAATCAGTCCAAAACAAGACACAAACAAATAAACAAACCAAGACAGACTCTGAGATGCGGGTAACAAGGATTCCAGAACAAGTGATAAAACAGACAGGGTATAATAATGATAATAATAATAATAATAATAATAATAATAAGTTTGATTTATATAGCGCCTTTCCACGGCTCAAGGACTCTTTACAATAAACAAACAACAATAAAGGCAATTGACAAAGACAACAGACAAAACAACAGTAGGTAAATGAGAGTGTAAGTACAGTAAATGAAAATTAGGTAGATGGGGCGGCAACCAGTAGAATACAAACAGATATAACAAAAAAAAAAAAAAAAAAAAAAAGATGACATTCAGAAAATAGGTGAGTTTTGAGCATGGATTTGAATTCAGAAATAGTGTTAACAGAACAGAGTGATCGGGGGAGAGAGTTCCACATTTTGGGTGCAACAACATTGAATGATCTGTCCCCCATTGAAGCAAGGCGATGCCGAGGGACGACGAGAAGGCTAGAATCAGAGGATCGTAAAGTGCGAGTCGGGGTGTAGGGGAGGAGCAGGTTACAGAGATAGGGGGGAGCCAAGCCGTGCAAAGATTTAAAAGTGAGAAGGAGAATTTTGAATTTAATACGGTAAGCCACAGGAAGCCAGTGAAGATCATGCAGAATTGGGGTAATATGTGCAGAACGCTTGGTGTGGGTGAGTATTCTGGCAGCAGAGTTTTGAATGTATTGTAATTTGGAAATGGAGCTAGCAGATAGGCCAATGAAAAATGCATTGCAGTAATCAAGACGTGATGTGACAAATGCATGGATGACAGTTTCAGCCTCTGAGATACTGATAAAGGGACGGAGCTGAGCGATACGACGTAGGTGAAAGAATGCCGATTTAGTGATAGAATTAATGTGAGAGTGGAAAGATAGAGAGGAGTTGAAAATTACACCAAGATTTGTAACAGTACTAGATGGTTTGATATGAGAGCCAGCAATCTCACAGGTGAAGTTGGTAGGAATTGTTGAGTTTTAGAAAATTTGAATGAAGCCAATCTTTTATTTCATGCACACAAGCAGAGATTTTGTCAGTTGTGATAGATAAAATCGATGTATAGGTAGTATATAATTGAATGTTGTCAGCGTAAAAATGATAATTAAAACCATGACGGCGGAGGATCTGACCAAGAGGTATTATATAGATTATGAATAATAATGGCCCAAGAACAGATCCCTGGGGGACACCTTGCTTCAGGGGGACAGTAGGTGAGTGAAAATCCTGAAGTGAAATGTAGAACAGTCTGTCAGAGAGATAGGAAGAAAACCAGGAAAGAGCAGCACCGGAAATACCCATATCCGAAAGGCGAGAAATGAGTAGTTGATGGGAGACAGTATCGAAGGCAGAGCTGAGGTCGAGCAGCAGAAGCATAGACCCTTTTACTGTTTGTACACAATGATGACGTAGCAACGTATGCGCGCGCATATTGGCAACGGAAGTATGGCGAGAATCAGCAGCGTGTCGCTGCAGACGCGAGCATTTTTTATTATGTCCTCGCTCCAATCAACACGTTTAATCGCCTGCAGCCACAGGCGCCGCCGGTTCTTCTGAAACGGCCGTGATCCTGTCGGAATCTTATAAAACTTAAGCCCCTTGGTGGAATATCGACTAGTGCAACCGTAAACGCAACTACCAGACATTTTGATGCTGGGAAACCGTTTTGATAAACTTTCGGAGTTGCTAACACGTTAGAGCCAGTGGGGAACAGCACTTCCGTTGCCAAAATGCGCACGCAACTATTTGATCACGTGGGCTGTAAAAGGGTCTATAGACAGAGAACCAGAGTCACCAGAGAGAAGCAGATCATATACCTTAACTAGTGCAGTTTCAGTACTATGTAAAGGGCGAAAACCAGATTGAAAAGGATCAAAAAGATTATTTTCAACTAGAAAAGACTGAAGCTGGGAGGCAACAGTACTTTCTAGTAATTTAGCTATGAAGGGTAGATTTGAAATAGGACGATAATTAGATAAAACTGAGGGATCAAGGTTGTGTTTCTTGAGAACAGGGGTAACAGCAACAGAGTGACAGAGGGAATGAAGCAGAGGTAAGAGATGCATTGATGAAGTGAGAGATAGGTGCAGAAATAACTGAATGGCAAAGTTTCAGAAGAGTAGTAGGAGCAGGGTCAAGACGACAAGATGAAGGGTTGGATTTCAAAATTAACTCAGAGACAGAAGAAGGAGTAGTCAGAGAAAAGAGAGGCAGGGATTGACCAGGTTGATTCGGCAGATATCTAATATTAGTAGCATCATTAGAGAGGCACTGGTTTACGGCATCTGTCTTTTCTAGCAAGTGAGTCAAGAATGAAGTGCAAAGTTCATCAGGCGTGATCACGTCATTAATATGCATGGCTTTCACACCTGAGAAAGACAAAGACACTCCCCTAATGGCCCTATTAGGAGCTATCAGGCCCTGTCATTCTGAGCAACCTTGCACAAAGAATGAGGAGATTAAAAAAAGAATGGCTTTTTGATTGTTTGGATTTATTTACAACACAACATAATCCAAAGATACACAACAAATGACAAAAAGCACACTATTGGAAACAATGATCCAAAGACAGAGATCTTTGTGCCATTCCTAAAAACATTGTACATACCTTTAATTTCCAAGGTGTTTGATTTTCACTTTACCATGTTC